>NC_081824.1:226340085-226642760 GCF_030867095.1 Alligator mississippiensis
ATATGATAGTTGTGTGCCCCAGAAATGTGACTTTTAAAGATATGTAATGCCCTAGAGCCAGACCTTACAAATTCTCCTCCCTCCCCTCTCCCCCCCCCAACAAAAAAACCAAAAAAATTGTTTTTGACATTTCTTTCTAGGCTTTACATGGAGTCCATTTTGTTTGCAAACAGGTCTTTGGGAATGTAGCTAGGCCCCCAAAGGTACAGAGCTGTTTAACCTTTGTTGTTTTTATTGGAAATCCAACCAAAACCCATGAGAGCGGAGCACCAGGGCTATGCAAAGCTTCAGTCCCTGATTTGACTCAGTGGAGATTCGGCCCGATTTGGAGGCCACATCTCCAAAACCAAATCAAATCAGGAGACTCTTTAATCTCTCCGAATCAAATCAGAACCCTCCAAATAGATTTGGAAAGTTTTGGTGATTCGGACATAGACACAGCTTTAAATGTTTTTTCTACATACCTCAAGGTAGCAGGCGGCTTGTGAACCCTGCAATGCTGGGGCGCATGGAGCATCCCACAGGAGCGCAGGGGGGTCCCTAGCGTGCTTGGCAGCAGACCCAGAAGTGGACCAGAAGCACTTCCAGTCCACTTCCGGGTCCACCATGGAGCGTGCCAGGGGACCCCCCCGACCCCCCCCAATCCCCCTGACTCAGTAACTAGTAGCTCCTGGGTCTGTGGGGACACCCAGGGACCTCCTGCGGCTGATCACCGAGCCAGGTGAGTGCAGGGGGTGCCCCCCGCGTGCTCAGCAGCAGACTCGGAAGTACTTCTGGTCCACTTCTGGGTTCACCACTGAGCATGTGGGGGAGCATGTGGGGGAGCCCCCCCTGCACTCCTGTGGGACGCCCCATGCACCCCAGCATCGCAATGTTCACAAGCCGTGCCCAGTACCTCAAGGTATGTAGAAAAAAACATTTAAAGCTGTGTCTATGTCCAAATTGCTGATTCTCTGAATCAGCATCAAATCTTCAGATTCAGATTCAGCTGAATCAAATCGGGGACAGTGATCCGAGTCAACAGATCAAATCGCTGTCCCCGATTCAGGCCAAATCCAAATTCAAATCGAATATGGCCCATTTTGCAAACTGCTCCTGGGCACCTAAATGTCTCAGTGCCCTGCAAATGATCTTTAAAAGGCAGACAAAGCTGATAAAGCTCAGCATCATTTTACTGACTGTGGATTCTCAGTGCTGTGACTTCAGGAGCACCCAGCAACTTGGGACATACACATGCAAAATAATCTTGGTCCTAAGATGTCTCAAAAGTTGCTCTTGAAGATCTTGGCCCTGATGAAAAGGCATGCTCAGAAACACCTTGTTCATGATCTAGGGGTCAAGCACTGGGTGGGATTTAATAATTAGAGGAGCATTTGTGTCACGGAGGGATGCAGAGTCACTGCATGTGCACTACAAAAAGAAATGGCTCAAATCCCTTATGTACCAAAGACAAGGCTTTTCTAATGTAAACTAAAGGGATCTTTCTTCTGTGCAACAGTTTTTTTAGTGGTGGTACATCCTACCACACAGTGCAGAGTTTCATTTTGGTGAAGTGATAATAAAATAGATCACTTTCTATGGGGAGTCTGCCATTTCAAAAGATCCTCCCCATGCCACTATCCTGCCTTTGTCAATACTAGATACTGTACTGAAGGAACATTGCTCTAACTACCACAAATATTCAGGCACCTCATGTGCCTGGAGAGCATATTAGCTTCTTCAATAGTGCCCAAAAACAAAGTGAGATGACAATAAAGTATATTTTATTCAATTAAAATACATGGGGAAGATTTGTATAGGAAACATTTAATTACCTATACTGGAATGTGGTTAGGATTCCAGGATTAGCACAAGTGTTCTCATGGGAAAACACGATGGAGTTTTCACTACAGATGGTCAGGATTAGAAGTGTTTGTGAATTTTTTGCCAAAACATGTGTTTTCCCCCATTGCAATATAGAGACTTGACAAAATCAGAACTGTTCATGGGAAAGAGACAGTCTTCATTCAAAACTTTTTCCAGTCAAAAAATTCACCAAGTTTAAATCCATCAAAACATTTCATTTTGATATTTTCAAACAAAAGAGGGTCACCTTTCCAATTCTAAGAGACTTTTTTGCTTTGAAAGTCAAGATAATTACAGGGGGGAAATAAAATTAAAAATGGTTACAATGGAAGCAAAAGTTTTCAGAAATCTAGTGTTTCAATTAACTCCATTTGATATTTTTTCATTCCAGAAAAAATTACAAGATGTCCACTTTTTGTCCAATTTGTGGGAGAGGGAGGCAGGAATTTTCAATAACATAAAACATTTCAGAGGACAGGTAAGCTACATCTCATTCAGTTCTCATCAGCACCTTATTGTTATTGATCACGTGCAAAATGGCACATTCCACAATTCAGATACCATTAATACAGGTGGAATAAGTCCATTTCTTGAATATAATTCTCCTTCCTGAGCCCTTTTGGTTTTCCTTGGTGCCCATTTAAGAACAGACCTCTTATAATCCTATGTAGCTTATACAAACCAAAAAGATCATTTCTGAAGGTTGTAGAGATGCAGGAAAATTAAACAAAATATGGGGGGAGGGGAATGAGACCACAAAGACCCTGTCTAAATGTAATTCAGATTAAAAGAGTGTGGGTATCTTTCTCTCTATTGTGGCTTGACCACACAAACTGCCCTTTAGCTCACAGAGACAGTCCTTTATCTCAGTCAACAGACTTATGTTTTTAAATGCGATGATAGTGAATTTAGTCCCCACAATCATCTAGTTAAGGTGATGTCACATAAGCAAGACAAATTCACTGTCACGGCGGGGTCCTCGCGGAGGGCCGTGATCTCCTTGAAGTCCCTCGCTCCGTGTCAGGCCGGCCCAAGACTCCCTCTAATTCTCGCCCACCACGTCTTGTTGGTCAATATAATGTTGGGAGGCTGCCTTGTGTCTTCCCTGGGCACGGCTACTCGGGACCTCTGTCCCCGTGGTTCTTCCGGACCCCCTGGGGGTCTCCCAATATGGTGGGTGTTCCTCGGACACCCTAGCCTTATGGGCTACGCGTGGCTCCTACCTCCCCTGATACCACGCCCCAAGCCTCACAGATGTAATAGACGTTGTTGGGTCTGTCTCTCTCGTGCCCAGCCTCTTGCTGGGACTCTCGTCTAGCCCACTCTGGGCCTCCCCTGCCGGTGTGGTTCCGCTCAGGGACTCTCTAGCGGGCCTCCGGTCCTATGGGCCAACCGCACGGGCACCCTCTCTGACCCTGGCTCACCGCGCTGCTACTCCCTGTCTTCTCGGGGCAACCGCAGCGCCCTGCCTCAGTCTGAGGGGTGTTACCGCACTAGCCTGCAGCCGGGCTCGCTATGCCCGTCTCGGGCTCCTCAGTAATTGCCCCTCTCTCTAGGGCTCCTCAGTATGGTGCTCCCCCTCTTTGGGGCTCACCGCGCCCCCACGGGGCTTCTCAATCATATACAATGGCGCTCCCCCTCTTTGGGGCTCGCTGCGCCCCCACGGGGCTTCTCAATCATATACACTGGCGCTCCCCCTCTTTGGGGCTCGCCGTGCCCGCACAGGGCTTCTCAATCAGATCGCCCCTCTCCCTGGGGCTGGGGTCTATGTACCCCGCATGCAATCCGGGGTCTCGGTCCCCCGTCTGCAACCCACCGGTTGCGCCCGCGACCCACTGGCTGCGCTCCTCGCCACCAGTCGCTCATGCACTGGCGTGCAAGCTGCGCCTTCCCTGGCACTATGACAATAATGCGTCCTCGTGGCGCTAGGGCACCCCACACTCTCTGGGGTCCCTGTGATTGAGGCCTCCTCCAACCCCTACAGCCTCACCCAAGCCTCCGGGTGTAATATACAGAGCCAAACGTAAACTAGAGCCTCCTGGCTATAACACAAACATAAAGCCCCCTGGCTAACCATAGTGCCCAATCCTCTCAGGGCTATCATGAGCTGTACTTGCCCATCGGGCTTCTCCCCATATCTCGGCTGAGGGAGCTCCTGCCTCTCCGGCTGCTGGCAGAGAACTGCCAGCCTGGCTTCAGCCCTGAGCTTTATAAGGGCCAGGCCCTGCCCCCTACAGGCAGCTGGCTCGGCTTGGTTGCTCCGGCAACCCGCAGCTGCGCTCATTACCTGAGCAAGCCTCAGCTGGGCTCGTTATGTCAGGCCAGGGCGCGCTCACTCGCTTCCTGGCAGTTTCTCCTTTCTAGGAGCAGGGGCACTGAGGTGCCCTGCGACATTCACAGACTTCAGTACTGCTGCACATGCACGGATGACTTCCAGAGAAATCAAATACAAGTCTCTTTTGCCTGTGACGCAAGTAGCAAGCTTTGTGCCCCAGAGAAAACCCTGCTGGAGAGCGGCGGGAAGGGGAGAGAATAAGTAGCAGCCTTCACAAAAGAATTATGTGAATGGATTCAATTCTATAATAATGCTAATAGCTTATAATAACCCACCCTACACAGAAACACATGTCCAAGCTGCAGCAGACTGTCAATCCCAGCTAGGCCTCATGAGCCATCTCCAGACACATGGAAGACAATCATCCTCAACTGCGAAGGATTGCCGAAGAAGAATACTTAAGCATAGAACTTCGCGCATATGCACGATAGCATCCACTTTGTGTGCCTGGCTGATTTGTAGGAACGGGACTTAATCCTGGATCCATTTAACTTAAAGACAAAACCTATTAATTACTTCCATGGGACCAGGATGTGGCCAACTGCCTTTGTATTCTGTGATATAACTAAGCCTGTAGAACATAGGCAGGAGTATGTAGAAGGCAGCGAGTGGCACTTAAAAAGCACAGCATCAATTTTCAGTACTTAGTGAGTGCTCATGGTTTCCGTGGTGGTTGCAAGGAATTTGTCTTTGAATCTGCATTAAATAGTTAGCCAAATTTTCCATATCCTGTTTTACACAGTTTAGAAAACATCTGTTTTGATTAAGTTAAAATCAGTGCAGCACTTTTACATCTCAGAGGAAATTAGGTTAGTTTAATATGAACTTAAGGGTATGTTTTACCCTTGCTCTGAACACAAGAGCCCTCACCACTGTCCATGGAAGTTCTGCTTCTGCATTTTCATTGACACCAACATGAATAGCGCTCTTAGCTGACACAGATGTAATGAGCAAAAGGTCAGCCATGCCTTGACTTAGTTGCACCATGTAGGTCATAAAGCAAGACAGAATTTGTCCCAATAACTCTCTTCAGAGCCTTTCAGACCCAGACCAGGATCTTAAGAATTAAGTCGCCAATTCCTAGTTTCCCTTACAATGACAGACAAGTATACCAAATGACAGAGACTTAAGACCTAGGAATCACCTTCCTCCAAGGGCCTCACAAGATAGGAAAATGGCTTCATGGCTGACAGAGAAAGAGAAGCAGAGAAAGAGGCAAACTGAACAAGGTGGCTGCTACTCAGTGCAATTCCCTGAGGTGGAAAGCTTTTTGTGTTGTTTGTTTTTTGGGGGGGGTATTGGTTTTGGATTTGGGTTTTTTGTTTTGTTTTTGAACAGGTAGTTGAAAAATGAAAACCCAGTACAAATACAAATTACAACTCCCAATGGGGCATTGGGCAAGACAATCAAAAAGTCAAAATAGACCAGTTTTCACTCAAAAATACTCTGATTTTTCCATGTTCCATGGAAAGCAGACTCAATTTTCTGTCCCAAAAGTTTCCAGGTCAAACTTGTCACCAGTCCTAATATTTTGCCTGTAGTTTGCTCTTAGATGTAAGTCTCAGCTTTTGAATAGTAGCCCAAATGGATGAGCATAGTTAAGGAGAGGTTTTGCTGGGTTCTCTCTCTAACACAATGCCCTCTTTCCATAACACATTTTGAATTGAATAGTTTCTTGTCTAGTAGCTGTGAGTGCACCCCAGAACCAACAGCTATCCTAATCTACTTATGCAGAAAAAGACACTTTTTCCATGAAAGAAAAGTTCCTGAAACCAAAGCATAGTCAAAGTGAGTAGTCTGAAATGAGATTGCATCATTAGCTTACAGCAACATTAAATTTCTCCCGAGTACTTCAATATTAAGCTGAATAACTTGTGTTTGACTAAAGCATAAAACATCTCTCACTCAGGCACACCTTCCTGAAGGGTATCCAATCTGGATGTAAAACCCCAAAAGAAAACAATCCACCACTTCCACTGATAATTTATTCCAGTTAAAAATTAGTTTTACATCTAATTTGAACTTCTCCAGCTTCCTGCCATAGGTTTCTGTTGCAACTTTCACCACTAAATTTAGTCTTTAAAGGCATTTATACACATACTTTTTTGTCCCACAACATGCTAGAGATCTGCCACTTCAGATCACTTCAGATCAGATTAATCAAGTCTGCTCTGCACACAAGCTGAGGCAAACTGCATTGTGCCACGTGCAGTTGTATAGGCAGCAAAATACACAAAATACACAAAAACCCTACTTTTTGCTACTCTGTGGGTACGTCTACACATGCTCATTTACTGCACAGTAGGGCTGTGCAAAACAGCACTGTTTTGTTTTGACTTCCATTTCACCATTTTGACAAGACAGTGTTTTGTTTAAAGTTTCATTTCATTTTGAAAGCACTGTTCTGTTTCGTTTCATTGAAACTGTTTCGCTGTTTTGACCTTTTGCCCTTAAGGTATAATGGAGAAGCACAAAACTGCCTATAACTTTGTTGTTTTTTGGCAGATTTGGATGAAAACAGCAGGGATGATAGACCCTCCTGAGGGCGTGAAGCCTGCCAAGCTTCAAGGAGACAGGTGTAAGGGTTTCTGAGAAACTGCACCTCAAATTCTTAAAAGCAAAACTCATGTCACTTGTAAGTTCAAAGGCACAGGAGGGTGAAAACAGCAGACATGGTAGCCCCTGCTGAGGCCACAAAGTCTGCCAAGTTTCAAGGAGATAGGTGCAGGGGGTTTGGGGAAACTGCACATCAAGCTACTGACAAGCAAAATTTGTGTCGTGTGTGTGTTAAGGACCAGCAGGGTGAAAACTTCAGGCATGGTAGCCCCTGCTAAGGCCATGAATCCTGCCAGGTTTCAAAAAGATAGGTGCTTGGGGTTCTGGGAAACTGCACCAGGGGTTTCTGGGAGTTTTGCTGCTGACAAGCAAAACTCGTGACATGCGTGACTGTGGTGTGTGTGTAAAGGCATGCCCTCTACATGCCACAGTAGTGTGCCCCAATGAGGTCTTCTCCTCCCCTACGGCCTTATCCCAGTCCACCACTTTAAATGGCAACAGGTAATAACTTAGTAAGCAGCACAGTAATAGCAGCATCTCAGGCAGCCAAACAGTCACAGCGAATATCAGAGCAGTCCTTCCCCCCCATCCCACCCCCATCTTCCCCATCCCTCTCCTTACTTTCTGTTTCCCTGCAGGCAAGCCCAGCTTCAAAACTTGAAACATTTCGAAACTTTCAAAATGCTTCGACTGCCCTTGTTTTTTTTCAAGGTTGTTTTGAAGCGCTTCATTTTGTTTCAATTTTGCTGTTTCGAGCTCAAAACAAATTGAGACAGCATCAAAACGAAACAGCTGGCAAAATTTCACACAGCCCTACTGCACAGTAACTGAAATAACTGTGCAGTTTGGGTGTGCATCTACACGCCCATACTGTGCAGTAAATATGTCAATTTACACTGATTTAAGCATAAATTTGATACCTGCATCATGCAGGTATCAAATTTACAACCGATTAGTTACTGCTCAGTAACACATGTATAGACGTCTTACTGTGCAGTAACTCTGAGTGTGTGGACTGACTGAGGACTACCTTTAGCCCCAAGTCAGTCCACACATAGCATTAATGCACTTTAACACCTGCATGTGTAGACACCAGCCTGGTCCCACTTACTGCGCAGTAATTTACTGTGTGGTAAATTTAAGCCAGTGTAAATGCATGTGTAGACACACCCTGTTTCATTTTTTTTTTTTGTTTTCTACTAAGTTTTCCACTGGAAATTAAGAGAATGGGATTTCAACATATGAAAACACAATGAAAAGCATAATTAAAATTAACTAAAATTAATTAAATTATTTATATTAATTAACTCTTTAATTGAAAATTAAAATTCTGGCAAACAAAAACAAAATCTTTGGATTACTGGAAAAAATAAATACAGTCATTCAAGACTGGAGCTGTTTCCTTCATACTATACTGAAGCCATGGTCCCATGGCTTGTATCCAACCCTGACCAACAGCTCTCCCTCTAAATGTCGCGCAGTATGCAGTCTGATTTGGGCAGGAAACTGGTGAGAGAGAGACCAGACACCCTTTACCCAGTAAGGAAATCCAAGTACCTGTCCAGTGACATCCATAGTGTCTGGTTGGGAATTTTGCCCCACTGCCACTAATGCTAGTGAATGTTCATATCTGGTAATTATGGTAAAACAGATTTAGCACTATAAATAAGGTATAATCTGGCAGGATTTTTTTTTTTTTTTTAATGACACTTCACGTAGGCCTGCTGTGAGTAGGATCAAATAGTAGTCAGTTTAAAAATGCCATGTGCTCTGGAATCGAACCTATTCTGCTGCTCCTACCACCAGACTAGGTGCACCAATGCTGAGAACCATGAGGAAAGTTGTGCATAAGAGGATGGGAGGCTGTGATTGGAATATGAAGAAAATGCAACAAGAGAAATGCAGGCAGAGCCAGAGGGCTGAGTTCTTGTTTAAATGCCTTGGATCCTTGTTTCTGTTAAATTCTGTTTCGTTACATCTGTGACAAAAACCTTCGTGTCGGGGTTCTGCCAGACACATCTCGGGTTTGTGTAAGCTTATGGGTCCCTCACTCTGCTGAATGGGTATGCCCAGGAGTCATGATTTCCCACAGGTACATAGGTAATATAACAGAAAAACAAAAGGGTTTATTACAAGAATGAACAAATGGTATAAAAAAATGATCAAGTGTTTTGACACCAGAGTATGGTAAAACAAAACCAACAGAATCCTTATCCCTTACCCTGCATTCAGACTACCGACTAGCCTTCATAAAAGTTCCTTTAAAAATCTCCCAGGGTCAACCTCCCCTCAGTCACAACTAGCTCCCTCAACTGAGGACCTCCACCCCCTTCTCCGTGCCGGGAGCCCTCTCTTGCACTACCCCCTAGTGGTCACTGCCTCCAGAACATCCCTAACAGCTTCCCCCCCACCCTACTCTCAGGCCATCCTCTGAGTCTAGAGTGTTTTTTGCTTGTAGATGTGTGACAACATCCTCCTCCCAATCTCTCCCATGCCCTCCTGGTTTGTTGCCTCTTGTTTAAAACCAAGGTGGGGACTTTCAAAGGAGTTAGGTACCTAACTCCTAGTGAATGTGGACTTCTTTGTTGAACTCTCTGAAGCAAGGATCATCTTTCCTACTTCTTTGTACAATATCTAGTTTAAGTGAGTCCTGACACTGGATAGCTGTCCCTAGACACTGCTGGGATGATTATCTGATACAATCTGGTTTTCCTGTGGGTGAGCCCTCTGGGTTTTAAACACCTCCCCTTTGTCATGCAATTTTGCAGAGCTTGGTTTTATGTACTTTCCCTCCTGTTTGAGAAAGCCATTCAGTTTTCAGCACAATTCCGCGGTTTTGCTTTGCAGGAGTCTGAATAAGCATTTTGCTTCAAGTGTGCTCCACAGTTTCACTGTGTTGGGTCCAAGTGAACCCAAAAATCCCAAAGCAAAAGCCAATTGAAACTGGCAAGATTCACCTGGATTTGCATTGGAACCACATATCTTACTCGGTGAGGTTTATTCAAAAAGCTTCATTAACTTAAGCAAATCTTTCAGCAAACATGGTGGGAGTTTTGAGTTTGTAATGAACCATTAAACCAGGCAAGTTCCACATGGGTTTGTTGAGAATGCCATGCTCAGTTCTAGCTCCAGACTACCCACCCTTTTGCCACCAGCACTTCTCCCATGAACAACATGCAGCAATGCATAAGCCGTGTAGAACAGCTGGAAATGTTACATTAGAATGCAAGATGTGCCTGCAGAAATCAAAAGCCATCTGACATTTTGAATGTTAAGACTCTGGGGGATTGACTGGACTATGTTCTGCTGCGGTTGACAACAGATCCTTGTTGCAGTGTGTTGTAACTGCACTGAAAGCTGGGTGGAAATGTTTGAATAAACGAGGTTTCTTAGAAAATGCTACTCTGTTGAAACCAACACTTTCTGCAGGAATCTGGGGTCTTGATGACACTTTCTCTCGTCCAGGATGGGCTTTCTGGTCAAAGAAGGAGCAACCTGCATGGAACAGCACACCAGTGAAAGCACCTGTGATGCCCCAAGGGAGTGTCACAGCAACCATGCTATTGCCTGTTCTTAGGTGCATCTCTCACTCACCTTTGTATGTACATAAAGGTAAGATATGACAAACCACCATTTTCACTGAAAGTGGAACAGAAAGATTTCAGAAATCCTAAACATTTTCCCAGTGTGGGAAAACTATGGGCTGCCCAGGTTCTAACTTTGTCCACTTTCCCTCTCACTTGCCAGCCAGAGTAGTTGCCCAGGAACACAGTAGGTATGTCTACACATGCTATAAATATAAAGCAATAAATTCCAGCACAGTTTGCACCAGAGTTAATTGGTCCTGGGTGCCACATTTACAAGTGCGCTTAGGACCACACCATGTTGAGATGGGTCAGAACAGCCCCAGCTGGCAGGGGGTTAGGAGGTCAGCCTGCTAGTCTGGAGCTGCTCCAACCCAGCTCAATGTGCTACAGAGGGGCAGGCTGGGGCATGAGGGTGCTTCAGTGCAGGCCTAGCTGGCAGGCAGCCCTCACACTGCAGCACCCTCATGCCCCAGCCAGCTCCATCAGCATCTACATTTGTGTTGCAGCACACTAAATAACACTGCCGTAGAATAGTACTTGTGTTTAAAAGTACTAATCTATGGCCATGTTAATTAGTTTACTGTGGCTTAATTGGATCACATGTTTAGACACTGAGACTTTACTATGGAGCTAATTAGTCAGCCCCACAGTAAATGTCTCATGTAGACATGCCCAGTGTGGAACAAGCTGATCTATACAAAGGAGTAGCACAGCTGCCTCTGCCCTCACAGATAAGAAGAGCAGGCACCCTCCGATTTGTTAGTTGCTGCTCCTGAAGTGGTGCTACCTATGTGTCAGCCCTCACTTAGAACAGATGATGCGGGCTTGTCTACATGCCACACCTGGGAACTCCATCTAGAAGCATGTTCTACTCACTCATTCCTACCGTTAAGTTCTCCACCTTGGTAATGCTTGTTCATATGTGGTCAGAGCCAGCCAAAGACAGCTATGCTGCCTTATTTCCAGGATCTAGTGTGTACATAGCAGGAGTGAGAGAGTGGGATGTGCCCATGGCACTATGGCTGGGGATGATGTAGATAAGACCTAAATCTCAGATGAAGCATGGATCAGTAGACAAAATGCTAGACTGGGACTGCAGCAACCTGTCACAGATTCCTGGGGATCCTACTTGGCCCCTTAGCTTCATTTTGCAAAAGAAAAATGAGTTCAATAGCTCTTCCCTACCTCCCAGAAGTATTGTGAAGCGATCAGCTACTACAGTGACAGGGCCATATAAGTACAGTACAACTTCATTAGAGCAAATCCTATTTATAACAAGACCCCTATGACAATACTGTCAATATTGTCTCTCTGATGCATCACAGCAGTATAAATTTATAGCCAGTCCTCTAGAGGCTGCCTGCTGGCCATGCCAGACTTTAAGGACACTTGCAGTGATATTTGTGTGGCTTTGTGACCGCAAGCTGTTTTTAGTTTATTGGTGCATTGTATGCCATCTTGAGCATAAAGCAATGGTGAAATGCTGTTCACACTGAAGCCTGGGGCCAACATACTAGATGCTTGGTCAGTAATGGTGTAGCTGCTATGCCATGGAAGGGCACTGCCGCTCATTCACAATTCCCCAATCACAGGGGCAGATTTAGAGGGGTGCAGCAGTATGGGTGCACCCCCCTGCTTGGCTGGGTACCAAGATGCTCAGTGAGCTCTCTGAGCTCACTGGCACGTCAGCACAGCTCCTGCTGTGAACTCCACATGCTCTGAGCTCACCAGATGGTCAGCACAGGGTCTGGCTGGAGCCCTTACTTTCACACAGCTCCATGGTCCAGGGGATGAGTGCTACTGCTGTTTGCCCTTTCCCTCCCTTCTTCCCCACTACCTGACACTGAATTCAGCAGCAGGGGGTGGGGGGAAGAAGGGACAAGCAGTGGCAGGACTCAGCACCTGGGCTTCATAACTGCATGAAAACAGGGGCCGAGTGGTTCGGCTGCTTGCCCCCTCTTTTTCCCTACTGCTGAATTAATTGGCTAGAGCTATGCTGACATGCCAGTGAGCTCAGAGAGCCCTCTTCATTGCCCATAGACCCAGGGATGTGGCTGCACCCCCTCGCTGCCATCCTAGATCTACCAATGCCCACTCACACCTGGAGGCAGGAAGGAATTTGCAACAGCTCTTCACTAGGACTAGCACTTGCCCCTACCATCCTAGCCTGGCACTGTTGGTGGGGCTCGGAGAGGCTGGGGTGGAGCAAAACAAGGCTCCAGGCCCATCCTACTCCCTCCAGGCCAAAATAGAGAATACCAGACCTGCAGCCAGGACTCTCCGCTGGCTGGTCCAGATCTGAGATGTGGCTGAGCTGATCTCATTCACTGTTCTGCCCCTGCATGGTTACGTGTAGGCCAGTCAGAGTCTGGTCTATATTCCCTAATTAAAAGGTTGTTCAGAACCCTGTTTCCATATATGAAAAATACATGGGAAAAGGAAAGAAAAATCTCTCCCAGTTTTCAATGTTATCCTAGGGGACAATGATCAGAAGATTCTAGCGCATAGACTGGAGTTAATTTGGACATAAAATATTCAGTGTGCACACTTCCCTCCTAGGGAAATTTGCAGCGATTATGTAACGCAAACCAGCGATGGTCCAGGCATACATTATACGGATTGTTGTCCAACTACCAAGGATTCTAACTGAATTTCATCAGACAGAAATGTGCAATTTTGCTGTCATTAGAGAGCACCCAGGGAAGTAGCACTACAAAATGCTTCCTGATGCTGTTAAAGGCGGCATGTTGTGAGTTAAACCCCATCATCTGCATTCACATTGAGAAATCCACAAATATTTGAATCTTCTGGCAGAGTAAACTCCCTAACAGTAGCATCAAGTTGAAGTCTTTCTCTGTGGATGGTTTGAGACATTTCCATTCTTGAGTCTCCCTAACCTACTTGCAGGCTGCTAAACAGAGGAAGAGATTTGCAGTGCTCTTCCTGCACAATGGAGGACAGACAAGGCTGAAATATTCAATGGCATTTTTGCTTCAGCCTTCAAATACACACACAAAGATTAATCGTGATCAGATGCTATATATACCATTAAAATGAAAAACAAGAGAGTGGGTTCAGAAACACGTTAAACAAATTTAGAAAAGCTAGAGGTGTTTAAGTGATCAGGGTCTGATGAAATGTATACTAAATTACTTAAGGGTCCATCTGAATGACTCTAAACCATTAATAACATTTTCTTTAGATCTCTGGAAGGATGAGTGAGGTTCCAAGGTCCCAAAGGGCTGAGGAAGACCAAACATGGTAACCATCTTTAAAAAAGGAGAACCTGGGAATTACAGACCAGAAAATTGAATTGATACCCATAAAGATATTGGAACAAATTATTAAACAAGCCATCCAGTTGGAAGTAACTAGAAGTCAGCACGATGATAACCAACAGCCAACATGGATTCCGTAAGAATAGAGCATGCTCAAGCTAGTTTATTTTCTCCTTTGACAGAGTAAATAGCCTAGTGGATGGGAGAAGAGATAGACAAGATATAGAGTAGAACCTGGATAGTCAAAGCCATGAGCTTTCAAAATAGCTGGGAGCATATATAGCTGCAAAATGCAGTGCAGAACCACCGAGGTGGTTCAAAATAAATGAAGAAGCAGCGTCCTTTGAAGTAAAGGCCACAACGATCAGCCAAACTGTCCTTCACTCCACAGTCTCCTACACATGAAGCAGGTGGCAAACCACCCGCATATAACTGATACAGGTTCTACTGTATCCTGACACAGTAGCGTGTGTGCTCATTTGCAAGCTACAGGCATAGGGTCTATCTGAAATTCCATGAACATGGCTGCACAACTCGTTGTAAAACTGCAAAGAGTATTTAGTTCTCAACAGTTCACTGTGCAGCTGAAGGGACTTGTACAGAAAGCGAACAAAAATTAGGGAAAATTAAATGTTTTTAAAAAAATAAACAGGGTCTGAATGGGGTTTTGCTTGTTTGGAGGACTTTTTTTGCACTATGTTCTTCCTTTAAAAGGGCCAGTTTTGAGAAACTCTCATTCTAAAAAATGTCAACTGCCTCTAAATGATAAAAGACAAGATGCTGAAGCCTCAAAATCCATTAAAATCTCAAATCGTATCACATATATGCTGTTAACATCAGAGATAATTGAAAAGTCAAGAGTGTATTACCATGCTGAATCGGATCCTTCATCTCTGAATACGCATTATTTATCATTCTTAGCACCTTTTATGATGTGATATTAATCCTATGATCTCACTTGTTTTAAGTCAGGAATGACTGTGCCCATTACTAATATTTTGGTTATTTATGCATTTGCCAGCTGCTGATATGAGGTCGTACGGTGTCAGCTCTCAAAAGCTCTTGACATCAACTTAGATTATTTTATGAATCTAATGTTGACTAGTTTTTTGTTTGTTTGTTTTTTAATAGCACAATTTTCTGGTCATTTGGTAGAGGAATAAAAACCAGTGTTGACTGGAGAATGACAAATAGATTCTGATACCGGAACACATGTTGATGAGGACTATAGGTAGACAATAAAAGCAGGAAATTAAATATAATTCCAGAAGGGGTGGAATAAAAAAAAATGAAACAAACAATGGTGGGCTTGCTAATAAAGAATAAGGACCTATCATATACTTAAAAGTTTGTCTCAAGTTCTCTTTAGTTAACTTCAGGAAATATTCACAATTTGAGGCTAAATCTGATTTCTCTTACGTGCCTGCATTTTCTGTGTCCTAGCAAAGTGCTCTACCCAAGGCATTACACAGATACCTCTCCAGCCCTCCTGAAGCTAGCCTGCTGCACCCTGTATTTAAAGGCAAATAGAACTTAGTCCTTGGATTCTAGTGATGAGGATGTGAACCTACTTCTACTGAAATCAATGTGAAGACTCCCTATGGTTTCCATATACTTTATTTTGAGCTCTCCAGCAACCTGATCCAGTGTGGAAAACCATGTCAGGAATGCTCTGCTAGAACCACTCAGGGGCAGAGAGGACAGGCTCCTTACCCAGCCAGCGTAGATGTGGTGATCTTACCAATTCAGCCCGGCTCAAACGGGCTCGGAAAATCTTCATTTTGATTGGTGGAGCCCATCCACCAATCAGGTAAGGGCTGGGTGAGCCAGGCCCCGCTCACTGCATGGTGGAGGGGAGGGGGTGAAGAGCCTCCGCAACTTGATTGAAGTCTGCATTCTGCACATCTGGCAAGACTTTGGGGGCAGAGCCTCCCAGGCGAATAAAAGGAGCTGCATGCCCAGCACAAGGGAGTCATGTCAGGGGATGATGAAGGGAGAGGGGCAGAAGAGCTGGGAACAGCTGACCCACTGGGCAGAGCCAGTGTCCAGAAGAGCCCCGAAGACTCCCCATGCCAGTCCAATGCTCCAGCCCCAGCGGTGTGCAGCACAGCACACAGGGCCCAGACTCTACAAGCTGCTTGAGGCAGCTCAGGTCTGCAACCCCAGAAGGTGGCCAGCAACTCAGTGCACAGCTCGGTGCACAGAGCCAGGGCCCTTGGAGCTGTTCAAGGCAGCTCGGGTCCCAAACCCTGGCTTGAAGCCAGGCTCCCCAGTGCACAGCATGGACCAGGACCCTGGGAACTGCACCGGCCAGCTCAGGTTCCTCATTCCAAGGGAAGCAGCCAGGCTTTCTTCTGTGCACAGACAGTGCACAGCAAATTAGAGGCCCTGGGAACCGTTTGAGGTGGCTCAAGCCTGTGGCCACTGGCACAGGGCCAGTGGCTTGGTGTAGATGACACTGCATAGAAGGGTTGGGAGCAGACTGAGCCCCAGCACCGCACAAGGCAGTCCAGACCTCCAACCCCCAGCAGAAGGCAGGGCTCTTGGTGCATGCCACGGTGCACAGGGCATCAGTGGGCAGTAGCCCCGAGGAGCCATTGACCCCAGAGGCCTTGATAGAAAGGAGCAGTGGGAGCGAGGAGATGCGGACCATCCGTGTGATTTCCCCTGGAGCAGGAGTTACCCAGGAATACGGGCTCTCCCACAGGGGAGGGAACACCCAGATCGGGCCTCTCAGGTAGGCTGTTTGGAAGGCGACCTGCCTAAGCCACAGGCCAAGAACCCCGGAGAAGTTCCCCTTTCCTACTGGTTGCAGAAGCACTGCCAATGCACCAGGACCATCCTGGGCACCGGGAGCTTAAAGGGTTAAGTTTAATCTAAAACTGATTAGATGTAGCCTAATATAATATAATAGCCTTATATTTTGTGGAAGTGCCTTATATTTTGTTATTCATAGTGTGATTTGTTGTTCAAGGTTATTGTATGTATGTAAATAGTTGGGATAGCGACCTTGGTTGATACCTTCCCTGGGGTCTACCAGTATTTACCTGTACTTCTCCAGATTTATCTGCACCTATTGTTTGTTATTTATTTGGGTTAGTCTGTTTCTATCGATTGTTTACCTGTATTTAGCCTGACTTACCTGTTGTTCACCTGTACTCACCTGTGGTTTACCAGCTTTATATCAGCTGCTCACCTGTGCAGGGTTTGTTGCCATTGGAGGTAGTAAAACTTTGGGTCTCCATTTATAGAGAGTATAGTATTGAATTAAGATTGTATATTGTATGACTCACCTGGGCTTGCCTGGATTAGACCAGTTATTTACCCGTGTTGGGTTTGAAACCATTGGTAGTGGTATCATTTCTTAGTCACCATTTATACAGTATAGATTTATATGTAAATATAAATTGTATTATTATTTATTAATATCATTTTGGGGGTTTGTGTGTGTGTGTGTATCAATAAACCTGTAAATAGTTAAGATATACTTTTCCTGGCCTGTCTCTATATGGGGCAGAAGGAACTGGCTGATAATTACAGTTCCCTCTCACAGTCTCACAGCACTCTAGCCTAGTCACTTATGCCTTCTGTTTGAAGAGGGAGTACTCATGTACATCCGGGCTACATAGATGAGCTGCAAGAAAGCAAAACAGTTATTGCATTGTCTCCACAGTGAATCTGCATTGTCCACGGAGTCTCTGACCCTGTCCTGCCCATTGTCTTGCTGACATGTATCCTCTTTGCTTTCTAGAGAGGATCAACAAGAAAAAGCTGTGTGCTGCAGGGCACAAAAGGATTGTGGAGTCTCCCAGAAAGACTGCCTGTACACTGCACTGCTGCTGCGCTTGGCTTCTTGCAGAGGCATACAGGAAGGAAACGCAACTTTGAATTCTAATAGAGTGAAGGTACAGATCCAGGTCCCATCAAAATCTAAAGACTACTGTTGACTTTGATGGCAATAGATCAGACCCTGTGAGGCAAATTCCCCTGACCTTCCTCAGACCAAAATTCCTCATTTGTTTCAATAGGAGCTTTGTTCAAGTAAGAGCTTGGACTCAAATGACTAATCAACCAAACCAAAACCAGTATTGTTAATAAGGAAGATTTTATAAGCATGTGTTAGAGCATTAGCAACAGTGGGATCCATAGTTAAGGTTGCCCAATTGTTTCCATTCTAACCCCCATTTTCTAGCCATTCAGAACTCTCTGAAACTTCAGCCTATTAGACTGAATTTTTCCAGGTATGACCTTTGGTAAACTATTGCTTATTATTCATAATTCAGTAACATATAAGAGCTCCAAATGAGATCATGGTTCTACTGTATAAATATCTAATGATAGATAACTTCCAAGCTATGCGACAGAGACTGTGATGTCACAGAGGAAGTATTCAAAGTTGGAGAAAAGATCTGTGATGAGGTAATTAAAAGCTGTATCATCATTTGCAGGTATGGGTGGTGGGGGGGATTGGGGACGGGACACAGTTAAAACTGTAACCTTGACTTTGTGTTTCTACCTCTGCGTATTTAGCTGTTGTATTACTGTAAGTTCTTCCTATGGGATATATTTTATAATGAATGTACGAATGGCATATGTAACAAGTAATATCTATTGCACTACATTATGCATCTTTTTCCATATATTGACATTTGAGATGTAACCAGGGACTTTGCATAGAGTACATCTGGCAGAAATGGTGTGTACTGATTAATGTCCTTTCAGTTCTGATATGAAACACATGGGCTGTATTAGCAAAGTGATGAATGAAATGATACATTGGAAATTACCTACCTATTCAATGAACATGACTTACCAAAGTTAGGAATGTTTGAATGATTAAATCAAACCAAGGTATGTGAATCTAACCATTTTTTTCTAGGAGGAGGACAATGTTATGAACTACCACTAGGTTTTATGGGGTCAAGCCAATACGCATTGAAGTTAGTGGTAAAAGTTAACTACAATGACCTCTGGAATGGCTTTCAAAAAACCAAAGACCTTCTGGGTAGATTAAAGAGAATATGTATTCAGACAACTCATAAGTTACAAGTGAAGAAGTAAACTCGATTGCATCCTCTCTCCACTTTGATGATCTTAAATTAGATTTCACTTTAAAAAATAGACCCCAATTCAGGACACTCCTTGTTTAAAGCTCTTAAAGCATATACTTACTTTTCAGTGCATCTTCAAGTCCCAATGAAATGCATATCCCACTGAAACTGTTAAATTTAAGCATACGCTTAGATGCTTCCCTGAACTGGGGGCATACAGAGGATGATGCCAGGAGTACTTTCCTGATAAAGCTTTCCCTTCTTTACTGATACAATATTAGCTCCCAAATGTTATGAACAAATAAACAGTAGACATATTAGCTTTCCCTGAATTTCTTAGATTAAAAAAAAAAAATAGCCTGGCTCAAACATTGTCTTATCATTAACCTAACATATTAAATTTCCCTGACAGTAAAATCTATCTATAGACGTACAGTAACAACAAATTAACCTCAATCTGACATGAATGAAAACAATTTCTAAGTGGTTATAGTTCCTAAAACAGAATCTATATGCAATAAATGTAATTATTTCACTGAAATTGTTAGCACATGTTTTTCTTCTGCAACAGACATGTTCCCCGTACCATCTTTGTTACACTGATATGTTCCTTAGCAGCCCATTCTGTGCCTTTATCCTTGATTTAAATTTATCATGACACATTTTTAAACAATAGCAGGAAACCTCACTTATGACTTTAATTATAAAATGGTGTTATAAAATTATATCCACATTTTACTTTTGGCAGTTGGCAATCCTCATTTAACATAAATAACCCTTCTTGGCCTCAGCAGTTCTCTTTGGTTGATTTCAATGCTTACTGTATGTAATTGATATAAAAACATAAGGTTTAGGAAGCAGTTATTGGAACTTGTTAAAAGAAGTAGTCAAGTTCATAAATGCATTCATTTTGCTACATTACATGCCAAGAGAATTAATAATGTACTTTGGGGAATAAGGGAGAAATTCTGGCTTTTTAAAGAAAGACTGATGTAACTACAGTATTCCACTTCTATGTTAATTGTTTGGCTCTCAAATCCATGACTTTGTTTCTCTTCGACTCACAGCTGCTTCCAATAATCTTTTAAAAACTGACACACACACATAATATACATATATATACACATACAGATGTAGACAGAAATAAACATACATTTAACTATAAATACCTACTATTACTTAAATAATTTTGTCGTTCTGTATCAAGGAAGAACAAGCAAAAATATCAGCCCTGCTATATAAATAAAGAGAGGTGGGGGGAAGAGACATAATAAAACTGGAAAGGCTGTCAATAGAAGAATAAACTTTAACAGCATTAGGGATTAAGCTACTTAAAGTCATTTCCAAAGGGGAATCTGGAAGTAGGAAACAGAAGGTGCCAGATTTTTTAATTTAGGCACACACAACTGCCCACAGCCATAGTTGCCTGCCTAATATTTGCACACTAACACCAAGCATGCATGTGTTCATGTGTGTGCATGGTTGTGACTGCAGGTGGCCAGTTAGGTGCCAAGTGGTTTACATGGCAGCATAATTAAGTTTGGGGAGACTAGGACACCAGCCCCCAGCACTGATTTGGTGAAGGGAGAAGGTGTAGAAATAGCAGCCACTATCACTGCTCTCTGGACACTGCACCAGTACTGACAATCTGGCTGCAGCTGCTGTTCAGGATGCAAAAAACAGCCCAATTATGCTTCTGGGTTTATATGTAAATACCCAAGGTATTTGTGCCCTCCAGTGGGCTATACCTAAATGTGTACAGATCAAGTTTTTCAGAAATGCATGGCTAAGATTAAGCTTGTAAACTCACATGTAGGCACTTCAGTAAGGCATTCAACCAGACTACTGACACACTCCAATACCTTTCTAACCAGGGGCTAATTGGCCTGCTTTTAATAAGTTCTGAGTATTCAGTACTTTTCAGTGACACTAGCAGGAGCTGTCGATTAGATCAAGTAAGAGCTTTTTCAAAAAGTTGCCATACACTGTTGAAACCACTGTCTTTAAAAAAAATCCAGCTCTATTCTTTTAAACAGTTTTCAAAGTTTTAGAGAGTTTAAGCTAATTTATTCCATAAGTATAGCCAACTCAAAAACAAAAAGCGAGATCATACTAATAATGCAAAAAATCCAAGGACATACTGCAAAGAAAGAGCATGTTCTAGATTGAGATGGGCAAAATACAGCCCGTGGGCTGCATCTGGCCTGCCAGGCAATTTCATCCGGCCTGTGGGCAGGCATCCACCAATTAATTGCATCCAGCCTGGCCCACAACTGCCCCTGCTGTGCTCCACACGGGGTTGAGCCCTGTCCACTCCTATCAGGGCAGCACCCTGCATGCCCACCCTTGCCTGTGGGAGGGCCCTGGCCAGCATACACAGCTTCCAGGTGGGGCAGCTGCTGACACTGCTGCCACCACCCCAGAAATGGCTCGGCTCCCCCAGCCTCCAGTGATTTCTGTCCCTGCTGCAGCACTCTGGGCAGTAGGTAGGGAAGCAGCAGCAGGCAGGGAGTGGTGGGGAAGCTGCAGCTGAGTAGGAGTGTCATGCCATCAAGAGCACAGAGCCTGGGTCAGCAGGAATGTGGGGTCAACCTGGCTCTGTTGCCCGAGGCTTCCCTGCTCCTTGCCACTTTGTGCAGTTCCCAGGACTCAGGCAGGGTGGAAAGGAGTGGGGCAAAGCCTCTCCAACAGCACTGAGCCTCTCTGCCCTCCCATACAAGGTCCTACCCACTGGCCTATGGAGGTCCATGGGGGTGGGGGGCAGCAGAGTGAGGAGCCTGATTCTTCCTCCACTCCTCATGGTCTCTGCTTGGCTCTGTTCTGGCCATGCCACCCTCAGAGCAAGGAGGAGGGGGAGGGCCAGGCATGTGTCCGACTTTTGCATTTTCAAAAAGTGGTCACCCTGGCCTGCCGCAAACCATAAGCGCTCCAAGGGCCCAGTTCCTGCTGCTGCTACTAGTGGTAGAAGTTGTGCACCATGGGAGTGGGTTATGCCAGAGGGGCCTCCACATGCATCTCCCCCACACACCACCAGACCCACACACCCCCCACACTCCCCCAACATGCATCCCCAACACATCACCACACCACCATACCCACCATACCCTCCCCCACACTCCCCCAGCATGCACCCCCACACATCACCATACCCTCCCCCACATGCCATCATACCCACACACACCCCGCATACCCCTTCACACATACCTGCCCATCCACCCACAAACACCCCCCCCAACCTCACCCGACACACACTATACAAGAGTAAGACTTTATTTTGAGCTGTTATGCAATTGCCTCTATATACACTATGCAAACACACAAATCAGGACAAAAATATTTTTTAAATAAAATTAAAATGGTATAATAGATGTTCAATTTTTGGTATATGATTTGTTTTTTCTCCAGTTCCAAGATGGCAACCCCCCAGTAGAGTACTTCCAGGGGCAAGGGGAGGGACTCCCAATGGTAAAGTTCAGGGGTTAGGGGTGCGATTTTGGCCCTGAGATAGCGACTATGAGATGGGGTACCTGTCAAGGGGCAGGGCACTCAGCCGCTCACCAAAACTCATTAAGCAGGCCTCCAGCTGAACTAGTTGCCCACCTCTATTCTAGATGCTCACTTGTAGAGTCCATTAGGGTTCATTCTGACACAATCAATATATTTATTTTACTCAGTGAATGCAATTTCACACATCCAATTCCATGTGGAACCCAGCATAGAGCAGAGAAGAAAATCCAATTTAAGGACATGTACAAATGTTGTCAGGCAGTGCAGATCTTTGTGAAAGATAGATAGAGAAGTAGTGGCATTGAGTAAATGCAATTGCTGTAATTTTTTCACCTGTCCTTCCTAATTCTTTCTGGTATACAGATAGAAGGACCTCTCTCACTTTGATCTTGACCACATCCCTAGCTAGCTATTCTGGTTTTGAGTATCAAACTCTCAGGTAGTAACTTTGACATCTGTAAACAAGGCGCACAATGGGCTTGATTCTCTGTCAGGCTGCAAAATAAGAACAACACAGATATAAAATGTTACCAAAGCAGGAGAGTAGTCTCTACTGATCTTGTACCTTCATTGAAAGCTGTGGAAAAGTCTAGCCATGGGGAGAGAAGTGGGTCCTGCAATTTGGATCATGTGTGCATGGCTAATCATTATTCATGGGCAGGGTTTTCTGGGTTTTCTGTCCACTACAGAAAAATGGGGTGAAATGCAGATTTTCTCAATTTAAGAAGAAACATCTGGATTTTCTCATTTTAAGAAGAAAAACTGGGGAAATGGTGGGTTTCCCCTTGCAGGCTGGTGGAATTCCAACTTGCAAGGGGTTGGGGGGAGCAGGAGGAGGGGAATCAGAGAGGGGGAGCCATGTGCATGCATGCACATTCACAGGCACATGGCAGGCAGCAGCACGAGCACAGCTCCCACAGATAAATATGGGGGTGAGGATTGAGGACCCCATTGTGAGGGAAGGAGATGAGCAGGACTGAGGCTGGGGATGCTGCTCAGCTGGGGTGGTGTATGGGGCTTGGGGCCCAAGGCTGGGCCCTGGCAAGGAGAGGGACAGAGCCAAAGGCAACAGGGGAGCGGCAGGGGGGCCTGGTTCCCTGCTGCTGTGTGCACTTCTGGAGGAGCAAGTGGGGCACGCACCCCCAGATTTGTGTGCAAGGCAGGAGTGGATGAGGGCTGCCAACTGTGGGCTCCCCCCTTGTTGTGGGACATCCTCTGGTCAAGTAAACACCCCGCTCTGGGTGCCTCCATAGCCCAGCAGGTGGAACCTGGTGTGGCAGGGCACAGCAGGGTGGGGAGGCTCAGTGCCACCACCAGAAGCCCCATGTCACCATGGGGAGATGCCCCCTGCCCACCGGGCACACAACCCCATACTGCCATGTCTGCTGCTGCCAAGCAGTCAGGGGTACCTCACTATGGCGCCGCGGGGTTCCCAGCAATAATACCAAGCCTCCCCACCCTGTTCTGCCCTGCCGCACCAGGTCCCACCTGCTGGGGTGTGGCAGCACCCAGGGGCAGGGCAGCAAGAAAGGGAGCCCTGAGCCCAGAGCAGGCAGACCACATCTGCACCCCCCCCCAACAGGTTTCACTCCAGCCATGCCACCTAGGAGCTGGGCTCCACACTCCACTCCGCTCTGCTGAAGCACCTGCTGCCTTCCACAGGTGGCAGCCAGGGCTCCGGAGCTGCTGGGGTCAGGGGGTACAGACCCAGCCCCGTAGCCCTGGCAGCTGGGGGCAAAGGGCACCGGCAGGGCCTGAGGGGCAGTGGGTCAGGAGTGAGTGGCAATGTCATGGGCAGAGCACCAGCATATCAGGGCTGCTTAGTACCACAAAGCAGTGGCAGGGCGGGAGGGAGACAGTTGCAGCTGGACCTGCATCCTGGTGAGCAAAGGTGGCAGGGGAAGTTCTGATTTTCTGTGATAACAAACCCAAAATTAAAAAGCCAAAGTTAATAAGCATTTATTTTATTATAGTAATTGAAGCACGGGTAGGCTTCCAAATTGCTGTAAAACTGGAAATATATCAATAAAACCCTGTGTTCATTTTAAATTGTGGGAAAATGTATATTTTTGGGGGTTTTTAAATCAGAGAATTGGTGGTTATCAGAGAAAACCAGGATCCCTGCTCATGGGTGAGACACTGGAACAATAAGTCACTAGCTTGTTAAAGTTCACAGGGGAACTGATCTGTGGAGTTACAGCACCTAGTCTCTCTCCATCTTTGAAAACTTGTTCCTGATCCACTGAGATCAGTGGATTTAGATGAAAGTTTTGCCTGATAAGATTTGCTGTTATTTCTGGAATGCGGGACACTGGGGGTGGTAGATTCCAGTACAAGACTGGCATAGGAACCAACATGTTATTTTTAAATCTGGAAAATCCAGACTGTCCCCCTTCTTACTTTGGTACTGCTGGATTTGTATACAAGTGTCAAAATGAGCCTGAAAAAAAAAATCATAGCTCTAGGGCTCACAGCTGCCAGGCCAAGAAGTTCAGTTTAGGAGGCCACACATACTACCAGACCATTCTTTCTCCCACAGATGCTGCAGTGTTTCTGGATAAATAGGAAGCTGACTATGTCTAGCAGTGGAAGAAACGACTGCAGAGACCGCTGACACCCAGGGGACTTTTTACATTTCCTAATGTAAACTTTGATTTTGCTATTTTTATTGGGGCAGGGGTGTTCACCAAATGGAGCGCTTCTTCCTCCAAATTTCTATTACTAGCTAATGCAGCAGGCTGTACATGGTATTACTACTTTAACATTATAATTAGAGATGGGCAAACTTTGTGGGGTCTGAGGTTGTGAAAGCCTCTTTACATATTATATATAATTTTGGGGGGGTGGGGAGAAGGCTGCAAGGTGTGAAGTTCAACTACCTTTTTTTTTAATTTGGGTAAGAGAAAATAAAGAGCAATTCAATTTTTCATTTAAAATAGTGTTTTAAGTCCGGGGTGCTCAGCCTCTGGCTGGCGGGTCAAATCTGGTTCAGAGCCATGGCATCCAGCCCATGGGGCTCCTCCAGGGTCAAGAAATGTGATGGTGGGGGAACAGTGGCAATCTATATTGCCCCCCCCCCCAGCACACACACCCCAAACTCCCAAGCACCATTGTTTGATTGGAGCCAGGCCACATCCCTTTCCCTCCGTATAGCTGGGTTGGAGCTGGGCCATGCCCCCTTCCCTCTGTGGGGCCAGGCCATGCTGCAACCCCTGCAAGGCTGGATGGGAGCTGGGCCATACCCTCTCCCCCAGTGCAGCTAGTTTGAGGCCAGGTTGCAGCTGGGCCAAGTACCCTTCCCCGGAGTGGGTATTGGGGCTGGACTGTTCCCACTCCTCTCCGCACAGGCAAGTGGCACTCCACTGTGTCCCCCTCTGGGCACCAGATCCAGCCAGGGGATGGACCAAGCACAACCCATTCAGACCACTGAACAAAGAGGTTGACTACTACTGATCTTGGTGAAGCCCTGCCTGGGCTAAGTTTCAGAAAAGTATGTGGTAGAATGGTGAACAGAACACAGCTGGTGTAAAATGGCATTAGCTCAACTGAAGTCTATGTCACCAGCTCACACCAAGTAAAGAACTAACTCCATAATGTATGAGCGTGTTGCAGGGAGTTTGATTGACCCAAATAGATGAGGTGACCTATACTTTTGCAATGAGCTCAGCTTTTACAGAGGCACAAAATTAGAGCTGGAATCCTTAATACCATTAATACAACGTCCTTAATATCACTCATACATCAACATCAAGGCCAAAAAGAAAAAAGGAAAAAAAAAAAACACAAAAACAAAAAGCATGCGCACACACACACTTAGAGATCAGGGATAGTAGAGTAGAATTACTGCTGAAATCACAATCCTGAGCCACTTCTGTAGCTAAAATAAGTCAGTGTATCCTACCACAATGACAGTGAAACACCACCAAGTACATGCATAACCTTGGCACACGGAGCTACCCGCATGCCACGTCCAAGTGTTGGAATCCTGAGGTGCCCAGTAATGTAAGCCTCACTTGGCTCTCTTAGGAGCTGAAACAAGGATTTCCAGTAGGAAGGGTCCCTTTTATACTTACACACTCTTTGCAACAACTTATATAATTATTTATAAATATTTAATTATATACAATTTAATTATATATCTTGTACTGTATAACTAAAGCAGATACTAGTTACAAATTGCTACCAAAATAACTCTATATACAGTACACAAATTGACCACTGGTGGTACGGAGATAGTTACTTGGGTGCCTATGGGGTGCACAAACTGATATCCTCTCAGGTGTGATATAGGTTAAAGAAGAAGCATGAACAATAATTAGGCATTAAAGCTCTAATAAATAAATTGCTTAAGATTTACAATATGAGCTATTGGATCCTTATGTACAAACACTACTAATGGCCTTCACGTGCAATGAATTTGCACACAATCCCCAGCTCCTCCCACCGCATGGTGGCAGGTCCTTCGTGGCTGGGGTCCTCCCACATTGGCCCAGGCATCACTGCACTGCTGCAGCTGCTCCCATATCTGGATCGAAACGCACAATGCATACTGCCCCAGGCCAGGCCTTTGCACAGTGGGCAGCGCAGCTTAGGCTATAGGCTAAAGCAGATACACTTCTCCCACGGGTGAGCACATGGAGGCACTAGGTTGGGCTCCCGCAGCCCGTGCCCTCACTTTAGGTCACATGCACACTGACAATCTGGGACTAGTTCCCCGAGTCTTGCCTCCCCCTGTGTAAGCACTGGGACATGCTAGGCTGGGCTTCCACAGCTGTGCACTCCTCCCTTGAATTACACACACACACATTAAATCGGGGCTTGCTTGCCCACAAGCAAACTCATGTGCTTCTCAGGCAGCTGCCTAAGGGACCAGCCCATTCCCTCCAAAGCCCCAGCTCAAGTCCTGGGGCCAAGTGGTCCTCTGACCCATTAGCAGCTCAACACAGCTCCAGCGGGCAAGTCACTGCAGCCTGGTCCATGCAGCCCTCTCCCCACAGCACACCCTTCTCTCCCCCTCTCCAGGCAGGGAAAACTCCCCACTTTTAAAGAAACCCTCCCAGCCAATCCAATGGCTAGGATTTTCTCAGGCTCTCCCTAACTGTTCCTCTGATTTCAAGTCCCTGGCTGCTGTTTTTCCATTCTTTTCCTTCCTCCAAGATGTCCCGGTCCCGGACAGCTTCATTTTGCCCTCAGTGTAAGGTCCCTGTTGGGACAAACTTCTTTTGCCCTAGTACAGTGTCTCCAAAATGACAAGCCTCGCCGTGAGACACTCTCCAGTCAGGTAAGCAACCCTTAAACATCTGTTACACATGCATAGAGGGTCTGTCACTATTAACTCCACTCATGGCCCTATACAAGCAACAGAGAGCTTCCTAAAAGAATTTGAGGGATTTTTAGGAAAGATGTGAAGATGAAGAACTTGGAAAGCATCCATTCCCCACCCCTGGGAGTGGCCAAGCCAAATAGAAGCTGATGAGCTTGTTGCAGTCTTGGATAACAGAGCAGGTCCTTTGTCCAATGGCCGATTCCACAGTTTCAACCTTTCTGTGACACTAGTAGTATGTCAAGACTCTGTCAATGCAGCCAGTAGAATTCCACTGACCTAAAAAAACAGTGTAACCCAAAAGAGACTACAGATTGTTACCTGTATGCAAGGCGTGCTGGCAGAAAAAGAACATCTAGTTACAGTGGTATTTAGAGAGAATCTGGTTCAATAAATAAGAAGTTTGTTCTGCATTTGATTATCCGCAGTGCTAAATCTTAAACATGAGGTTAGAGACTTCTTTAAAAACTGATGTAGAGTTGAATAAAGACTGATACAGCTGTGCATCAAACTATCTAGTCTCAGGCTATCCAGGACCCAATCCAAGCAAGCCAATGGATAGAACAGGGGTTGTCATCCAGGGGTACACATACCCCTGGGGGTATTTGGGAAGGCCCCAGGGGGCAGGCAGCAGCAGTACAGAGAAGCGGGGGGCAGGGCCACCAGGACTTTGCATTGCTTGTGCCACCGTGCACCATGTGACATCAGCACTTTTGTTTTTGCCGGTGCCACGTGCTACTGGCACTTCTGCCACTGCTGGCACTTCCGGTTTTGCTGCTATGCACTGCTGGCATTTCTGGTTTTGCCACCGCGTGTGCATGGGGGGACCCCCATCCCCCAGTCATCAATTGGTTGCCAGAGGACTCCACCCCCCTGTCATTGAACAGCCACCGGGGGACTCCCTGCTTCTCGACTGGCCACTAGGGGTACACCGACCAAAAAAGGTTGAAAACCCCTGAGACAGAAGATGGCAACTGCCACCTCCAGTGTCCTGCAGTCAGTCTATGTGACTGAAGAGCACGTGTACAATTGATTTACACTTATGGTAAGCCTACACTGCAATCCAGAAAAGGTGCCTTCAGCTCATGTAGGCATACCCGAGCTCATGTAAACTAGCTAACTTGGATACTAATAACAGTGGAGTACTGACAGTGCAGGAGTCAGCATGGGAAGATGCTCACATGGCCAGCACAAATAGAGTTCCTTAGGGTTACTGTACGTCTGGGTTTTCTTGGACATGTCCTGTTTTTAGACCCTTGTCCTTGTGTCTGGGTGGGTTTTTAAAATGAGAGCAAATGTCCAGGTTTTTGCTCTTCCTCTGCTTTCCCAAGCTGGCTGCTTGGGGCTGGGAGCAGTGGGCAAGGTGATGGGCTGTCGGGGGTCACATGCTCCCTGCACATGCCCCGGCAAGCTGCTCCCAGGTAAAGAGACACTCGGTATGCGTGTGTGCACATGCAACGCAGGAGCTGCTTGGGCAGCAGGGCTGGGGGGCAGGGGGCTGGGAGTGAGGGGGGGCTGGCAGGGCTTACGTGTGAGGGGCAGAGGCAGGGCACTGCCCCACTGCCCCCTTCACAGGTGTCTTCTTTTTTTATACTGCAAATATGGTAACCCTAAGTTCCATAGCACCACAGTAGTGGTACCCACGACAGCTAATTTAAATTTGGCTGGGGTATGTCTCCATGTATTGCAGTCGTCCCCCTGGACTGAAGCACAGACGTTGCTGTAGGTTGCTTATGGCAGGTAGGATAAGCAGAGACAACACACAGAATCTGCACTGATACCCACCACCCAGCAACAGTTTACAGTGCAAAAGTACCTGACCTTTAGTGGTCCCTGTTAGGCAACTGCTAGGAGCTGGTCCTTTGGGCAGCAAGTTTTCCTGTATGCAAGTAGCCTACAAGAAAAGCAACAGATTTTGCAAGGGTCCCAGGACACTTATTTTCAAAGAGCCCAACCCAGGATGTAACAATCTCCTTGCTGAGACAAATATCACACTTGGCTTCCAGGCAGAGTGATAGATCCATTGCCATTTGTTGTCTTCATGTCACTGTAATATTTCTGCTGCTACAAAAATACTATTTTGAGAAAGTAAAATTGTCAAAATACACCAAACCCCTGTAAAACTCAGGCACCAGGCTCATAGGTAATGCCATTTTCAAGTGAAATGTACTGAGTGATGCTGCCATCTGCCGACAGAAGCTAGAATCTCATCCTATTAAAAAGTTGAACTGTAGGATGTTCCCCTCAAAATGTCTGTGAATAAACTAAAGCTAGCAAATGGTCTGAATAAGGGACCAAATGTAAGAGGAATTTGAAACTGCAGACTTATACTGCTTGAATAATTCAGCTTGCTTGTAGTTCAGTTGTTAAAAGAAGGAGGATCACTCTTCCTCATGCCTCCTTACAATTCCAAGGAAAGAGCAAATTCCAGTGAGAAGGGCATTGGTTTGGGATTGTAAAGGTTTCCTCCCAACAATTGTGTCATAACTTCCTCCCTGGGACTTTGGAATAGTTACATCAACTCTACTTCCCCTCCCCATGTTTTGTCTATTTAGACTGTGAGTGCAGGAAAACCCAGATCAGAATGGTTCACAGCTTGATTTATTCACAGCAGTTTCCCAAATTAAAGGACAAACCACCCAGCTGACAGCTGCACCTTTTACTTCAAAAAGGGCACTGCTTATCTTCTCAACTAGAGCACATCAGCAGACTAAACCCTCATCTTTTCAGGGGCCAAAGGAACCTAATCAGAAAGCATCCACGTTCTATTGAACTTCAGGGCAGTAACTATCCTTTATTATGTGTCTGGTCGGTGCTTAGCTGTGGTAAAATTTTCTAATACACCCAAGTAAATAGGACTCCTTAGTTTAAAAAAAGTGACATAGGCACTTCAACCAAAATTTTCAAAGATATTTAGGTATCGAAAGATGAGATAGGCATCTAATCTGTGTGGGCATTTTTTGAAAATACCAGTTCACACCTAAGGGCCAGGTTTTTCAAAAAGTATTTAGGAGTCCAAGTCCACCTGAAAGCTGGCAAGATTCACAGAATATCCACAACATGTACCCAGTACCCTCATGGACAAGCACATCCTATCCATCCACTCCCACTTGCACACACCAAACCTGGAAGCATGGCAGTGAAGTGATCGGGGGGCTTCCCTATACAGAGACTCTGGTGTCCTCCATCTCTGGCACGTTTGGGAGTGACCGTGGGAAAACGGGCCCAGGGCAATTTTAATGCCACGGGAGCAGGTTGGCTGGAGTACCTCAAGAGTGCTGGGGATGCAATTTAGACTACCACTTTGGTACTGCTAAGATTTAATGGGATTTAGAAGGTCAAGTCATTCAGGTGACATTGCAAATGTTGCCTCTGATCTAGCAGAGTTAAACACAGAGAAGCTTTGAAGGCCAAAAGTGGAGGCAACTGCTTAGGTAAGAAGACAGGGAATGTTAGCTTCCCATTCATGCCAGGAATAGATCCTTCTCCCCCTTAGATCAGAAAGGTACCTTAAAAGCACAGCTGCACTTATAATTTGTGAAGCAAAGCCCATGAATCTCAATTACAACTGAGAACAACTATGGCCATTGTTCTAATTGGTTTTAGTATCCAATTAGAATACTAAAGACACCTCCAGCATCTCCTTTCATCCAGGGATCTCAGAGTACTTGACAAACGTGTTTAAACTGAAGCAGGAGAACAAAGATTTTTCTGACTTTCTTCAGCAGGTTATGGAAGAATTCATTGGGACAAAACCCTGACACCTGCAAAATGACTACATGGTTACTTAAAGGAAGTTGAAGCCAGGCTCAGGATAAGAGGATTGTGAATCAGCACAATTGCTTGAAATTGGCAGATTCAGAAGTGTCCCAATGACTGTATCTTGGCAAGAAACTACAGACAATGCAGTATAAGGTCATAAAAGGAAAGGTGAGTCCAAAAGGAGACAAAGTATTTAGGAAGGAGGGGAATCACACTCACCCCACAAATCACACACACTTACAGACACTTCTTTTCTAATATCCCTTAGCTTTGTTACCAATTCTTTGTGTGAAACTATTTGTATCTACATTTAGTAAACAGTTTTCCAGTTACTATATAAAGGAATCGTTTTGGAGAGATCAAAACAATCAAAAACACACAGTGTTCCTGGATGACATATGCCAGGATGTTAGTAACCATAAATGGCTTTCATATATGGCCTCATCACCATCCCCCCCCACCACAGTAGCCCTTTCAAGTGGGAATTACAAATTGCTTACTTGGAGAGGAAATTTCAAACAGCCCACTTATCAAAAAAGTGCCAAATAAACCTGTCATGGGGATAGGAGTTACAAACCATTCCTAAACTCTGCAGACGTTTCCTGAGCCTGTGAACTCTGATCTTGGCTTCTAATAAACATGACATCAGCTCCCCAGCATTGCAGACACAAGACACATGACCCACCAATATGTTATCACTTCCTCTGCAGTTTCTTCTAAAATCTGTTGTAAAGCACAGTAGTGATATCAATGGAAGTCTTTCCATTCATTTGAACCAAGCTCATATCAAAATAGTACTAAGTGAAAACTTGCCGTATATTTCAAAAGGTAAAGCTACCTCAGGTCTGTACAAGTTCACCAGGATATTATGATATAGGCCACAAATATATTATGAGAAGCACAAATAGTTTCATTGGCATAGTATGCACCTAAAACAATACTGCATCTGCTGGATAAAATAGATGGTTTCCAGGTATTGAATTAAGCAGAATTTAAGTCACTGTCAAAGATTCCTTATTGGCCAACTTTTCATCTGAGAAATGCAAATGAGTTCTGAAAAAAAATGATTAAAGATTGTATATTACAGTAGTTTTCTGAGTAACATCTCAAAGGATTTTATGGATAGCATCATCTTAAATATGCTGGAAGTTGGGCACTACAGTAAATGTAATTTTAACCTCTGAAGAGATTCTGAGTGATAAAAATGACAAACGCCCTGTAGTTCAATTTCACAACGTAGGTACTTCCTCTTAGAATTGATGTTTTGTTTTTAGCTTCTTGGGGTTTAAGTTAAATCTTGGGAGCAAAAATATGGCAATATTTTCATGAAAAGTTCACTTATTTTTCTACAAACTGTAGAAGTGACTGACATTTTTCAGATTTTACAAGTTCCAAAAAATCGAAAAACAAAAAAAAAGGACAAGAAAAAAATTGGAAACATTTCTCCCTCTAACACTCAAACATTTCTATACCCTTTGGGAGATACTAAACCTTCATTTAAGGAAAACAAAGCTATGCCTCTTCTTGGAATATAGAAAAGTTAAAACTTTTAAAATATCAACCCCCCACGTCACTGTCCATGAATTTATACACTATATATTTCTCATATCAACAAAACATTCCAGGTTAAAAAAAAAGTTAAAACATACCGTATTGACTCAATGAACCGTTGAGCCTATTTATTATTCTCAGCTAAAGCTCTTAAGATCAGAAATCCCATAATTAGATATTTGTGGGTTTATAGGATACTTAACATTAGAAAAGCAAACCTAAGAACTAGTATCTTTTTCCCTGCCCAAGGACACCTGGATGGGGTGTGTCTATCTTCACTCAGTGCCCAGTTTGGGGCAGAACTAGCAAGAAATATAATGCTCTATCAATACAAGAGTGCAAAGTGGCAAACAGGATTGAAGTCTTCAGGAGTATCTAAGCACCAGAACAGCTGGTAAGTCACAAAGAGAGAGTCTGAAAAGCTGGCTGATGAATAATCAAACATTCCCACTTTATACACATTTCCACTCACAGTCCTCTGTACAGAATCCCTGTCCTGACCAATAGTCACTACAGCTGGGAATATCCCCCACCTCCAAAAAGAACCATCACCATCCTGAGCATGGGGTACCTAAAGCAACTGTGCATAAGCAATACTCAAACACCAGGTAACTTCTAGCACATCCATGGATTCTGTACAGACACGAGATCCCTTGGCAGCTGACAGATGGCTACCCCACAAGGGCCCAATGCCCAGGTCAATGCTGGATATAGGATACATCCAGATCACGGCAAATCTAAAGCGCCCCATGACTTATTCTAGGAAGAGGAAGAAAAGCCCCACTGGCTGATGGAACGTGTATGGCGATACTGCACTCCCCCAAGCTGAAGGAAGAGAATCTTACCCCAGGGTACAGCCTGTGTACATCAGTGGTGTAAATCAAAGGGGCCACTCCAGCTTATACCAGCTAAAGAACTGGCTTCCAGTTCTGCCCAGCACATATACACAGCACATATCCTCAGAGTATTGAAAAACACCAGCCATTCTATGCCAATGATATTAGGTCACAGAGTTTAAGGAGGAAAGCAAAGAGTCATGGATGCAGTTAAAACTGCTAGGGAAGGCAAGTGATTCAATAGGGACAGCAAAGTTACCAAGGTTATAAGGGGGAGTTTGGGGGGGGGGGGGGGCGTTGGTTGGGGGGGGAGGGTTAATATAATTTGTATCCAAGGCCAAATTAGCCAAAATTAATTCTAAATCCAAGAGTTCAGAACCATAAGTGGCCCTACTACTGGCAAACATCCTCCACCTGAACCCGGGGCTTCAGCTGTTTCCAAAGCCTTTGGCAGGCATCCTACTTGCAGGCCCAAGCCCAGAGGCTTGTGGTTTAGATGCCCCAAGTTTTGCTTGCCCTTAGCCATAAGGCCCTCGGAGCAGCAAGGGAGGAGACTCCCATTTCCATAAAGTGGGCTTAAAGCCACTGCACCTTGGCGGGTACTGAACCACGCCAGAAGAGCAGTTCACCTGTAGAGCGGTTCAGGAAAACTGGACACAGATACATGGTATTTCCCCTGCCAGGTTAAGAAGCCACTGCGCTTGATCTGAGACTTCAGAAAGCCGGTTAGAAGTTAGTTAGAATAGCTAGGACTGAGGCTGCCTCTCTAGAAGTGCTCCGTTATCTTTAAGGACCAGGAAAGCTTAGTGCTTTGGTTTTAATGACTCACGCAGCAGTACAGTGCCTCCTACCAACGTGCTGTGACATTCGTACACAAAGGAAGTGTGTCAGCTACTGAGTCATACTGTTCCAAAGGATTGGCTGTCTCCAGTCCAATACCAACCATGCCCAGTCCAACTCAGTTCTGACACTGTTGTAGCTTAAGGTTAGGCTCATCTCCCAAACGCTTTCTAAAATAAAAAATGTGTTTTAGTTGTAAACACACAAAATGCCATTTCCCAAACCAAGCTGCCAAGTCCACATTCCCCTTGAAAGCCTGACTGTTACACTGCACGTACACTTAGCAGCTTGACATCAAAGAAAGAACGCAATACGAACTGCGGAAAGGATTGAAAGTTGCACTGATTGGCCGTTTAGGAGCCAGCTTTAATACATGAGTGGGACTTGTGTTTTTACACTACTGACCTACATTTGCAAATCCCCCGAGGGCAATTTTGTCCAGCCTGTAAAAAAAAAGAGAGCTATAAAGCCACCTATATTAAGCTGTTATGCAATAGAAAGCACAGCTGTGCTGAACAAAACAGCACACAAAAAAAAAGAGAGGGGAACAAAAGGCATGAGGTTTCATGTAGAAAAACTAATACACTCCATCTGACAAAGAAGAGACTTTAATTAACTTGTCCTTCTTGAGTGCAGAGATAATTAAATTAGAGAAACAAACACAAAGGGGTAATCAGTTTAGAAGAGCCCTCAAAAGAAGGCAAACAAAAAACTGTCCTAGGTTCATCAGGCAAAAAAAGAAGCCTTTTTTTACCAGATTTCCTTTTTGTGTTAAACGCACTGTTGTGCTCCCCGTCTTAGAAGGATGGGAAGACTCAAGCTTGGTTCAAGTTTTCCAAGCCTTTGAAAAGCCACCAGGACTGCCAGAAAGTTATAGTGCTGTCCATTCCCAGGATCTTGTGTTTTGTTTCTTAAAGCTCTGAACTTTTGCACGTATGTGGGAAACTTAGCTGTCCTTTAACAAGTTTCTACCCCTTGTGGTTGTAAGAAGTTTGAAAATACTATCCGAGTGCATCTTAGTCTCATAAAGCAGAAGACAAATAAGAAGCACCAAAAATAATTTAAAAAACAATGTTTTCTGATCTTTAAGTTAGGGTTATGAGCTTTGGGGCAGGAGTAGGAGAGAGAGAGGGGGAAGTGGAAGGGACTCATTAGTTTGGGACTCTAAGGGTTGACAATATTAATGCTAGGGCTTGCCTGACTGGTTTAAATGGTGCAAAAATGTGTAAGAATGAGAAGTACCATGTAAAAATTAAAACTGTTAGAAAGATACCTGTATTGGTATAACTGCATCCACACTAAGGGTTTGTGCTGCTTTGAGTACATCACTTCAAAACTGAGCCAGCAGCATAAAAACCCACACCATAAAACTGCATGTGGACCAGTCCTTCCTGCCAGACAGTGGGCACATCTACACGTGTGTTAATGCAGCATAATTATGGCAGATAAACTTAGTACCTGTTATTATATGTACGAAACAATGCACCATAAACACTGCTACTGTACAGCAGCACCAGTACACATTATGTGATGCTAATGTGCAGTAGACTAGTTCTACTGTGCATTAGCACAGTTTTTGCTGTGATGTTCTACTGCACAGTAGAATTAGTCTACTGTACTTTTAGTGTCTCATGTAGATGTGCCCAGTAAGAAGCACTTTGTGGCTCAAGCCTTGAAGGTACAAGTATTTTCCCCTTAAAACACATGTGTATGACTACTATGAAACTACTTGCATGTCAACCTTTCAGCTAGTGCTGAAGTGCTTAGCAGGATCAAGCCAGAAGTGCTTCGAATTTTGCATGGCCATGCCCACCAACATGAATTAACATGAAGGAGAGAGCAAGACCGTGCTAACCACTTCTATAAAGGAATCCTTCCTGACCATAACTTCCTTGAAGTGCTCCCTGAAACTTTCAGGGGAAGAAGTGCCTCCAGGAGCAGCTAGAGGTTCAATGGCCCTGAAAACATCTGCTCAGCACAACTGGAAAGATGCACTGGAGAGGAAGGGAGGGACGAATTTTCTGCTTAAAGTTGTGGAGTTGTTCTGGATGTTGAATTAGCTTCTACAACCTTAAATACCTTGCTGCCATCCCCCTCCCTGATGCCTTCCACTGCTTTCTTGTAGTACCCTTGCATATCGCTTACCCCTGTCACAACCAAATTAAGTAGTGCCCATGTCACAAACAAATAAAACCATTCAAAACAGTTTTTTTCTGTACTAGGTTAACTAAGGGTTAACAATAATGATAGTAACCGTTTTTTTTTTGCTGCACATGTCAAAAAAAAATTTATAACTGCAACACCAACATAAAATAAAACTTAGCCTTCTATGCTGTATATAAATCATTATAACTGGTCAAAAAAAACAGGAAATAACCCTATGATAACACCCTAGCGAAGACCGCTAAATAATTGGCGATTCTAATTAAATTTATGACGTGGCGAAAAGCAATTAGCTATTACACAAATAAAACCCGTCTTCACTTCTGTGAAGAACGGGAGACCTCCGTGCACACACCTAAAAAACCTCTAAACGTATGCGTGAGGATATCTGACAAATTGATCACTTGTCAGTCTCCCCCGTCTCGACCTAATCAGATGTAAATCAACGACCTGCCGGCCCGACTTTTTTCTCCATTTCTCTGCCCGACCGGCGAACTCTTATACAGACCGACATACGACCTACGAACCTTAAGCTATAACTAACCAAATATCTCTGACCTCCGCTATTCACCACCTTGACGGCGTAAATAAATAATCTTGCTTTACAACCGATAAGCGTCCGCCTAATTAATTCCACTCCAAGCGTCACAAGTACCCGCCTAACGGCCTTCTAAGGCAATGGACCCTTAACTGCCCGGGTGGGAGTCAGGGACAGCTGCTGGCCGGCTGCCCTAGATCCCAACAACCCCATTTTGACACAGGCCTCTGTTGACAGGTTTGTACACCTGTGTAAAAATAGGTTCCTGGTCTTCCACAAGGCATTTCTAAAAGCAGGATATCTGGAAGAGGATGGACTGGCACAGACTGTTAAGGAGTGGGACCCCTGAAGAGAGCAACAATGATGATGATGACGACGACAATGGCAGCAGCAAGGCCAATGAGAGAGAAGGCAGTGACAATGATGACAGTGATGACAGCAACAACTGAAAGGACTGGGAAAGAAATAAACAGGGGAAGTGGGGGAACGGGGTGAGCTTAAGGTTTAGAAGAAAAGGTTTGCGTGTTTTGTGAGGGGCAAAGGTAATGGTGATGGACACATGCACCTGTGCTCCCACAGTGCAGATATTGTGATGGGAATGTGTATAATGTAATTGCAATGATGTGCTTTGGACTGTTAAGGAAGCCATAGCAGCCACAAGACAGTTTAGTAGAAGTACTACAATATATATATATATATACACACACACACACACACACATATACACTTACATATATATACATACATACATATACACATATACATACATATACACACACACCTATAGATCAATATCACAGTACTTATATTTTTTTTAAAGCCACAACAACCTTAAAATACAGCTGAATAAAAAAGCCCCACAGATAATTTCCATCCAGCTCCTGCCTGTAAGCGTCCTTTGCACCTGGCCTTCATTGCTACACAACTCTACCAAATCCTGTCCCCATCTTGACAACAGAACTGCACTTGTTTTCATACCAGATGTCCATACAGTTAGGCCTTTCCTCCAAGCTGTCAGAGGCCTCCTTTGGAAATGCTTATTTTCCATCATGGAATATTTTGTAAGCAGTAAGGCTTGTTTCAATTTAAGCAATTTAGATACGGGGAACATAATGCCTCCTGCCAGCCAGGGATAGGAATGATTGGCCAACACTCATGCTAGAAGTAATTGTGGCATATTTTATCTTATAATTTGCGCTTCTTACAATAAAGTCTTGTTCACTTAAAATACTGTGCCCAAGTTGCGTTAGAAAATGGTTCCTTTTGCCCTGTGGACATCTAAACCAACATTTTATGAAGAAAGTTTTGATATATTGTTAAAAATGATATGCCATAAAAATCATTTTTATCAGTTTTCACTCCCAAAAAAATGTTTTGGTTGCCAAAGAACATACAGCACTGAAAAAGAAAGAAGGTTGGTTTTCAGGTATACAAGTTTGATAGAATAAAAACCAAACAAACAAACAAAAAACTAGAAACTTAGGGCAGAGAAGACACTTCCTAGGCAAAAAAATTCCTTTACACACTTTTTGGCAAAAGAAGTCAATAGAAAGTGTCACAGACCCCTAACAATGGACTGCCAAAGTCATGATTTTCAGGCACTTAAAGAAATATGAGTAGCATCATCTTCACCATCCACAAGGTGGCATTTGCTGTACAAATATGCAATGGGAGATTTTTTTTATGCACTATAGTTTGCCATCCTAATCACCCCCACTATGGAGTTTGGGATCAGGAAAACCTTCCTGCAGAAGTAGGCTGAACACTCTTATTACTTGGGAAAGTGTAGGATACACTGCACTCGCTCAGAGGAAGGAAGAGTTATAACTATATGAATTCTCAGCCATTTATGCTATTCTCCTAATACTAAGAAGGAGCTTGGCGGGAAACTGGCTCAGAAAAGCATGGCTTTAAAGAAGCCTTAAAAAACAAGGTTGCCTCCTGCTGTAAAAAAAAATTGTCTTTTGAATGCGACTATTGCGGCATCTACTGGCCTTAGTGCAGTAAAGCAGTTTGTATTTTCTTTGGCCTGAAAACGTATGTACAACTATGCACAAGAAAGCTCAGGTCCATTCTCTCTCAACTTTTTGTTTTCCAACAGTTATTTAACTTCTCTGCATCTAAGCCACTTTTAACAATTTTAGGATGTAAAACAAAAAGTTTAGTTATGTCTTAAAAATAAAAAAGAAAGGGCAGTGACTGTGACCACAACTGGCCATATTCTGTATTAGTTTACCATTTTGACACATATCCAAAATGGGATTTGTGCTGGAATTCCAAGACTGTATGCTGGAATAGCACCCAATACCTGGGAGAGACCGATGTGAGGCCCATGGACTACAAGGACGGCTCAAAAGGTTTCTATCAGAACTAATTTTCAGTGAAAAATTATGAGGGGAAGGGAGAGGGGAGAAAAGAAAGAGAGAAAAAGCAGTTGAAAAAATAAAGGCGTCTTTTTTCACAACTTTCAAAATTTTTAGTAAACAAAAAAAAGATCAGAATGCTCCAAAACCCAACTAACTAAATTTAGTTAGACTGACAACTGAAAAAATTCCTGTTCAGACATCAACAGCATTGTCAGGTCTTACATATGAAAGCATTGTATTGGAAGCTCAAAATTATCATATTTGCTGAAAGACTATCATACACTGGGGAAAAAAGTATGATAATAAGCACACAAATAAGTGTTATTTACTTTATATTGCTCACTTGAACTGAAAAATGGGTGTAAATCAGTAAAAACTGAATGACTTCAAAAAAAATCGGAATTTATGACTAGAAAAAAAATGGTAAAAACTGAGAATACGGAACACTACCCACAGAGGTGCTGTGAGACTTGACTCAATGTCTTAAGCCTGCTTTGCAATCCAGGGCAGCATGATATTAGAGAAATGCAAAAGTTTGTTGGACAAGTCATGCTTCAAATGAAGATATTTTCTTAAGAGCCGGCCGCAGGAGAAAGCTGCTGATTAACATCTCAGGGTGTGTTCTAGATGCTTGTCAGCCCTCCAGGCTTAGGTTCTTCCTGAAAGATTTCAAAACCTAGCCCTTCTTCTCTGGCTCGTGCTCCAGTTCAGAGAGCAGCATATGATGAAATATTAACATGACCAATGTAAAAATTGGAGCAATTTTAAACCATGATAAAAAATCCCTGGAGTGTGAGTAACAATGAGGTGAGCAGAGGAGAAACTCATTACACAAAACAGAGCAAGGGTCATAATGCATGGAAATGTATCACAACAATGTGTGTTTTTGCCAGACATCTGACTTTATGACTCCAACCTTTGTCATATTTTTTTTTATATGAGTACTGGAGGTCTGCGCAGTTTTCATTCCAGCCAGAATCATTTATCATGACCAGGGATTAGATAATCCATTAAACCTACCATTCAATCTTACTTTTTGCTTAAGTACAACAATTCCAGCACAAGATTAAAAAATAATGGGCTTGGAATGTCTTGCCGGACTGATAAAAATAATGAATGGCTGGGCTGTCAAATATGTTAGACAGTTAGGACAAGATGTTCAAAAGTTTCCTGCACTACCTTTGCTCTGTTGCCAGGGAAGTGGGTGCTACATGGGAACAGAATCAGGCTGATGGTGAAAACTTATAAAAATCTGACCCTTATCCATATTGAACTCTTGAAGAAGAAGAATCCCTTTTTCAGGGGTCACAAATGTGTATGCAGCACCACATATTGCATGGCCACACTCATCCGGACACAGCTAAACTATGCATATTTTGCACTAGGTATAAGTAGGTATAAAAGTGCTGCTCAGAAGTGTGTTTATGGAAAACCTGTCCTGAAATTTGTAGCAATTTGCAAAAAAGACATAAAATGCATCAATTCTGGATGAACTAAGCCTGTAGGTACCCATATGTTTATTTCAAAGTTAGTGTTTCTTGATCCCTTGTATTACCCTGCACAGCTTCTGTCCCTTCCCCTCCTTACTGTCACATGCTCAAGGAGTGAACAGAGCCCAAGCAGGGTCCAAGAGTAAAGTGGGGAGGGAAAGCATAGAGGGCAAGGGGCCCACCTGTAGCAGTGGGAGGGGGGATGAATTCAAAACAAACCTCTGATAAATTAGATTCAATACATGGAAAAATTATAAAAATGTATATATGCAGATTAGAAACTAATTACTGGGGGTGTCTTAAATTCAGGGTGTCTTAGATTTGACTAAATGTGGTAATTTCTGAAGAGTTCTCATGAAATGCACACTATCTTCCAAAGGTACTTAGGCACTTCATTCTCACTGGGCACATCTACATGAGATGCTTACTGCACAGTAACCTAATAACACTGCGCAGTAGCTTGCCAGTCAAAAACTGTGCTAATAAACTACTGTGTAGTATTATTAGGCTACTGAGCAGTAACAGTCACATAAAAAACTGTGCACCAGTGCTATTGTGCAGTAACTGTAGTTACTATGCATTTAGTTAGCACCTCATAATGGAAGTACTAAACTAAATGTGCAGTAACTACTGTGCATTAATAAACATGTAGATGTGCCCACTGCGTTCCTTTGAGTGTCTGGATATAAGTACCCTAAATCATTTTAAAAGAAATCCAGTTTGAATCATTTAGGCTTTTTTAAAGATTTACTATATTGCGAGCTCTGACAAACACTTCTTGTGTGACCTCGGCAAGTCATTGTTCTTCTCTTCCTCCACTGTGCTGCTTAGGTGTCCAAGTACCTGAAGGACCATTTAATAAGTCTAGTTTTGCACCATTCCATTGACTCACCCTTGAGACAGTCAGAAAAAGTACCAAGCCACGATCCACTGGCTGGAAAATTGGCTCCGGGGTTGGACCCAGAGGGTAGTAATTGATGGAAGTCACTCATCGTGGTGTCCTGTGACCAGTGGGGTCCCCCAGGGCTCTGTCCTTGGACCCATACTGTTCAACATCTTCATTAATGATGTGGACACTGGAGTCAGAAGCGGACTGGCCAAGTTCGCCGATGACACCAAACTTTGGGGCAAAGCATCCACACCAGAAGACAGGCGGATGATCCAGGCTGACCTGGACAGGCTCAGCAAGTGGGCGGACAAGAATCTGATGGTGTTCAATGCCGATAAATGCAAGGTTCTCCACCTTGGGAAAAAAAACCCGCAGCATCCTTATAGGCTCGGCAGTGCTATGTTGGCTAGCACTATGGAAGAAAGAGACTTGGGGGTCATCATTGACCACAAGATGAACATGAGCCTGCAATGCGATGCTGCGGCTAGTAAAGCGACCAAAATGCTGGCTTGCATCCATAGATGCTTCTCAAGCAAATCCCGGGACGTCATTCTCCCCCTGTACTCGGCCTTAGTGAGGCCGCAGCTGGAGTACTGTGTCCAGTTTTGGGCTCCACAATTCAAAAAGGATGTGGAGAAGCTTGAGAGAGTCCAGAGAAGAGCCACACGCATGATCAGAGGTCAGGGAAGCAGACCCTACAATGACAGGCTGAGAGCCCTGGGGCTCTTTAGCCTGGAAAAGCGCAGGCTCAGGGGTGATCTGATGGCCACCTACAAGTTTATCAGGGGTGACCACCAGTATCTGGGGGAACGTTTGTTCACCAGAGCGCCCCAAGGGATGACGAGGTCAAATGGTCACAAACTACTACAAGATCGTTTCAGGCTGGACATAAGGAAGAATTTCTTTACTGTCCGAGCCCCCAAGGTCTGGAACAGCCTGCCACCGGAGGTGGTTCAAGCGCCTTCATTGAACACCTTCAAGATGAAACTGGATGCTTATCTTGCTGGGATCCTATGACCCCAGCTGACTTCCTGCCCTTTGGGTGGGGGGCTGGACTCGATGATCTTCCAAGGTCCCTTCCAGCCCTAATGTCTATGAAATCTATGAAAGGAGGAGGATGGCCTGCTTACCTTTTCCAGTAATGTTTTTTCAGGGACTGAAGCAGGGTGGAATAGAACCTGGCCCTCAAATCTCTCTGCATCTTTATTGGTAAAGAGAGACCAGCACTGCATTCATCTTGAGTTTAAGAGCCAGCTGAGCGAAGCCTTGGCTGGGGTGATCTAGCTGGGGATGGTCCTGCTTTGAGCAGAGCGTTAGACAGACGACGTCCTGAGGTCCCTTCCAACTCTAATTTTCTATGATTCTATTTCTTCAATTTTTTTGTATGGTATATTTTTAAATCCAAGGTTTGAGCTGCTGCCAGTATGACCTTTGCCCTTGCCACCACATCTATAATGAAATTGCTGGACACTAAGTCACTTGCCACTATAAGTCTATACATAAGAGTCTGGGACAAATTGCATCAAACAGGTCTTGCACATTTTTTCAGAGGATACATTAGGTTTAAAATCAATTGAAAGCTTGAAAGATGCTCAGATGCTACAATGGCAAGTACTTACATATAAATAAATACTCACAGCAAAACAACATCATGGAGCAGAACCTGCAGATTACAATCCAAAGATCTCAGATACTTCCTCACAATCCAAAATGCACTTTGAGGAGTGACACATAAAAGATTAAACAGTCATTTACTAGGCAGGGGAAGGAAATGGAGCACTTGGATTTATTCTCTTAAACTTGTTAGGGTACTAGCAGAAGTGACCCTGTTGTGCAATCAACCCCCTGAAGTGCTCTCCAGCCAAACCCTTACAGAAGTGCGTGGCTGTAGAGTGCTTTCAAAGGGCCCAATCCCATGACAGTCTGAACCCACATGCAATGACTGTTCACATGAAGGCACTCCAAAGTAGACCGGCTTCATTAGCTTGTGTCAGGCTGCACTGGGAGCAGAGCTCAGCTAACAGGCCAGCCCTGCTCTCTGCGCTGTCTTCAGAATGGGAGGGGAAAGAAGGGAGAGGAGGGAGCTCAGTTTGGGGAGGCTCCAATCTACCCACCCCACATTCCAGTGCTGGCTGGGCAAACCCCAAACCAAGCTCCCTCTACTCCCTTCCCCTACCTCCCATTCTGAAAACAGCACCAGAGCCAGGAGGAAGGAAGGGCAAGACTAGGGGAGAGCAGCTGCGGACTCACAGCTGTTCTAAACTGCAGCGGGATCACCCAACCCCTGGGACCAAACAGCAAACATCTGTTGAGTCTGGGGGATCACTGACTCCTGCCACTTCCTGCAAAGTGCCATGAGTTATAGCAGGGAGCTGCATGTCTGTCAGTGCCCTTAATGCAGCCAGGTGCTTTCCAAAGATGAAGAAACATTGATCTTTTGGGGAAGGGAAGAGGGATCAGTGGTAGCAGAGCAGGTGATATCAGCAATTTCTATGCAACTGATATCACACAATCAGGGGAAGGGACAGCATTTGTTATTCTCCTGCAAGCTCACTGCACATTCATTGTGCCCTGACAGAGTGCAATTTATACTTATTTTGTGCACCCACCAAGAAGCTAAATTACTCGTGCTTTACCAGCTACTGCTATTTGAGAACATTTGCATCCATTGTACAAAACAGACACCATCAGGGCATGAGGCCCAGAATACCTAACATGAGCTATCCTTTACTAGAATGGCAAACATCCCGATGATATCTTGCCCCTGTTACAGTCAACAGGAACTTAGTAATTCATTTCAGGGAGCCCAGGAATTGACCTAACATAACTACACAGTTACTTCCTCACCACCCAGTGACAGGGAGCCCCACCCAGGGGATGCTTGGAAGACGGTCATCTCGGGACCCAAGACATGCAGTTCCAGGGTCACTCCTCCCTTGGAACTGGGCAACAGGTATGCATCTCTCACGCCACCAGCAGAGACATGGGGACCAAACAGGAGGAACTGGCCCTCCTGCTTTCCAGCAGGGATTAGAATATCATAGGGATAACAAAGACCTGGTGAGACTCTACCCATGATTGAACCATAGCTATAGAGGGCTACACCCTTCATAGGAGGGATCATATAGGGAAAGAGGGTGGAGGTGAATCTCTATGTGTAAAGGAGCAGAACAATACCTTGGAAGCTGAAACTGGTATTAAGGAAGAGTAATTTGAGGCCCTCCAGGTCAAGATGGGGTAGGGGGGAAGAGAGTGGTGAAAGGGGCCTAACTGTAGGAATATATTACAGGCTTTCAAATCAAGATGAGGAGCTAGATCGGGAATTCTCCAGAGAACTGAAAGAGGCTGTGACAGCATGGATTATCATCATCATGGACGACTAACTACCCAGACATCTCCTGGAAAAAACACTTGGCTAGATCTGACTGGTCACATAGATTCCTGACTTGTATCAACGAGCTCTACCTGTCTCAGGAAGTACGTGGGCCAATCAGAGGAAAAGGCCCTCCTAGATTTAGTTTTGGCCAAGGAGGATGACCTGGTGAGTGATCTGATGATAGAGGGTAACCTAGGCAACAATGGCCATGACACTATCATTTTTATTGTCCGTTATAGGGCTGGGAAATCTGTCAGTAAGGTACAAATTATTGACTTTAAAAAATCTGACTTCAATAAGCTAAGGACTTTAGTGAGTAATGTCCTACAGGATTGTGGACTGCAGGGAAAGAGTGTGGATGAAGAGTGGTTGTTCCTCAAGGACAGTCCTTGGTGCACAAAAGTTGCCCCAAAGGAGAGCTACATAAGATTGGCCCACACCTGTAGAGGGCAGATTAGAAAAGTAAAGGCAGGGATCGAATTCAGGTTAGCAACTGAAATCAAGGATAATAAGTTCTTCTATAGGTATGTAGGTAACAGAAGGCAAACCAGCGGAAACGTGGGACCACTGCTAAATGCATCTGGACATCTGATCAGTGATACCAAAGGGAAAACTGAACTCCTGAATGAGTACTTCACATCTGTATTCCACCAGTCTTAGAGTGATAACCTGCCAAATGCAAATATGAAACAGAATAGTCACAGTAAGGATGATCACCTACCATGTTTCACTGGTGGAAGAACAGCTAGAGAGGCTGGATATCCATAAATCAGCAGGACTAGATGAACTCCATCTGAGAGTGCTAAACAAACTAGCCGAAGTCATTGCAGGACCACTGGCAAACCTCTTTGAGAATTTGTGGTGCTCAAGAGAGGTCCCAGAAGACTGGAAGAGGGCCAATGTTGTGCCCATCTTCAAGAAGAAGAGGAGAGGACCCAGGGAACTACAGGCCAATCAGCCTGACCTCAATCCCAGAAAAAAAAACAAAAAACCTTGAAAAAATTCTCAAGGAGTCCATATGCAATAAGCCAATAGAACGCAAAATTCTGAATGACAGCCAACATGGCTTTGTCATGGGTAAGTCATGTCTGACTAACCTCATCTTGCAGTTTCCACCTGGGGTTCTGAACTGCTTCTCTTTCCACCCTTCAGTCACAACCCCCAGCCTAAAGAGAACAGGACTCCATGTCTGAGCTCACCAACTTCCCCCTCTGAGCAGGCTCAAACTGAGGACACTCCCTTCACAGTGTGCCTAAACCTCCCAACAGAGCAAGAGCAAACTATAGCTGGCATTCACGCCCAGGAGTTTCATGATCAGTGCTATGCTTACCAGCTGAAAAGCTACCTACTTTCTGACCGCTTCACATATTGCAGAAGCAATTAGGGTCTCCCAGCCCTGGCCCCACAGTCACAGAGCCAGTGCTGGGTGATAAGGGTCTGCTGCTGATGCTTCTGGCAGCATCTGTGGGTGATCACCAACCACCGGTCGGCGCTCACCACTCCACCACCGACACCACCATAGCTGCCTGCAGGAGCTCCCCACTCACCGCCATCATGCTCCCACCGCTACCACCACCGTCGTCACCTGCAGGCAGCTGCTGTGCCCCCCAGCCTCTGGCAGCATGCGTCATTCATGGCTGGAGCAGCGGGACATAGTCCCACAGAGATTCCTGTGATGGAGCTCCCACCCCCTGGTAGACAGCTGACCAGGAGCTCACTACATAAGCACCACTGCACCATTACTAATCTCAAGTAAATTTGCTACTTGCATTTGCAGGTAGCAAATTTACTTGGGATTAGGGAGGTTTACTGTGTAGTAAGCATGTGCACATGTGAGAAAGGGAAGCATAAAAATATATTGGGGAAAAAATTAGAATTTACTCCTTTCACAACTTTCCTCATCCTTCTGATCCACCACATCTGTTGTAATGTGAACAACTATCGACCCCTTTTGATGCTAGGCAAGATTCTAACATCATTATTTCCAACAAATATGGACATTTCCTGGTACACAGAGAGCTTATTACTAGATCTACCATCCACAACAGAGTAAAACACGTAGATAATTCTGTTCCACCATATAGCTTGAGATAGAGCAAGCTAAAATTCCTGACAGTAATTGCTACTAAAACTTGGAGCCAAAAGGCAAACATGTGATTGTGTAGGAGAGCACCATTGTCTGCCTGGATAATAACAGGTTTGTTGCCTATACCTCTAAAAGTATGGTTCAGAGCACTTAGTACAACTTTAAGTACCTCCTAAAAGCCTGAGAGTAGTTTCTAATAAGCAATGAGTCAGCACAGTTTAATTTTGCTAAAGCAGTTTGGGGTATTATTTAGTTTTGAAAGGAGGCTTGGGAGTGTTATCTTTTTCTACACAATCCTAATTTCTTGTACCAGCTACATGATATTAATTCCTGCTGTATACATTTTAGCTAATTTAAAGGAAGCGTGCAGAAGGCCGGAGTCTGTCCAGTGAAGCAAGACTCATTAGAAGTTATGCCCAATGTTCAGTTTGCAAGTTTTGCGACTATGACTGCCCACATCATGCTCTGCCACTGTGTAGATTGTGCGCACATCAGAAATGCTAGGCTGCAATGTAGATGGGAGAGCTCCCTTTTACAGGATCCAATTTTAGCACAGTGGACCAAGGAAACGCTGATATGAAGAGTGTGTGCAAGGAGAATCACAAGTCAGGGGGTAATCATAGAAATAAGATGAGTCCATGTTGTTGAGGCTTTGCCATCTCCCTTAGTAAAATATTTCCCAAGGATATAAGATAAATAGCCATCATAGATATTTTCTATGACCAGATATCTAATTCCATTGGTTATTCTCAGCCATTTCTCTGTATTGGCTTAAGTAAGTCATTCTCTTGCTGGGGTTTGCACCCGTGCAATAATATTTTTCTTCTTCCCAAAACACTAACAGGGCAGGGCAGTTCTTAGTTTCTTAGTAGATACATTCTACGTACAACTCCTCCTTCACAAGTTTGTTCTCACTGCCATTTACCCTCACAGATTTAAGATGCCACAAAGTACAGAATCAAGTTTATAAGGACCACATTTCTGGTTGCAGTAAATGGCATGTTGATTTTCAACTCAAAGTGCAGCAGAGGACCAAAAAGGGGAAAGAAAGAAATCAGAGAGAAATTAAGTCTTCGTTTTCCATTAGTTACAGACAATCAGGACCACCTAGGGGTAGCATATTAAGAGTTTCCTGCTGATTGCAACCAGAATTGCAGTGCCATGAGATTCTTTACAGCAGTTCAATGCTATCTATGTACTATGAACTTCCATGGGCAGAGCTTTATTGTATCATGTGTAGAAGATCAGAGTGAAACAGAAGCCAAATGGAAGGGGGGGTTCTATCTTTTATGCAAATATCCTAACAGCACTGTCAGCCAATGAAGCCTGGTCCACTGCTCTCTGTGTGACTAAGCATTTTACGTAAGAGACCAGTACACAATTATTGAATCCATAACCAAAGGATATACTTGGTCTTAATAGCCCTTCTGCCTTGGCAATTTCAAATGAGGCCATATCCTTCATTTGAACAACAGAAGCCTATATTTGGCCCTGAATGTACATCGGATCAGAACTACTTTTCTGAATATACTCTGAATGTGCCTGTTCGTCTGCGGCCCTCCCTTCTTTTTTCATCCCAAACCCTAGCTATAGTGGGGTAAGACAGCTACAGCACTGGTTGCCAACCTTATTAGACTCAGGACAACCCTCAGAAAATGCCAGCTGTTAGCTTTCACTTATTTTTTGACTATGGAAAAATTCTAGAGCAATTATTTTATTACATTGAGCTCAGGAAGACCACAGCAGGTCGGAATGTTTTTGACACTCTGGATTCCCATTTGAAATCTCCGGGTTTATCTTCTCAATCACATGTAGGTATTTGCATACCTGATAGTGCTATTATAGTGCAGCACCCCAGGGCACCCTTAAAAAAGAACTTGTGGCACCCGAGTGTGCTTTCCGGAACACAATTTGGGTAATTTTCCTTCCCACCTCCCCCCCCCCCCCCAATTCAAAATTGAAATCACTTTATCCTTCTTCAGCCACTTGAAGAGACAGTAACACAAACAAACAAATAAATAAAAATCATGATTGTCTGGATTTAAAAAAAAATAGTAAACGATAGTATTTTACAGGAATGGAATATATCACTACAATAAATAGCAGTGCTTTGCACTGTTACCATAAAGCTATTTGTTTGACTTTTCTTTCTCCAGCAGATATGACCTACACAGACAGTGTAGATCAGGGGCATCAAAGATGTGACTGCAAGCCCTATCATCCAGCCCCCAGTGCTAGCCCTGGATCTTGAGGTGACCAACACACCACACAGGGAATGTGCAGGGCTCAGGGCATGCGCAGTGAACAATGCCCAGTTCAAGATGCATGCTGCATGCAGCACCTGTGTGGAGCCAGGACAGGACAGGGTACCCCTGCATGCCTGTGGTACCAACTCTGGCCAGTCTGAAACAGTGCCACACACAGCACAGATCCTTGAGCAGGCACTGTGTGCGGCACAATCCCAGACTGGCCAGAGAGGGCACTGGATCCAGCCTACAGAAGGGATGGCCAGCGGTGGTGGGGCAGAAATCCAAGGGTCATATCACAGGGAAGAAAAAAAAAAATTGAAAAAATTCCAGGGAGTCCAACAACCATCATTTTTCAGAGAATCCTGGAAGATGCCTTACCACCAGCTCCTCAAGCAAAAAAAACAGTCTGAACTGTTATTAACCACCTCCAGAGAGGACACCTGCACCTTGTGGTGAGCAAAATGGTATAAGTTGTTTGTTCCCTCTGTAAGAAACTTCGCCTTCGTCACACACCTTACTGTGACCGCCATGCCAACAATTTTAGAACTTGCATGATAAAACGTAACAAACAATCATGCCCGAGGATGCAGGAACAGTCCCATGGGTAGCCACAGTGTAGCTGATGATGCCCTACATTAACTAAGTGACTGCTCATCTTAAGCTGATCCAGCAGGACTTCCAAAGCACCAACTTTTCTGGCTCCAACGAGTACTGAATGGCTGAGAGATGCACAATGCATAGCTAAACCCCTTCTGACATTTGACCTAATGCACCCGTTTTTATCTCCCTAACTTAAAGCTAGACAAATATAGATGAAAATGGTATTTTGATTTTTCTCCTATTTACTATTAATAATTCTGAATAGTTTCAGCTGTTCACAAAGCTTCACTCCATATACCTAAAAGTGTTCTGAAGCAAATCTGCATGACTGTCTCATCTAAAGAACCAATATACCTGCATTAAAATATTTGCATCTCACTATACTATTTTTTTTTAGGGAGAAGTCCTTAGACAATGGATATTTTAAATGAGAGGGACCATACTTGCAATTCCACCTACCCCACATTAGCATGGCAATTGGGAGTCTGTGGGAGCACAACGTCTTGAGATGAAAGTTCATAAATATATATATTGGTCTGACGCCAGCTAAGTTTTTGTACCCAAAAGAAACAAGCTGAGGCAAGATTGCCCTGGCTTGGGCACCTATCCAGGGAGACCTTGAGGAGTGAGGAGCCTGTACTGTGAGGAGGCCACACTTCCACCAGTTCAAAATAAGTCCTTGACTTGACTACCAGGCAGAAAATAAATCACAGCCTTTATCTTTGTGGGAAATGCCAAGTTTGATTTAAACTGCTGCACACTTACCAGAACTTATGATGCAAGGGACAATAGGAGGCTTGAAATAAGTGGTGGGTTTGGAAAAAAGTTTTCTTGTGACACTGCATATGAACTATAGTTTCTTTTACCACTCCCGGGCCAGCCAGTGGCAAGGAGGCAGTGCTGAGGCATGAGGAACAGACAGGAAGAGCTGTGACTAATCACCTGGACATAAGAGGAAGCGGCCACCCACTGTAGTCACATGTGATGACCACCTGTGTCTAAGAGTGGCAGGAAGTCCTCAGTGGAAATCTATTGGATACAAAGAATCATGGACTCAATATAAACATTGGATTTATGACACATTACATCCTGCCTGACATCTGATTCACCGGGTACCTGCCAGACCTGATCTCTCACAATTTTCTTTTTGCCCCCCTTTCTCCCATTTGTCTTCCTAATTTCCAGCTATTTCCTTTTTCACAGACAGCCTGTTTTCTAGCTTGCATTACTACCCCTGTAATGCCTCCTTTACTCACCTTGGCTTCCCTTCCCCTGCCTTTCCAGCTTTACCTTTTTGTTTTCCTAATTTCTGCCTATTTATATTCTCACTGACATCCCATCATATTTTTAGCTTCTCTCTTTCCTTGGAGTCTCAGAGCACCAGAGACTTCCTATGCCTGAAGAAGGGTGATTGCACCCAGAAGCTTGCTAAGCACTTTTTCCCCCCAGCTACTTAGTTGGTCTAATAAAAGATGTCACATCTACCCAAAGAACCTTGCCTACCAGGAAATCCCCAGCCATTTATATAACTTTCCCAGAAAGCATGTAAAGAACTAAGAACTATAGCTTGTCTATGGCACCTGTTCACACTATAAGCACCCTTTCAGGACATCCACTACTCAACTTGAAAGTCTTCAGCTTCTGTTTTTTGGTTTCAAACCTCCTGCCCCCCAATATACTTTACTATTTTATCCTGTCACATTGATTTCAGCAATTTGCCTTCAAAAATTCCTCCAAGGTTGTAGTGGTCACTGGGCTGAATAAACAGAGGCATACATGAATGAGAAGAACTATGAACAATTACTTTTACTGTACAGCAGCAGGCAACTGTTGCAGTCCCTTGGTAATTGGGAGTTGGTCCCTCTGTTAGGTCATTAGTTAGAAATGAGACAGACCAACTTCCTCAGTCTCCAGTTAGGCAGCATCTTTAAAATCACAAGTACTATTACTACAAAGGGTAAGCTGCAAGGAAAAGAAGTGCGGGAGAGAGTCAACAGGTGCCTGTGACCTGGACTTTTCTGACTTTATGCATAAAGACCTGAAAATGTAAGTGGTTATGAAACCAGTGACAATGACCCATATTTTGCCCCAGCAGAGAAAGAGACTACACAAATAACAAAAAATTCTTTAAGTTAGTTACTCTGCTTCATGTCTCCTGGGCAATCTTGGGCAAATCACTTAGGGCCAGATTCTAGGCCACCTTCTGGGTGTCTAAGCAGACTTAGGCACTTAAGCATGACCCTCCTCCATCCTGCTTGAGTCCCAGAAGAGTAGTGAATGCAAAGGGTGGGTGGGTCCTTCTTGTTTTTGCTTTTTTGTAGCTCAGCCTTCAGGGTCAGATGAGTGGGTGTTACAAACAGATGCATGAATACATTTTCAGGGACCTGAGCAGGGCATAGTAGAATCACACTGAGGTGCTTAAGTCCAAGGGCGACACGTAGGGGGTGCATGAGGGTACATGTGCACCCCCTGAGCATGGCAGTGCACCACCTGATGGAGGTCCATTATTGCCCCTGGCTGCTCCCTCCCCCCTGCCACTGACAGTGCCGGTGGCATCTGTGGGAGCTCCTTGCTCACCACGGCTAGGCTCCTGCCGCTGCCGCAGCCATGCCCCCCCACCCACCAGGGGCACACGCCATTAAAGTTCACGTGGATGTCCCTCACTTGTCAATAGTGCTCCTCTCTATCATGGCCTGAGGAGCACGTATTTACACACCGCAAGATGCCCAGATATCACCCTGCTGGAGGGCATGTGGGGTTGAACCATTTGGGGGGAGGGGGTGCACTGCTACAGTTGCACTCCCCTTTTGAGTCATGAAGTCAAGTGGCTCCCTCAGCACTGCCTGACTAGAGACGCTGCTGCCACTGCCAGTTGGCTTTAAAGTTTGGATGGAGCAGGGTTCATTTTCATCTACCTGATCCCTTCTAAACTCTTCCTTTCATGGGTATTAACGACCCTCTCTTTTTTAATGACCTTAATGTTCTACCAATCCAGCTAGCCTGTCTTCTGCCAGCTGCTGCCTGTTTGCTGCTCCTGATAAGGCAGCTCCTCTCTCACAGTTAGGGTTGCCAACACTTCCGGATTTGCCAGGCATCTACTGGATTTGGCATCGATCTCCTGGTGACTATTGAAAGCAATCCAGAAGACTGATATCATGAACAAGTTGAAATGTACAATTAATGACATTACGTCATGTTGGAAAAAAAGCTCCCAGAATAGCTTCAGTCACAGTTGGCAACCCTACTCACAGCCCTGCGTATTGCTTTGTTTTGTTTTGTTTTTAAACTGAACGGGCTTCAAGATATATATATCTTAAAGCTATCACACACACCCCTGGGCTTCAAGCTACATACACACATGCGCGCGCACCTGGGCTTCAAGCTATATCTACATACACACACACACCCCTCTGAGTTTCAAGCTATACACACACATGAACACACACCTGGGCTTCAATCTCTACACACACACACACACGCATGAACACACCTGGGCTTCAAGCTACACACGTGCAGACACACATACCTGGGCCTCAAACTATAGACACCCTCCCAGGCTTCAAGTTCTACATGCACGCCCCCCTCCCCCGGGGCTTCAAGGTCTACACACACACACACACACACACTTGGGCTTCAAGCTATACATGCGCGCGCACGCACGCACACACACTACATTTACAGACACATTAGAGAGGGGTTTATTTTACACATATACACGCACGCCTGGGCACGCGCTCTCCCTCCTTCATGTAGCCCTAGACAGAGCTTCAAGCTCGATGGCTGTGTGTAGCTAGTGCACGTAGCTCGAAGGCAGAGGCGATGCCGGTCTGGCCCTAGCTCTACGCTAGACGTAGCTTGAAGCCCTGTAAAACAACCAAACGCCGCCGTGCTACGGCCGGGTGCGGGCAGGGCAGGCCCCACTGCTGTTGTGTCTGCGCGCCCCGGCCGGCTTGCCCTTACCTGTCCGCGCCTGCTGCCAGACAGGCGGGCGGGCGGGGCGGGGCGGGGCGTGGGGGACTCGGCTGCTGCTGAAGCGGCGGCGGCGATCGCTGGCGGTAGGTGCGGGGCGCGCGCAGCCCGGGAGCGGCACGGCGGGACGTGAGTGCGGCGGGGCTTGCCCACGGGACAGCGGGCTCTACTCGCCCCTGCCTGCGGCGGCTGGGCTGGCAGCCGGGGCGGGGGAGCCTTTGGGACCCCCATGGTCATAGGCTTGTGGCGGGGAAGAACCAGTGCAGCTCCTCTGCCTCGCTCTCCGTTTGGCCCTCAGCCAGTTTCCTGCATGGCTTTGCCTCTGGGAGAGACCAGAGCAGGGGGAAGGAGGAGTGTGAGGTGGCCAGATGGCAGCCCTGCAAGGTTCAGAAAGCTCTTCCCTGACTCCCCAGTCCTGCTGGAGCCGCGTCTGGCATTTCCCTGCAAGGTGCGCCCTGGCCTGCCCCACAGCACCACGGGTGTTGCCTTCAGCAGCTCCAGGGGCAGGCAAACAGCTTGGGGCTTGGCAGAGGGAGCTGGCCAGGTGAGCCTGAAGTCAGTCAGAAGCTAAGGGGAGATGCACGAGTGGACCTAGGATTCGAGAAAGCAGGGTGCAGAGGGTGAGGTGCTTCATCCCCTAACACAACACCCGTTTTTCTCCACTTAAAAAAAAAAAAAAGGAACTAGGCACTTTACTAACATGCTAGGGGCCCAGGGCTGTGTTACCGGGTTTAAGATTGAAGCACCAACAAATATAGCTTCATTGGGATGAGTTTAAAAAGAAAAGAAAGACAGTCTGCAGGGCTGTGAAATAGGAGCTCTGTTACCAGAAGCAGCCATCAGAGGGCAGAATTGCAGAAGACAGGCTAGCTGGATTGGTGGACCCTCATCAAGGCCATGAATAAGAAGAGAGGGGTGTTAACCCCTGTGGAAGAAGAATTAAGAAGGGATGAGGTAGATGAAGATGAGCCATGAAGCTGAGCAACTCCCTCAGCACTACCAGACTAGCAGCACTTCTGCCACTGCCAGGCAGTTGGTTTTAGGACTTTGGGTGGAGCAGGAATCAAGAAGGTGCTACAAGTGGTGCCACTTTATCCCCCCTGCATCGAGATACACCTTTATAGACTAGCTAAATGAGACTTTTTTTAAATATATAAGCTTTCAGAAACTCAAGTTCATGCCATCAGCTGCTGCAAAAGGACATCACAGAGCAGAGATACCTGTATCCTCAGAGCATCATCTTCTCCAAGAGCGTCTGCAGGTTTAAGTTGTGGTACTCGGAACAGCCTGGACTTTAGGCATACTTCTAGTAAGTACAGCTCAAATGATTTGTACTCCTTTGAGGTTTTTAAAGCCCACCTCAACAAAGCCTTGGCTGGAATGATATAGTTGGGGGTGGTCCTGCTATGAGCAGGGGGTTGGACTAGACAGGGTTCAAATTAGAAGGGAGCTGGGGGTGAGCCTTCCCCCCTCTCCCTCCCCCCATAAGAGATGAAAGCCTCCCTGCAAGATCTGAAAATTATAACGGGGGGGGGGGGGTCTCTGATTTTTAATTAGGGCATCGTGATGGGCACCCCAATTTTTTTTGCAGACCCTCCCACCCCCAAGAGTCAAAGTGTAATTCGAACCCTGGGACTACATGACCTCCTGAAGTCCCTTCCAACTCTGATTTCTATTATTCTTCTTCCTTTATACCCATGTGGTTATTCACTAGCCTAAAACTGATTTTACGTAAGTGTTGCTCCTATCCCTGAACTCTTTGCCAATGGAAGAAGCAAAACTGGGCCCCAGATCAGTTTGTTAACCCTTAATGCCCTAAAGTTTAGGTTTGTAAGTTCAGTATAGGTTAAAGATAGGTGCTGTGTCCATCCTGTAACAACCCCCAGCTGTTTATTGAGGAGCATCTTACCATAGGCCAACAGGGAGCCCTGTCAAAACTAGGGAGGATTCCAAATACAAGTTTCTGTTCACAAAGATACAGCTGTAGGTTGTACTTTTAAAGTCTTACTATAATTTGAATTGAAAAACAGAGAGCATGTTTACACCCCGAGGGGCCAAGGCTAGGCTCCCAATAGTGGCTGATGACAAGTTGCAATAGCCATGGAGGCTAGGGCAAGGAGGGGATTTGTCCAGCTTCAGCAAGTTCATTTGCATCTGGTGTTTGGAGGGGAAGGAAATCTTGAAGTCATCCCCATGTGGTGGAATGAAAAGAGCAATAATCCTGTTTCCTCCTCCCTCCCCCACCACAACCCCAGGGATCCATTTTGAATCATCGGGCTACTTTTCCCTTAGCCATTGGTCAAGTGACCCCTTGGTGTGCTCTCCTGGGATGAAAGAAACTTGCTGTCCTGGTAAGATGATTCAAAGATGGTAAGAGCTCTCCCCTGTTGTCAGAGCAGAGCAGGTAATGAAGGTGGAGAAGGAAAAAACCAAAACAAACTCTACAACTGTTTCAGAGATTGCCAAGATCTCAAAAACAACAGTATCACAACCTTAATACTACATTTTTGCATGAGTTATATGTGGTGGGTGGGAAATGAATATATGTTCAAAACTCTTCTTTTTTTTTTTCCCCGGCAGAAATTAAGTAGATAATATCACAATGATTTCTTCAAATGAATATGGGGCCAGCTCTTGGGAGCTCAGCATCTTAATTGATCACCAGTATGAAGAAGAGCAAAGAGAATTTACGCTTCAGGTCTCAGGAGATCTTCATATTGGTGGAGTGATGCTCAAATTAGTAGAACAAATGAGTAAGTGAGGATTTTTAAAATCTTGCATGCTATTATCATATTTCTATGTGCAACTCCACCTTTCCCCAGAAGTACAATGCTCTGTTATCTTTCTCATTTCCTCATTTCTAAATGATATGCTGCAGTTCCGAGTTGGTACTTGAATTTTCCCTTTGGTTCAAAGTTCTTTGGGTTAGGAGCTACCTTTTAAAAAGCTTTCCATTTGTACTGCACCTAGCATGGCGAGATCTTGGTCCATGAGTGGGGACAGGCTAATTGGAAAGCCTGAAGTTAGTCAGTGCCTCCCTTGTTGCTTTCTTTTCTAGATGGCCTGAAAATCTAGAACATGGCAGCTGGGTAGGCGCAGACTAATGATTTCTGGCTTTCCAAGAGACTTTGTATAGGGTAACATGAGAAAACAGACAATTAGTGATGGGCAATTCAAAGGATAAGTGGGAATAGTTGGAATTTAACTTAATGCTGATGTAGGGGAAGAAACTTGTCACGGGGAGTCTTTTGGAAGGGTTTGTTGTTCTGTGTATTAGCACTTGGGGTCCTTATCATCAGAACCCTCTGTGCTAGACACTGTATACATGCAGTGGGAGGGAGATCTAGAGGACAGAGAGACTTTACACACTCCATTGATAAGACCAACAGAAAGTTAAACAGAAGTATTGTAATTTCATACACACACAGCTAGTCAATGTTACTACAAACACTAGAACCCAAGTCCCGGTCTGCTGCCTTAGCTGGTGAGCCAAGCAGCCTACTAAAATAATCCCTGCAACATTGATCTTGCAAAAAGGAGTTCCATGTAGACCAAGAGGGTAGCAGAGTTTAGAGTAAATGGCATAAGAAGACAATGTTGTCCCTGCATTTCAGATACAGTAGTTCCTTTCACCAATCACCACAAGAATTATTCCAGGGTGGCCAGACTAGCCACAAACCAAGATCTTAATACAACCAAGCCCCTTGGGGCACAAAAAGAAGATTGTGCATACCCCAAAGTCAGTGATCTGCACAGAGTGCCCTATTTCCCTTATTCTAGGGTCACATGAGACTTATGAATCCTATTCCTAAACAACCCATGGATTATTCTTTCCCAGAATGTAAGGCTTTACAGACCATACATCATCAGATCTAGAGGTCTTGTTATTGATCACTACCAGGCCCTGCCTGTGCCATGCTTTTCAAACCTGAATGCATTTGGCTTTGCACTTCTAATCATTGCACTACACACCTCAGATTTGAAGTAACTAAAGTAGAACATTTTACACACATGAGGTTTTATCAAGGCACTGCTACTTGATCTTTGACTATTTCTGCTTCTACAGTTGCCATGTAGAAAGGTTTGGCCATTAGAAGCAAGGAGGGCTTTAAACTAAGTTTGAAGAGGATTGGTGATAAGATTCCAGAAGTGAGTACAAAAGAGGTACCTAATGACTTACGTCATAGGGCAGAAGTCTGGTGGGGAAGACATTGTAGTTGCCTTTGTCCCCCAAGGCCATAAACAAGGCTTACCAGACAAGCTGCCATGCTGCTATGCTCAAGGCAGACATTGAAGAGGTCTATGCACAAGTGCTAAGGACTTTTAGGAAATAGACAAGACAGATGGCGGATGGAAGAAAAGCATCATCATCCTTCATTTTACCAGCTTGCCTAAGGTTACATAGACCTCACATCTTCTAAACCCACATCCTTGGCCTTGGAGGTCACTTAATTGCTGCATGGAAAATAGGAATGCATGGACAAAGCCTTCCTACTTTCTTCACACTCCCTAACAGCATAGCACAGTTCAGTAGTGCTCTGGCCTGTTTTCCTCCTGGGAGTTTCAGCTGATCTTCCTTGTAGGCAAATGTGCCTTAAACCTCAAGCCAACTCACAGGACAGCCCTCACTTCATCCCTCCCTTTTCAGGAGGGCTCAAAGTCCAAGGTGAACAAGCAGCAGCAAACTCCTTCCCTTACACTCCGCAAAGTACAAAAAAAGGAGGAGAAAAGCTCTACAAACACACAAAACTCTTCCATTGCACCAGGACTCCAGCAAAACTAAGTGAGTCACTAGCAGCTACATGAGGCCAGTTACCCTTTGCCAGGCCTACCTTTCCCCAGGGAGGCTCTGAGAGGGGCTAGTCCTCAGTACCTGACCCCAGCCAGTCTGCTCACTGTCACAGTGCATACCAAAAGATCTATTCAGTCTCCCAAGCAGAGGCTAACTAGGCTGGCCTCTCCCTTTTTAGCACCTCCCTAGAAGACTCAGGTGTTTGGGGCAGGGGAAGGGAGCTGATTAGGCCTCCAGCAGTCATTAACTCTTTCCTGACTCAGGAGGTGGGGGGATGAGAATAGGATGGAATTCAACGCAGACAAGTGCAGGGTACTGCATCTAGGGAGAAGGAACCAGCAACACACCTGTAGGCTGGGGAACACCCTTCTCAACACAGTGGTGGAAAGGGATCTTGGAGTCATTGTTGACTCCAGGATGGACATGAGCCACCATTATGAGGAAGCAGTCAGTAAGGCTAACCGCACCTTGTCATGCATCTACAGATGCATCAAGAGCAGGTCCAGGGAGGTGATCCTTCCCCTCTATGTGGCATTGGTCAGGCCACAGTTGGAGTACTGCATCCAGTTCTGGGCACTGCACTTCAAGAGGGATGTGGCTAACCTTGAGAGGCTCCAGAGGAGGGACACTCGCATGGTCAGGGGGCAGTAAACCAGGCCCTACTAAGATAGACTAAAGGGCCTGACTCTATTCAGCCTTCACAAGAGAAGACTGAGAGGGGATCTGGTGGTCATCTATAAACTCACCGGGGGGACCAGCAGAAAACAGGTGATGCTCTGTTCCCCCGGGCACCACCTGGGATAACAAGGAATAACAGCCACAAATTGATAGAGAGCAGGTTCAGTCTTGATATCAGGAGGCATTACTTTACGGTTAGGGCTGCCAGCCTCTGGATTGGGCTCCCAAGGGAGGTGGTGCTCTCCCCTATCTTGGCGGTCTTCAAGAGGAGGTTGGATAGATATCTGGCTGGGGTATTATGATCCCAGCACTGGTTCCTGCCCAGGGCAGGGGTTCGGACTTGATGATCTGTTCCAGTCCCTTCTGACCCTAGAAACTATGGAACTATGAGGTTTCTACAACCTATTACAGGCTAATAATAATGTCTTTCTCCGATCTTTTGTCTTAGTTATTTTGGTATTGCCTTCACAGCAGTTAACCAGATGGATCAAAATTAGGCCTCCATGTCTTGGTTAGCCTGGCTTAGGTGTGAGCAGCTGCCATGCAAAGCTGTGTCTGAATGTGTGTGTCCTCACTGATGCTGGAGTCACTTGTGTGTTTTGCTAGGACTTTGGAACTTGTCTCTGATTTGTAGCACAGTAGCGAGCTGAGCCATGCGGTGATTCTTTCCCATTAATTGTGGGACCACTTTTTCATCCTTTGGGGCAAAAACACCCTCCATTATGAGGTACAGTAAAAGCCCTGTTATCCGGCATTTTTCTAACCAGCATTTCTATTAACCGGAATTTCCGGCCATCCGGCCATGAAAGGGGACTGGCGGGGGGGGGCTTGCATGTGGTGGCCTCTGCCACCACTCTGCACTGCTGCTGCTCTGTGTGCAGCCACCACCACCTCCCTCACTCTGTGTCCAGCCAGAAACCCCTGTGCCTCACGTAACTGGCACTTTAAGATTATCAACACCCCCCCCCCCCCCCAATTCCCCACTCATGTTGGAAAACAGGGCTTTTACTGTACTAGGAAAATGCACATTACCCTATTTTAATGCACATTGAATAAATAGCATTTTTTTATTGACGCTTTAACACTCATTAAAGTGGGCTACTGCACATTAAAATGCACATGTAGACACACCCAGTGAATTTAAAGATAATTCTTTGAGACAAGGACCATCTCTTACTAGGGCTTGCACAATAGGGCCATAATCTCAGTCATCATTCCTCACTGTTCCGCAACTGCAAAATATTAGTAACATTAATTACTCCTAGTTGGCAGACCCATTTTTTAAAACAAGTATCTTGAGATGATCAACCTTCCAGTATATTCATGATCATGCAGGTTGAATGACTTCAATTTTATGTTCACCTTAGATTTATCACAGGATTGGTCAGACTATGCTCTCTGGTGGGAGCAAAAAAAATGTTGGCTTCTGAAAACCCATTGGACTCTGGATAAGTACGGGGTGCAGGCAGATGCTAAGCTGCTGTTTACTAACCAGCACAAAATGCTGCGCCTTCGCTTGCCAAACATGAAGACTGTGAGGCTAAAAGCAAGCTTCTCTTCTGTGGTGTTCAAGGCTGTCAGTGACATCTGCAAGACCCTCAGTAAGTGAAACTGTATCTCCTGCTGTATTGGAATTTCAGCACTTCAGCAGTCTTATTTGTTAGGTGCCTTGCTTTAATGAGTCTCTGCTCATGCAAAAATCCTGTTTAGCTCAAAGATATTGGATGGAATCCCCAATTGCAAGTACATTCCTTTTTTAACTGAGCCTAGGTCTTTATCTTCTGTACCCACCCCAAGTCACTTACCTAGTTGTTCTCAGCCCTTATAAATCTTTGATCCGAATTAAATCAGAAATGTCTCCTGTGGCACACATGGGTGCTGGTCCGTGACACTCGAGGATGGCTTTCTGGAGTTCTCTGTCCATGTAGAGCTGAACAAATGCCTTGAACAGATTTAGCCTTGTTTTCCTTTCATACCGGTTTTATAGTACGGTGACACCAGTGGCCTAAATGAGACAGAAAACAATATGGCCCATTATTTTCACTTCTTCTTGCGAGTCAGTTTTGTCTAAACAAGGAACACGTGCTTCACAGCATACCAGCTTCTTTGTGTAGACAAGCCTTTAGTGCTTGAGAAATGTATAACACTCTTTAAACTAGGGTATACAACCTGCTTCCCCGCTCAATCCTATCAGTATGCTATACCACTGAGTCATGACATCCCTTGTTTTCCAATGACAGTTCTTTTCCAAACAGCGATTAGCAGTATTTTTTAAATATGCCAGATCTCTGGTGGATGTGTCCAACAAGATTAAAACTGAGGCTGTGGCATTCTCCAAAATCCTCTCATTTGAGAGTATACATAATCCCTGTTTTAATGTAGATCTTCCAGAAATTAACCCATTAACACACTCAACTTCATAAAGTCACTGCAAACCATATTAACTACAGTTTAGTTTTTAATTCAGTCTTTTAGCATTGGATTGTAAAAAAGGTAATGTGTCTTTATTACATTTAGCAACTGTAATGAACTGGCACCATAACTGTTCAACCAGCCTTTGGCTGTATTCAGTATTCCTACCTACAAAAATATTTACAGGGTTCCTGTATTAATCCAGCTTCAAAAATGGTTGCATGAATGAATCAAATGATATGATGTTTCTTAGTTTATGAAGGATATTCTTGTATTATAGCAAGCAAAGTACAAGCTATACAACTGCATATGTGCTCGATATAATATTGCTGATATAGTCTAGATGGGGCCTGAACATCAAAAAGAATAGTTTTTAATAGGGAAATAAAATGGCTGCGCTTCAGATATAGTGGGGGTTAGTTCTGTTCTCAATTCTAAAGATGCAAGCCACTCTGTTTAAGTCAGTGTAGTCAAAGGTGGTTGCATGGGTGTTAATGAGAAAAGAATCTGTTCCTTGATATGTTGAAATGAAGTTAAGTACAGAAAGAGGACTAAATCCTAGAAAACTCCACCTCCAGAGCACAAAGGCTTTGGCAACTCTAGCTGTCACTTGGATTTACAGTTGGTCTGTGGGTGCTTTTGTAGAGCTGTGAGGTGGGATTCAGGCATATGTCCCAAGTGAGGTTGCCATGTGGCCTTTACTATACCTGATTTTTACTACCTGATTTAATACCTGATTTTGTTTTTTTAATACCTGATTTTGTTGTCTTAATTTCTAAACTCTTCTTGTAGATATTAGACGGTCAGAAGAACTCTCCTTATTGAAGCAATCAGAAGACACTTTGAAAAAGAAAAAGAAAAAGGACAAAAACAATAAGGAACCAGTCATAGAAGATATTTTAAACTTGACCAACTCTCCAGTGAGTTCAGGATCTCCAGGTAACAAAAGCCCAGATAATTTTAGTCACCTGATTTAAAAAAAAGAAAGACTGCAAGGCTCACAAAGATTGTAAGACTAAGGCAGGGAAAACTATTCTTTATGTTGTGCAGCTAAAATGGAAAGAGACATGGAGGTTTAACAAGGATTAGAGGAATATGGAGGTACTGTTGACTTAAAATCTAGCCAATATTAGAAATGAACTGAAAGTAATAACAGGTCTCATCTCCACCCCCCAACTGAGTTTGTGAATATGAAACCACACTTTCCTGCATTGTTTTTTTTTTTTAATTCTCTTCCCCTATTGCCATGTGTAATTCCCATGCAAAAAGGTACTTGACTGAGATCATGATCTTCAAACAGTATCTTCTGCTGCATTTTGGGGATATACGTGCAACCTTGGAATGCTCAGTGATTTGGGCAGAATTCAAGGAAGAGAAGGAAAAGGGTGATTTTTAATAACCCTTTATATTCCAGACAAATCTCAATGGAATTCCAGGGAAAAAAGAAAAAGCACTGCTTGTCTGCTGCCTGATATTAAAGGCCAGCTGCAAACAGTGGAGGTGTGGGAGCCTAAAGCAACATTTGAGAATCTTTTATAACGGACAGTGGTTGGTAGCTTAACTAGTGGTCACTACCAGCTCCCATTGGAATAACACATTACTGTTTTATCTTGCAGCAAGTCCTGGCTTATACAGTAAAACCATGACTCCCATTTATGACCCTGTCAATGGAACACCAGCTTCTGCTACAATTACATGGTTCAGTGACAGCCCCCTGACTGAGCAGAACTGCAGAATCCTTGCCTTCAGCCCTCCCAATTGTCCTCCAGAAGTGCTGGCTGAAATGTACCAGCCACGGACCTTAGCTGACAAAGCCAAACTCAGTGCAGGGTAAGGCTGCATCTCTTGGGTATCTGAGCTGGCTGAATAAGGGTAGCAGTAATCCAGCTGTTTAAGACAAGAGACACAGCGTTTGAAAATTAGGCTTTTAATTTGTCTCATGTCCTTTTTTGCCTTCTGTGATGTTTTTGTGATCGTGATTTTGTATAAAGTGACTTCCAGTGTAATTGTAAAAGGAATGGGACTGCATTTCTTGGTTAGACCCATAGAAAATCACTGAAGCAAATAGCATCATGTTGGTGAAACTAAAAGGAGAATTTGGCCCTGTGTCTATGAACAATACCTCTTCACACTGAGAATATGGACAAACAATGTACAGAATCAAAGGAAGACAAAAATCCCCACAGTCTGTACCAATCTGACCACGGGGTAAAATTCCTTTTTGAGCCAAAACATGGTGATCAGTCTGAGTCTGAGCAAAAGGGCAAGACCTGGCAAGACAAAAGGGCAAGACAGGGACCTCTGGATTTTAGCACCAGCAGGAGTACTGGCACACCCCAGTCAATATCCTCAGGCTAATAACTGTCTATGGTAAGTGGAGGCTAAACTGCAGTAGCTTGAGTCCTCACTGAGCGAAGGGTTACTCATCATGGTGGCAGCTTTCAGTTACTATGGGGTAAGTGTTCATACAGCCCATTACAGTGGAACAACTGATAACTGTATGCATGGTGCTAGTTGATGTATTAGCACAAAATGAGCTGCCACAAACCAGTCTATCTTCTGTGAATCAGACACAGAACAGGATGCATAGCACACTCTGTTGTCATCCACAGAGGAGGCTGTAAGTATTCACAGCTGTCAGCTTGAGAACCTAGATCTTGTTCTTAAGTGGTAGTCGCTCATAGTTGGAGCTCTGAAGATCCCTGGTTTGGTTCCCAGTATCAGCAGTCATATAAGTGGGCAGGGTTATAGTAGATGCATCCTCTCTGGATAAGGCATAGGTTGTGATGCTATATGTACACACCTAGACCTCAGCCCTGAACCTAGAACAGGCACAAGCATGCCAGAGCTTGCTTGCTCTTCCCTAGCATTGTAACACAATAAGCCATTCCACCACTCTTGTTCTTCAGTGCAAATCAGTATCTGGACTAAACAGTGGAATTCTACAGGCATAGGATGAAGGCCACAGCTGGCAGATTCTCATCAGTCAGATCTACAAAGATCACTACAATGCTCTCCCTTTTCTGGCTCTTTAGCACCAGCAAAACCTGATGATCTCGCGAGGTCCCTTTCAGCCCTAAAGTCTATGAAATCTATGAAAAGCTATTCCCAAGGCTTTGATGTTGATGCCAATGCTTGATAAGATGATATAAGAGTTCTTAGTATAAAGACCCTATTCGGATCTGTAGTCCAAATAGCTGACCTAGTGTATATTGACAATGTTCCTGACTATACTCTTTAAGTAGTCTACACAAGAACCAGTTTAGCAAGGGAACCCAAAATGGGCTTTTTGCTAATAAGTTGAAGTACAATATAGAAGTGTGTCTATGTGTTGTGCACAAGAGAGTGATGCTGTCCATACAGCATGAGAAGAAACAAAAGGTAGTAAGGTTTTTCTTTACTAGAAAGTAATGGTTTTGTTTTTCTAAATTTTGAGTGTTGCACAGGTGTAGAGATGTCTGAACATTCTGGGGTTCAGTAGGGGATTTAGATATTTTTGTGTAAGGCAACAATAGCCAAAGTTATAAAATACAGTAAAAGCTAAAATAAGCATGATTTTTGGAAGGGTTAAAGACCTCCTAAGTACAGGGGGGTCAGGAGGAAACTTTCCTTGTGGGGGGGAGGGAAGAGTCATTTCAGAGGTACCTGCTGCAGGGTTTATGCTATCTTCTTCTGTAGCAGCTGACTCAGGCCTTTGGCAGAAGGAGGATCTGAAGCTCCATGGACTGCTGGTCTGAGCCTCTCTGGTAACTGTGTTTCTACATTAAAAACACTTTAATAAATAGACAAGCATTCAAAAATGCACACTTCGTGAGCTCTATGAGTTTTGCCTGTACTTGTAGAAGCCAAAGCTGCCAATTCTTGATGCCATTACCTAATTTGTCACTTTGTGTGTGCAGTTGTTCTCTCTGCCCAGTTGAATTCATGTGGGTTTTTTTCCCTCCTCCAGCTGGCTAGATTCATCCCGGTCACTGATGGAACAAGGCATCCAGGAAGATGATCAGCTTTTCTTACGCTTTAAATACTACACTTTCTTTGATTTGAATCCAAAAGTAAGAGGCTGTTAAGCCTGTCATTCTGTTGCTTGGTTTTGTTTGCCTGCTGTCAAAGCTGCAGCACAAATATTTTGGGTTTTAGTTAGGAATCCCAGTTAAGGGCCACTTACAGTGCTAGTATCAAGCAATTCCTGTTTCTCCCAGATTGTTCAGCTAAGACTGTGTCCTCAAAACGTGGCAGGACAACTCAGTCTTTCCTGGAGGAATGACCAATCCCACTCTAATGTAGTAAATGAAAAGACGCCTGTTGGCCTCACTCAGTGTCACTTTGGAGGTCAAATAGGCAAAGAGCAGTGTCTTATTTTTCCCACATCCTCCTATAGTTCTATTAGGTTCATGGTCAGAAGCCCTACCTTCTTCTGGGTTCTTGTTTTCTGTGCCGCATGATAAACCTTCACAGCTGATATCTGCTCCCCAACCACCTTCTACTCAATTCAGAAGGCTCCATCCCCTCAGCAACAGCTGGTTAAGGAGAGAAAGCCCGGTTAGAGCAGGGGTAGTGCTCTGAGTGGGTGTCATGCCAGGCTGCTTAGCTCCAGCTGGGCTCAGAGCTTCTCTATTTCCTGTATTTTGTTCAACTGGGTCATCAAGAAATATTGGCGTAAAGTCTACAAAAACACTTAAGTGGCTTAGGAGACTAAGTTCCATTTCCAAAACTGACTTCCAAGGAGACCCTGGCTCCCAAGGCTCCAATCAATATGGGTGCCCAGGCATTCAAACCATTATGGAAATGAGCTGGAGCCAGGTGCCTATTTGGTTTTGAGGGTCTGGGCCTAAGTGACTTCTGATAGAGGTTCCTAAGTCACATGCATGCTCTTTTAAATTTCTCCCATGGTCGTTTGCATTTTTTTTTGATAGCTGCGTAGAGATTTTAGTAAGTCAAGGGGTCTTTTGCTTTCTGGGGGATGCTTTTTGGGTTGTTTGTTTGTTTGTTGCAGAAGTGAATTTGGTGCAAAATGGCAAAGCTCTATTGTGAATTGTAGCTTACCTGATTCACAGAACCTGAAGTTCTGGCCCTGCTTTGCCAGTTGTGAACTTTGACAAACAGCAGCATGCCTTCTACTCAAATTAAAATGTGGGTTAAAGTCTGATCCCACTTAAGTCATTGAGTGTTTTGCCATGGACTTCAAAGTGATCAACATTTCATTTATCATCTCATATTTTTGAGGAGTCTTTCATGAACTAAGGTTACACTATATCTCTTTCTGATGCAGTATGATGCTGTACGAATAAACCAACTCTATGAACAAGCCCGGTGGGCCATCCTATTAGAAGAAATTGACTGCACAGAGGAAGAATTGTTGATCTTTGCTGCACTGCAGGCATGTACTTGATCTGAGTTGCAAAACCAGTTTTCTCAAGAGGAGCAGATGCAAGCTAGGACAGGAATGTGATAGAAAGAGTGAGGCCTAACAGTTCTGCTCTAGTTGTCCTTTGCTCTTGTGCTTACGTTTGCTTTGTGATAGAAGCCTAGGTTCTGTAAAGCATTTGACACTCAGATTAAAGCAGTGTACATCACTGACATCTGCCTTTTCTCACCCTTTATTAATATTTGCTAAAGCAGCTATAACTGCATTAAGTCAGAACTCTGTGCTTTCATTTGCAGAAGGCATTTGATCAGTTAGCTGCAATACAGAATGAAACTTTAATAACTGTTGGTTTTGGAGGGAGTTGTTATACAAGTGTTGCTTTATGTCACAGCTGTTATCCCCATGACAAGTTTACCAAAGCGCTTATATGCTGACAGTACAACAATCTGCAAAATACCAAAAATGTAGGGCCAGCATGAAATACATTTGAGTTTAATATGAAAATTAACTATAGGAAGGATACTGTGGTAGTCACAGGGCAGATTCATGGAAGTGGCTACTGCAATGCAAATAAGACCACCCTTCCTTTTAAATATGAATGAAGCTGCCACAGATTTCAAAATTTGCCATATTAACCTGCCACAGCATCTGGCTGTTGAATTTAGATCTGGTTTTTACTTTATATGGACAGAGAATATAGCAAGGGTAAGACTCTTAGCAGCTAAGCCATTCTGACAGCATGTAGGCTGGTAGACTTATGCACCAGACACCAAGCAAACATTTTAGTGATAACTACATTAGAAATTCCATACAGTCAATAAAAATTCCATCTCAATCTCCTCATTGCAGGACCCCCTCCAACATAGACCAAGCCCTAGAAAAATGAGTCATACTGTTTTCATATTCTTTGATTGCACATCCCAAGCTAATATTTAGATTGTGTTTGAAATGGACTAGCCCTTTTCAAGTCCAGCTCTTTGTATTGTATTACAGTACCATGTAAGCAAGCTATCCTTATCATCAGAGGCACAAGACTTCACACACGACTCAGAAGTAGATGAAGTGGAAGCTGCACTTTCCAATCTGGAAGTAACATTGGAAGGTGGAAAAACAAACAGCATGTTGGTATGTAATTCTGTGTGCTAAGCCTGCTTTCACTGAAGCCACTGAACCAAACACTTTAGCTTAGGTCCTCATAGCTTTGGTAAGAAAGCAGGCCTCAATGAATGCAACAGATATTTGGAAAATATTTTGTACTAAAATTATTCTTGATTATTCCTAGGAGGACATTACTGATATTCCAAAACTTGCAGATCATCTCAGATTATTTAGGTAGGTAAAAAAAAAAATTAATGATAGAACAAAACCCAAATGTAGATTCTTCTAATTTGAAACATTTATAACTTGGTCCAAATAATGCCTGTCCTGATTGGAGAAGATTATGGGAGGAATTAAGTAATTCCCCACTAATGTTTCTTTTTCTTACTGTGTTTAAGCCAGTCTTCAGCAGATATACTCATCATAGTTAGTGTCAAGAAAACTATCCAGATTTAGGTCTGTTGAAGAGCTGACTAATTATAGGTAATTCAACTAGTGGACATTTTTTCTTCAAAACTTTTTGTTGACAAAACTTTACCATTTTTTCTTAATGCAAGTTTCCCTACATTTGTTCTAATTCAAACTGTACAGATTTTTGTCTGTGAAAAACCAGTAACATTTCTGGGTTTTGTTGCTAATCCCCTGTACCCAAAATGGAACATTTCTAAAAAAAAAAAAAAAATCTCTGAAAAATCTTGCATTTCTTTCTGACTCTTTGCAGAAAATGCCTACCATTTTCTGTCCTGTTCTTATATATAATCCAAAAATGGGGTCTAATTTATTGACCTCATGTGCATTTATAACAATTTGAACCTGGAATAATATGGTGAATCAGATCCATAAACATCTAACCTCCATAATTAGGCTGTAGAAAATACTATTCCTTCATCACATTATAAATTAATGCCATTTTAACTTGCTTACAGCACTGTGAGATTGTAATGTCTTTAATTTCAAAAGAACTGCAGTTTTTAGAGCAACAAAGCTTTCTATTGTGCAGTGAATTATCAGTTTCATTCTTTTGAAATCACGTCGGTCTCTAAATCATTCAGATAAACATACAGCATATAGCCATCATATCTGCACTTACATGTTGCCAACTCACTCCTAATAAAGAAGTTAATTCAACGTTTATGACACTATCAAGGTGTGTTAGGATGAAAGAGAACACAAGCCTTTTAAGTCAGTTCCTTGGTTTTTATTGTGGATTGTTTCATTTTCTCTAGCAAAGGACTTGGGTCATATTTAACCATTAACGATGTTGACATACATGCCTCAAATCACACAATAAACTAAAGATCTTTCAAGGACTATAAGAAAATCGGATAAATGCAAAATACTCCTTTAAAGGATAGTAGCATTTTTTTTATTGGTACTTGCTTCAGGACACTGCTAAACGCTATGGTCTGCAAATCTGAATGCCGTATTTTCTTGCATACAACACACACTGGAATATAATATGAAGCTTGATTTTGAAAAGCAGAATGAAGAATAAAATATTTTTCCAGAAGTATGGCTGTATAGAGCAGGGACAGAACGTAATCTCCAGCTGACTCACCTTCCTTTTCCTGATTAACTAAAGCTAAAACCTGGTCTATTCCAAAAAACTGGCCTTCATGGGTGGACCTACAATTCTGAAAAGAACTAAAGAGTCTCTAAAACCTATGAAACAGGAGACAGCAAAACTGACCTAAAAAAGGTTAGCTTAATGAGTGGAACATCAAGACCACTAAAAAGATAAGATGATCTGCCAAGATAGGGAAGAAAAAGAGGGAGAATTCACCCTTACTGCAGGAGACCAGCGGGTTGCCACCAGCGCGCACAGCAGCCCGCCACATTTCTGGAGTTGAGTGTATGTTCTGGATTGGCCCAGGATGCGCCGTGCCAAGTATTTCCAGCCCTAGGGAAGGGCAGCCCAGGGGAGAATCCAGCGCTTGGAAGCCAGAGATGCTAGGGAGCTTCCTTGCCGATGCTGACCTGCCGACAGCCAAACAGGATCACACTGCTGGGGAGAAAGCAAAGGAGATTGGAGGACCTCTGCCAGAGGAAGTATCACTGTAGAAGTCTGGAATGATGGGATATGGTTAGGCAGAAGCCTCTCTCTCAAAGTAAATGAGGGAGAGGAGAATGAGGAGGAGATGGAGAGTTTAGCCATCCCAGAAAGCAGGATTACTCATCGAGGACTGCTTGTGGAAGCCTGGAGGGACAGTATTCAAGTTTTTTTTCTTTGGTGTACTCACCTTGACTCAAAGTTGGGTTTTTTTTCTTTTTCCTATCTACAAGTGGACTTGTCAAATTGTCCCAACTGAAGCCAGCAGCTGGGCTGTGACCCAGGCCCTTTAAGTCCAGAGGGACCGGGGTTTGTACAGCCCTGCCCAGGGAAGAAGTCACCTCAGAAGTTGTTGTGTTTTCTTTCTTTGATTTAATAACTGAGGTGTGGCAAGGTAGAAGTGAAGGGGAAGGAGGAGCCTCAGAAATCCATCCAGCCACATGGTCCAAGGTGATTTTTTCCCCTTTTTCCTTTGCAAGAACCTCCCGCTAATACTAACCAGAAATATCAAAGACGTGGCAGACAAGAATACAACATCAGGGAGGGGCAAAGGAAGTAATTATCATACCTCCTTAGCCCATTAACAGAAGTGGGAGGGATGTTGTCACACTGAGGACCCAAGCCTTATAGCATCTACCCTCGTCACAACCATTAACACCTGTGGAGTGAAGAACAATGAAACATTAAGTTCAACTCCTTCAGCTGCCTGAATAGTAATGCAACAGTGGCTGCATTGTGGAGTAAGAATCAAATCAGGGTACTTCTATTTGGGGCAGAAAATCAGCTTCCCTGTTTGATACCTGTACCCCAATTTGGGGGGTCTGATTTTGGGAGAGAAGGTGCATAGTACTGTAAGAGAATATGGTACGTTTCACATTTGCACTAAGAAATGCATTCAAATGGACAACATTTAGTCACAGGATCTGCTATGCCAGTAACTCAGGAAAATGATTAATTGCATAATAAGAGCTTGACTCCATTTGGCACAAGAATTACTGCACATGTTTTTCCTAAATGCATGATCATTAGCAGTTGTTGAAAATCTTGTCACCACTTTTTTCACAGAAAATTAGATTTTGGGGCTAAACATCTGTTGCAAGCAGTACCTTATTTCCTCAAATATGTTTGATTTCTCCCATCAAAAACTGAAAAAAAACCAATATTTATAGTTGCCAAAAATCAAATATTTTTAAATTTAAAATGCATTTTCCAGAAGGAAAAATATACCCATTTTCCAGTCAGCTGTAATACTCATTATGAGGCTTAAGAAACACTTTTGAAATGTTTTCTTAAGTATTTCTGAAATATTGATGCAGTCTTTGATAGCTAGGTATGTAAGGTTTCTGTACTGAAGCTAATAGTATTTTAAGTACATTACATTTTTATCAAATAATACTCTTCAAGCAAATCGAGTATGAGTGTAGGAAGATCAGACTACTTTATTGCAGTATGTTAGTGGGGCCAGTTCTGATTTGCACCCATTTAAATGAGAGGAAGAGAGAGTCCAATTTTGGATAGTACTGAGAAAACCCTAATGAGTTAGTTAAACCATCACAACCCGTAACCTCAGTGAAGATGTGCTTAAATACATTGAATTATTTCTGAAAATAGTATAGCTTGCAGTATTATGCCAGTATTTTGCACTGGCAAAATACTGAAATAAACTGAAATGAGCAAAGCAAGAGTTAAACCAGTTCAAAGGTGTGCTTATGAGGGGTTTGCCCTAGTTGAATTAGGTAGTTTTAAGTATTTTTATTATGTATTACTTGCATTAACAAAGCCCTGGAGAGTCCTTGTGAAGTAGCTGGGTTCTGTTCTGTCCACTGATGTTCAAACAACACATGCTGCTCCAAAGAGCTTACAAGCTAAGTATAATGCAATTGAATTAAGCTGATACAAAATGTTCTAGTCTAGAGAAGGCTTCAGAACTCCTAGTGCTGGTTTTCAACTACAGGAACTAATATTAGCAATATTTTATGTATTGTGGGGGCAGGAGGTAGGAGAAACATTAGGCCATTTTAGAAGAGATAGGCATTTTTTAAAAATGTAGCAAATAGAGAAGGGCAGCAGTTAAAATCCTGAAAATAACCACACCTGCATTTCAGGGTAATTTGGATCTGGTTCTGGATCAGTTTTCCTCTCACTGACAGGGGTGTAAACCAGAAGCAACTCAACTGTATATTTCTACTCTGGTTAATGAATGAGTGACCTCACTAGAGCTGCTCCAGTTCTATAATGAGGTTTGTGAGGGCAGCCCAGTGATCTGGAGGTTGCAGTATAAACCATAATAAACTGATGTAATTACTCTTTAATTTCAGGCCCAAGAAGCTGTCATTAAAACCCGTCAAGCAATATTGGTTTGTCTTTAAAGACACATCAATATCTTATTTTAAAAGCAAGGAAGTGGGACAGGGAGAACCCATCGAGAGGCTCAACCTAAAAGGTGGGAATTTCTCTCTTCTTTACCCTGTTTACTCTATTTTATTTATAAACTGAAAGAATAAATCAGAAGTTGACAGTACCCAGAATTCTGAAAGGGTGATAGATGCAGTAGCATGCAGTCCTACAGCTGTTAGTAATCCAGGTGCTTGATTATACAGACTTCACCTACAAGATGAAGTCAAGCATAAAAGATCAAATATATTAGCCTGACAGAAGGCATTCCTAATGCATCTGGACCTGACTTGCAAAGTCTGCCACCGAGCAAATGGAAAGGATGAGACACTATCTGAAATATTTATATTTCCAAAAAGTTTTACTCTACGTTTAATGCAAAGATGTACATCAGTCCTTGGAAAAGTATTCTGGTCATAGAGGATAAAAGGGTAACATTTCAAAAGTGACTAAGTGGTTTAGGGGCGTAAGTCCATCATCAGACTTTTGAATATGGGTCTTTGGGTCCTAAGTCACTGAGATCACTTTGGGAAAGTTCCTCATCCCACAGAACAGAGTAACACAATGCATAGCTTTTGCTTAAAAGCAAAAAGAGGTCTTACATACCTCACTGCCCAGCTTCTTGTGATCCATATCAGGCAGTGTTCTCCATAGGAGCAAGGATGCTCATCATCTTAGAACCAAGTCAGGGTAGTTATTTAGGAGCCTAGCAGTGAAAGGGAAGTCTTTCTTTAGGTATGATGTTTTAAAAAACCTTTGGCCAATGATCTCAGAAGACAAACATCCCTTTCAGGTATTACATTAAATACTTAATATCAGTGGCATAAAAACTAAATCAATCAATCCTTTGCCTCTTCTTGATCCTCTGTGATTTTAGGATGTGAAGTTGTCCCGGATGTCAATGTAGCAGGGAAAAAGTTTGGAATTAAATTAATGATTCCGGTTGCTGACGGCATGAATGAAATAAATCTGAGATGTGATAATGTGAGTAATAAGACAAGGGACATTCTTTATTCAGAATTTTTATTACAGCAACACATAGGAAGCCCCATTGAGAATAAGGGCCCCGCTGTGCTGGGACCTGTTATAGGCTAATAAAGATGTCCCTGAGAGCATACAGCCCACAGGTAATACAAGATGCAACAAGTGGACAAAACTCACCAGCGGCACATAGTTAAGTTGGAAGCATATAAATACATGCCCCGAGCTTTGGGAAGAGGATTATGGGTTAATTTTCCCAAAGCACATCAGTGACTTGGGAGTTTAGGTTCCATTTTCAAAACAAATTTGCTTTTAAAAATGGGACACAGGGTGACAATGGAGCAGAGATTATTCACTTATTTACAAGGAGAGCTGCTGGGGGAAAAATTGAACACTGAAAAATTTCAGGAGAAACAAAATGTTTTATTACATTTGAAATTTTCCATTTTTTTAACTTTAACTTCCCTTGCTTTTTTTAAAATAAATCTTTTTTCACTTTGCTGAAAATAAAAAATAGTAGAGGAGGGTGTAGTAAAAAAAAAAGATAACAGAGCAGTTTTCTTCTGTCATCAAGCCAAAATCTTTATTTAAATGTATTGTTTCCAAATTTGTCACAGAAACACATTGATCAAAATTAAAATTATTTGTGAAAATTTATTTTTCTAAACAAAAAAAAGTTTTCCTGAAATATTTCCAACTAGGTCTGATTCCAAAATGTTGAATTCCATTCCTTTTTGTAGCTGTAGTTGGAAGAGAAAGAAACTCTCACATATATTCACTTGAGTAAAACACTGAATTTGCTTCTGATGTTTTAATTTCCCCAGTATACTCAGATATGCTGAACAGCCACTGTTGCTGTTGAAGTCAGTGGGTGCTGAAGAGGCTCAGCATTGCCAAAAATCTGTTTCCCATATAGATTCCCTTTCTGTGGCTGTTCTATCAAATAAGAACATAAACAGAAAAAGCTGATTACAAAGGATCTTCAGAGAATATTCAAGGGAAGTGTCTTTGAACTCACACGTGTCATTGCTCTGGAAAGCTGATTCCATGAGCTATACCTGCCCAATCAGAGAAGAATAATAGTGACACGTGACATGGGCGCTCAGGCAAAATTGACTGAGCTAGCTTGACTGATCACAGCAAACTACTTATGAGCAAGAATTATGTGTGTAGATTCTTTGACCAATTATTTCTAACAACCGGATGTATATTGCAGGAGAATCAGTATGCCAAGTGGATGGCTGCTTGCATCTTAGCCTCAAAAGGCAAAACAATGGCTGACAGCTCCTACCAGCTTGAGGTCCAAAACATCCTGTCGTTTCTCCAGATGAAGAATAGGACTATGTCTCCCCAAGCAGTCTCTGATCCAGAAAGCATGGAGATGAAGCCAGAATGTTTTGTCTCACCACGCTATGCAAAAAAATACAAATCTAAGCAGGTATCTTAAGTAATTGTGTTTAGGCTGACTCTGGAGACTAGGGAGATGATGGATTGCAGAGTAGAGACCTGAGTTAAACGGGCATAGATGGACATGGTGAAAATCTCAAGAGGCTGCTGGCCGCACCCAAGAAAATTGTACCATCACAGTTCTCTCTGGGGTTTAAGTTTTGTACTTGCTTCCTCCAAGGAAGCTCCCTGCGGAGCCATCAGCCATGGCCCATTGTGGGGTCCAGAACACACTGAACACTAGGGGTGGGAAGATGTTGCCTCTATCATAGGCAGAAGGACTCTTTCCTCCAGCGGGGGAAAAGAGAGTGAATTTCTCCTGGTACTCTAACCCCTTCCCCAGTTGAGTCAGCTTAATCCTGGGTAGGTTTCACTGGATCTGCATTAAATCAGTTTGATTCAGCCACCCCCAGCAACAATTCAAATCTATCCCCTTCTACCAGAAGCTTGGAAGGGCAGGGCTACCTGTACTCAGTCCCCATCTCAGGGAATTTCTTACAGGTCCACAAAATCAGGGGGTCCATTGGCGTAGGCTTCATGCACCTCCCCAAAGAAGCCCTGGAGCCAGATCAGGAACCGTCTCAATGAGGCTGTCTCCTAGCATAGGGCACCTTTGTTAGTCCCAATTTATTTGTAACTAGGCAGAGCATTGTGCCTACAGCTGGTTGGGTGCATGAAGGTGTAACAAGCAGTACATAAGCCTGGCACTCTGGGGGAGCTTGCATTTCATACACTCCCTCGTGATCAGCTGCAGGACTGCTCTGCTGGGCCCTGCAGTCAGTCAGAGTCCAATACCTTGTGCTCTGGCTGGCTCCAAGGCAGGGTGTCTTACATTCCAGCAGGGTTGCTCATCAGTGTCTCTAAGCTTGGCAGTCCTGTGCATTGCCATGTATTTCATTGGCACTAGGGGGCACATTGGAACAGAACCAACAGAAACAGCAGTGATGAACAGCAAAAAGAGAAGCCTGAGAACTAGCAAGAATCCTGCCAAAGAATGGCTGGCCTGAGGCAGCACAGCATGTCTGAGCAAGAAAGGATTATCATCCTGGGATAGCTGGGATCAGAGCATGGGAATGTGCAGCTCAGAAAACTAAATGTTTTCCCCATCTGTTGTCACCTCGCTGATAAGCAACGAACTGAAGGCTTCCTTGATACCATACAGCTGCTCTCTGCCTCTCCAGCAGGGCAGAGCAGCCATAAACCCAATAGACTTGCAATCATGCTGTTTCTCCAAGCCTAAGGTAGAATAAAGCCACTACAGGTGCTCCCATGCCACACTGTTTCTGGGCTCCCATGCTGGAGATGTAGCCAAGGGAAGGGTGAGGGATCAGGGAATTTTTACATCCTAGCCATCTCTAGCAGTAGGATGTCCCTAGGTGGTTGCAGGCAGCAAGCAGAAATTAAAGCAGTCCTAAGGTTTCTCTACATTATGCTGGAGGTAGGGCCAGTGCAGCATAACATGACGATCAAGCAGCCATTCTTACAGTACATCTTCCCTAAGTCTTTACTGAGCAGAACTCAGTCTCAGCTCAAAATCCATCCCTGTAACTTGTTTGCTTAGGGTGGTGACCCAGTAAGTTTCCCTTGTGTGTTTGAATGTGGCCCAGGTGCTCATGCTATTCTGTTTAATTAAAAGAAAGGAAAATGTTTGCATAGTATAGCAGTCACCCAACCAGCTGAAACCGTTCTATCTCTGCATTTCTCAGTTGGCTGCCCGCATTCTGGAAGCCCATCAAAACGTGGCACAGATGTCGCTGGTGGAAGCCAAGTTGCGTTTTATTCAAGCATGGCAGTCCCTCCCTGAGTTTGGCTTAACCTACTATATTGTAAGGTAAGAATTGCAAATCATGTCACACTGCCCCACTGCTTTCATGGTCAGTGATTTTCAGAGAGACTCCTTTGAAATCCTGTTTAGACAACATGGTCTTACCATTTATTTCAAGCACCTCTTAATGCTTGTAGAACATTAGTGCTTGACCAGTGGTAGCACTGTGGAGCTCAGGTCACGGACCAGGACTTCATCAGGTTCGGCTTTGGACACCTGGTTGCATTTTGGCAGAAGTTAATGTGCAAGTAGGATTAAATTTAAATTCTTTATTCGTACCAATTCGCTAACATGTAACAGAGTCATTCCTTTCTCAGCGGGTGCATGTACACAAGATGCTTTACCACACAGTTGACTGACTGACTGTGTGATAAAGCATCACCATCTACACGTACAAATGCTTGCTGTGCAATCAGTTAGTCAACTGCAGGGTTAATTTGCTACCTGCAAATTCAGGTAGCAAATTAACCTTGCCATAGTGACTGTGTAGTAGCCTACATGTAGATGGCCAACCAGGAGCAAATTTGCTCCTGGTCTGCCCAGGCAGCAGGAGAACAATCTGCTGGGGCGGGCTCCAAGCTCGGAGCCTGGCCAGAACAATGTCCCCCTGCCCCAACAGCAGGCAGCTCCCAGCCCCAGTTCTTCAATCGCAGCTGGGGCTGGGAGATTGCTCCCTGCCCCCGGGAACTACCTGCTGCTAGGGTGGGCTCTAAGCTCGGAGCCTGGCCAGGACCATGTCCCCCTGCCCTAGCAGCAGGCAGCTCCTAGCCCTGGCTCTGCGCTGAGCTTGGAGCCTGCCCTGGCAGTGGGCAGTTCCTGGGGGCAGGGAGCAATCTCCCAACTCTGGTTGTGATCTCGGAGTTGGGGCCAGGAGCTGCCTGGGCTGGGGGGCATTGTCCCAGCTGGGCTTCAAGCTTGGAGCAGGCAGCTACCTGGGGGCAGGGAGCAATGTCCCAGCCCCTGCCCTAATCAGGGAGTTGGGGCCAGGAGCTCCCTGCACCAGGAGAGTTCCCCGCCCAACCTGGAGTTGGCTGGGACCTGACTCAGAACAGGACAGGTCACAGCCAGCCCCGGGCTTTGCAGGGAAGCCCTGCTGGGTACAAGGCTTGTCCCCATGGGCATTTTACACATGGTCCAGGGGATGTAGGGGGATGCTCTAATTAGCGAGCCACACTAATTAAAAGCACCTGAGCATCACATGTATCAGTGTCTCCTGTGCTGAAAAATGGTGGTGGGGGGCTTTGAACTAAAGTTCATCAAACGAACTTAGTTCAAAGAACCCTGCCACCATTTTTCAGCATGGGGATGACGATACACATGATGCTGGAGTCTGCTGGAGCATGTTAATTTCCACGCTCGATTAGTTGACTTGATTAATCAAGTCTGCTCAGACGTACTGGATTTCTAGTGCATCAGAGCTGGCTCCCTGCACATGCATAAGAGCCCATGTGCATGAAGCAGGAGAGCTCTGCAGCAGCGGCTCTCCTGCCCCGTGCACATTGGGACCCCTCCTGATGTGTACAGGGCACAGAGATAGCTGTTAGGCCTGTGCAAACAGGGAAGTATTCAATTCAGATTCAGCTGATTTGAAAGACAGTGATTCAATTCAGATTCGGATCACTGTCCCAAATCAATTCAGCCAGATCAGCTTCGGAAGATTCAGCGCTGATTTGGAGAGATTCGGAGATTCGGCCATGGACGATAATAGGGAAACACTGAAATACCTCTGACTTTGGCTGATTTGGATTAAAAATGCAGGGATAGTAGCCCTTTCTGAGGGCATGAAGCCTGCTAAGTTTCAAGGAGATAGGTACAGGGGTTTCTGGGAAACTGCACCTCAAGCTGCTGACAAGCAAAACTCATGACATGGGTGACACTGTGTGTGTGTGTGTGTGTGTGTGTGTGTGTGTGTGTGTTTGTGAAGATGTGCCCTCACCAGCACTGGGGCCTCTACACAACACAGTAATGTCCCCAATGAGGCCTCCTCCTCCCCTACAGCCTTATCTGGTCCACTACTTTACATGACAACAGGAAATAACTTAGTAAGCAGCACAGTAGCACCAGCAGCATCTCAGGCAGCCAAATTGTCACAGACTAGAGCCTTTCTTTCTTTTCCTGCAGGAGTTTCTTCTCCAGCAGCTGGCAGAGAACTCTCCCTGCCAGCCCCAGCCCTGGGGCTTAGATGTGCTCAGGGCCCTGTGTCCTTCTGGTCAGCTGACCAGGGATAGGTGCTAGGGGTGTTGGTCTAAGGACATGGCACTGGCAGAAAAGGTCCTCTGGGTCAATCTGGTATCTTTCAGTAGACCAGCTGAATAGTTAGAGAAATATATCTTAGCAAGCTTTTGGGTTGAAAAATCCTTTGTCAGGCTGAGGAAGCACCTGCACTTGGTCTGTGCTGTTACTGGATGGAAGGAATAGTAAAAAAGCCAGAGGCTGGCATGCAGTGCAAGCAAGAAAGCCAGTCAGTGAAAATGGAAATGGAGACATCAGGGGGAGAGGGAAAGGCTGGGGGTGGGGAAGGGAAAGGGGGGTGGACCGTACTGGACCAGCCAGCGTGTAGACTGTACTGGACCAGCCATCTCCTGATGCCCTCCTTCAGCTGCCTCACAAGAGCCTCCATATCTGGTGACAGCAGCTTGCCCCAGCCAGGAACATCGATCCCCTGGAACTTCTCCATTTGTCTCTGAAGTTCCCTCACTACAGGGATCACCTAGCTAAGGAGGGCATCACCAGCACTGAGGGTCTTGGTGGCCTCAAGGAAGGGCTTGAGGACCACCAAGATCTGGAAGATGGTATCCCACTCAGCTGTGTTAAGGGGGCCGCTGATCCCAAACTCCCTGAGCAAGGCCATCTCATGGATGGCCTTCTGTTGCTCCACCAGCCTTTCCAGCATCAGGTATGTGGAGTTCCACTGAGTCTCCACATCCTGCATAATTTTGTGCTGCAGGATGCTCAGCTATGCCTGTTTCTCCCACAGCATCTTGCCCCCCCCCCCCCCCCCCCCCCCCTTGATGCTGCGGTGGAAGTAGTCCACCACATTCCTGCATTTTGAATCAGCTGGGTGGTAGTGATGATGCCATCACCAGAAGCCCTGTCCCTCTCCAAGGCGTCCCTCACTATGAGGTGCAGCATATGTGCCACACAGCAGATGCCAACAAAGTTGGCATCACGAACAGCCTTGACCATATTGGCCCCATTGTCGGTGACCATGAACCCGTGGGTGAGCTCGCCCTGCCCAATGACCCACCCCTGTACTACGCAGTCCATGGCCACCACGATCTCCCTTGCCCTGTGGGACTCATCCATCACCTTTGCTTGAAGGAGAGCCCACCAACAGCCTGACTGGTCACACCAGTGCCCTGTGAGGGAGAGGTAGGCGTGATCTCCACCCTGGCTGCACCAGGTGTCAGAGGTGAAGTGCAAGTCTACCTGCAGTCCTGCCTTGCGCAGATACTCCCTCAAGTACTCCCTGCATGTCTCATGCAGGGAGAGCACCACCATCCTGCTAAAGGTGGTGCGTGCAGGCACTTGGTAGGATGGTGCAATGAGCACCATGAGTCGCCTGAACCCTCACCGCTCAACTAAGGAGAAGGGCTGGCCATCCAGAGCAAGATTCATAGATTCATAGATTGTAGAGTCAGAAGGGACCACAGTGGATCATCATGTCCAACCCATCTCCCCAGTGCTCTGGGTGATCTCCCTCACCTTTGAAACACACCCCGCTTTGTCTGAGGCTTTCCCCCACCGCTCCAGGGTGGCCTGCCTCTGCTTCTGGGGGACGGGGGCTTTGGAGCAAGAGGGGGACTTCCCTTTGAGCATGCTCCCACTGGTGCCAGGCTGAGGAGGAAGAATGGCAAGGGAGTGCTGCCTCCTCAGCTGCAGCAGCATCGCCATGGTGGTGAAGTGTTTCACCTCCTTGCCTCGGCTGATCTGCCTTCAGCAGTGCTGGCAGATAGCATATTTGGGATCATCTGCCACCTCATAATGATCGCACACTACACTACTCCCCCACTGGGTTCAGGGTGGGGATCCTGCCTTATACCCATCCTCACCAGGCAGAGGCACAACACCAGGAGGAGCTGACATCTAAGCCACTTGTTTCCACAACCTCCTTTGAAGTGCCTTTCTGACAAGGAGACCTGGGTCTAGGGGAATTTTGAGGGGTGTGGAGCACAAACTCAGATTCTCCCTCAGTCCCCAGAATTTCTTTAGCTAGGGTACTCGGGTCCCCTAGTTCCAGATCCAGCTCCTCCTCTGGCAGTGGAAGGCTCACACTGGGAGATGAAATTGGGGTGGGGGAGACTGTCATTCTGTTGCTGGTGCCTATTTCTGGAGTTAGGGGAGGTGGTGCAGGTGCAGGGACAGATACTGCTCCCACCTCCTTGCTTCCACTAGCAGCAGAAGACTCATGGCTACCAGGAAAAAGGGTGTGTCTATGTTTGGGGCAGAGGGAATTTTCAGCTCTAGCTCTCCCCCTACCCGCTCTAGGCCCTCTCCCTCCCCTGCCAGAAAACCTGGTACCTGCCTTTCCAGCGTGTTTCATATTAATCTTTCCTGTGCTGGAAAATGTGTCTGTGTGTGTAACTAACTAATAATATATGTTGTCTTCTTCTCTGATGTATGACTGTGTCTGACTTCTTCTTTTGTGTTGTGTTTACTGTTGTGTGTAACTAAAATAATCTCTTCTTCTATGACTGACTGACTTCTGTACTGTGTTAATCTGAATCTCTATCTGACTTCTTCTGTGTTGTCTTTAGTCTGTATGTAACTATAACTAATAATATTAATAACTATATATAATCTCTTCTTCTCTGCATGTCTGACTTTTTCTGTGTTGTAATAATACCTGATGACTTCTTCTATGGTGTGTATGTGTGTAATGTATGTGCTTCCCTGCACAGTGATGGATCACACTGCCAGGGAAAACACAGCTTTCTTTTTAAAAAGTGTTGGGAAAAAAAGCCCAAGAACAAATATAAATTGAAAGAAATGGGTTGGATAGGGAAAAGTAGAGGGATTCTAGTTAGTAAACTATAGCCAATCCTTTCCAAGAACAAAAAGTAGCAGGAGATTGACTAGGTAGGAAGCCAAGCCAGTCCAGTACCTTTCAGATACTGTTGCTCAGGCACAAACAGCTCACAAAAGGCACAGAAAGCCTGCAGACAGAGGCTTATATGCTGTTTCTACATCCCTCCCCCAGAGCACTGTGATTGGAAGGGGACTCAGATAAAGATCACAGTCACTGGCCAGCTAGAGATGTCAGTCTTTCCCCCGCTACTTCCCCTCCCTCTTCTCAGTTTCTGTTCCCCTGAAAGACTCCCTTCAGAATCTCCAAATCTTTTTCGAATCAATTCAGAGGCTCCAAATTGATTTGGAGGTTTTTTGTCTTGTCTCAATTCAATTCAGATTTGAAGATTCAGCCTCTGGATCGGGGCAAATCTTCTCCGAATCAAATCGCAAACCGAAGTTTCGCACAGCCCTAACAGCTGTCTCCTGGCCCCATGCTCTCTGCTAGCCCCTGAGCTAGCACCCAGGGGGAGTCTGGAGTTCCCCCTGGCTGCTGTAGTGGGCCACAGCAGGGTAGAAGCAGCCCTCTCCAGACTGCTCCCAGGAGGAAGCATGTCTAGATGTGCTCCCCCAGTAGGCTTACAGGGCAGTATTTTTACAGCAGCATGGCAGGGAAGGGGGTGGAGGGAAGGAAGTAGTAGTGACGGCATTGCAGCAGCGGGGGGAGTAGCTGGGTCCAAAGCAGCAGTCTGACATCAGAGCTAGCTTCATTAAAGCAGCCTGCTGCTCTGAAAGGTTGCCAGTACTTGAGCTGTGTCACTGTAGCACCTGTCTTCAACTAAAGACTTTCCTAAGGTTTCCAGGGTGTGCTACTGAATCAGACTTCTCTTCACAAAGATGTTTAGCAAAACTGGAAAAGAAAAAAAAACCCTCTATCTTTAAGGGATATTTAGGGGACATTCTACCTAATATATCAGCATTAACTGCCACGTGTCCTACACTATTGTAGGAACATAAGATTTTTATAGTATGGCTAAAGATGGTTGCTGTGACATCCTGTAAAATGATGGGAAACAAGTGTATATAAAAGTCATGTTCTAGTACACTTTGAGTCCTTTTCCCCAAGCCCAGCTTTGTTAGAAGAGATGCAAATATAGGATCAGAGAAATGCAAAACCATGGTAACAGCTAAGAGAGGTCTTCCCACAGCAAGAGGAGGTGGAGAAAAGGAACCCTTCTTCCTCTAAGCCTTTGTACATAATTCCTTGGGAAGTACTGTCAGACAACAGGAGCTCTGTCACACAAGAAATTCCAACCTTTCACAATTACATGTTGTTTCATTCTGAAATGGGGGAGAAGGGGACTTACATTTCAAATTGTTTCATGGAATGAATTGAGTTCATTTCCATAACATTTTAGTGTTTTGATAGTGCTGAATTGTTTTGAGGCTTTAGTACTGAAACCCTGTAATCTAAGGCACTAAATATCAAACACAATATAGAAACAGCTTAAGAGAGAAGTCAGCATGAAATTAAACAATAAAGTCAAAACAGTTCATCTTGAAACTTCTGCCATTGGAACCAATGTGTTTTTAGAAAACATTTCAGTTTTGAGAAAACTGAATTATGTGGTGAGAAACAATTCTAGCAACAATTTTTCAAGCAGCTCTATCCTTAGCCTGGTGCCAGGACCCCACGGAAAGTCTTTCTTGAAAGCCTTGCTTTAACTCTCATCTTCTGCAGGTTAAGCAGTTATGTCTTTATATAGTCACCTAGAGGCAATCACGTGACACTTGGTCAGCCATTCCTTTATTGTGTGTTCTCTGTAAATACTACAACTCCCAGCAGCCCCCAGCCTTAAAGGAGCCATGTCACTGTAATAATTCTGGGGGCACGGATCGTCCTTTTGTTTCATGTTTGTGCAGTGTCTAACACAGTGGGGTCCTGACCCATGACTGGAGCTCCTAATCACTTCCATACTACTATGACTACTATTACAATAGTGCTAGTAATAGGTAATAATAGTAATAGATAATAATAGAGAAGTCCTGATTGTGCATTTCTAGAGACCAGTGCTCCATTACATATTCCTTAACATTTCCCATATACTGTACTTATTGTACAGTCACCTGTTATTTCCCTGTATTGTTGGTGGTCAAACACCCACATTCTCATGAGAATGCAGTCTCCTCCTGTTATTTAATACCCGCTTTCATACTTTACCAAGCCACATTCTAGCCTTGCACTATGCACTGCTGTGGAGAATGATGAGAAATTCCTGGATGTGGTAATCAGTTTTTGGTTTGGGCCTGTTCCTGCTACAACATCCCCCATTGCCTGGGTTGTCTCTGGCACACTGTGCCTCCCTGGCTGGGTAGGGAGGGTGGGTGCATTTCTAGGTCAGGAAAAAGGAGGCAGGATCAATTTGCATCTTATAGACTAACTAAATTAGAGACATATAAAGCACAAGCTTTCATGAATTGGAGCTCACTTCATCAGATGCTATGTGTGACAGGCCCTGGCCCCTAAATGTGGCCTGGTTGTGCCCTTAAGGCAAACTCCCAGGGTGCTTCCACATACTGGGGAGCCTTTCTACCCCAAACCCCTCTCTCTGCTGCCTGTTGCTTGGCCACAGAGAGCCAGTTGAGGTGTGTCAGGTGCTCCTAGGCCTGTGGTGCTTCAGCCCTACCTTCCTTGCCAGCCCTTAGCAGAAGGGATTTTGCCAGCTGGAAGGATCCCACCATTGCTGGTCATGTGCTCAGAAAAGATGGATTCCCCCATTCCATTGAATAGGGCAAATCAAAATACTCTGGGATCATAAGCATCAGTGATATCAAATGGGTTATGCACAAATAAACAAAAGAATATATATCAGAACAAGAACCCTGCACCTTAAATCCAAGGATGCAGTCCTTAGCCAGCTTCCCAGGTTAGAGAGAAGATCCTGCCTCCAATCCTGTGCCAGAGCCGCCTTCATCTCCCTGTCAGCTTGCTTTTCTCAGCCAGCCTTGGCAGAGGGAAAACTGAAGGCAAAGCCACACTCTTGAGGCAGACTTAAATACAGTTGCTTATCTGGCCATTAATGATGTAACTCCTTTATTTCTAGCAGGCTCACACTATGCCAACAACTTCCTGTTTCTCCACCCCAAAGGTATATATTTACCAGACTAGAATTCTTTCCTGCTCCAATCAAGACCAAGAGCATACATGCATCCTTTCAGACATGGAGATTTGCTAATCCAATGTCCGTCTCTCTTGTAATTTCCCCAGTGGGAAATGTTCTCCTTGTATCTACGTGTTACACTTGGGCCCCTTCTTTAAAGAGTAAATTCATCATTGTCTGGCAGGGACCATTTGAGAGTAAACAACTCTTATCAAATTCTAATTCTCAGCCATTGTATGAACATTTGGGACAGTTCTAAGTACAAACAGTTGAGGGCCAATTAATCACTGCCTTATTAAATACAACCTTGGCTATATTGTAAAGATAGGTCAAAATTACATTATATCAAATGCTAAAGTACATTTAGTTATGAAAATGACAACAAAACACAGCTCCAGCCTGGTTACAAATAGAAAACAAACACCACAGGAGTAAATCTAATTTAGGAGAATGCCCACACATGCCATATGGTGAACCCCAAAGGGCAACTTGGTTTTGGGGGCAAATCCATTACTGTGGAAGGGCGTGCACAGGGCAATGTATAAAATGGAAAAAGTGATTTGAACACAAAGGTAGAAAGGGAGGGTGAGAGGGCTGGAGGGCAGTGCTGGGAAGGGCAACAGGCAAAGCATCTATAGGAACAAGAGGTCACAAAAGCTAATCCAGGTCATGGGATAAGAACCCATAGTCCCTGATTAAACTAAAAGTTTTGCTGCCTTCTTCATCATTAAAACTTCTTTGTGATGGGTTATCTCTATGCTGATCACAACTGGTCTATGTCAAACCAGGAGACAGCTCCTCCCATGTTTGTTACGCTTACTTAAGGCCAGGCAAAATGTGCTTCCCTAGAGAATCATGCTACGTTAATTTTTTTTTTTTTTTTTTTTTTTTTTTTTTTTTTTTTTTTTTTTTTTTTTTGCCCCCCAGGTTTAAAGGAAGCAAAAAGGATGATTTGCTGGGAGTTTCCTACAACAGGCTGATACGGATAGACATGGCCACTGGGGACCCCATCACAACCTGGAGATTCTCCAACATGAAGCAGTGGAATGTGAACTGGGAGATACGCCAGGTAAAACTGGAACTGCCCTCTAGGCTCAATTCCTACACTTCCCTCATCTGAAGATGTTCCCCCATCAGATTGTTGTAAACCTGAAAAGAGATCACCAAAGTGACTCTGAAGGTTATTAAATAAACCCCTCAGATGACTTGATATTATGCTGTGAATGGGCAGGGAATAAAAAAAGAAAATCAGGCTTGAAGCGTGGTGGTAGCTGGAAAACTAACTCTGCAAAAGCAGCCCTTGCTGAACACCAAAGCTGATACTGCCTTCCAAATGGGAAGCTCTTCAATACCTGAGTCTGTGAGAGGATAAAATATGGAACTTCACTTTGTCATTTTTACAGAGGTGCTTTTGATCCTGGAAATGTTTCCTTGATACAGTCAAGTTTTGCCCAGGATGAGAGTAATTGGAGGGTAACACTTTAAGCCACTTTTGAGAGTCCTTGTCTGTGGGACCTGACATAATTTAGAGCAGTCTGAAGGCAGCTTTAACGAATCCCTAGTTACCAGGGAAGCCAGGAATGACAGAAATGCCTCAGCTCTTCCCCCCTCCCTCCAACAATGCTTCTTTTGCCAGGACCCGAGAGGGAGTGGTGTAGAGATCCTCACATCTGCAAGCTCCTGAGGGATTTAACTTGCACAAAAGCACAGCCCCCCGGGTAGCCAGTTTAGCTTGATTTTCAGTGGCATCACACCACTGGAGAAGCAGGACCCTGAATTTGGCTCTAAAATCTCACTTAAATTCAGCATTTGGCACAGATGGGTACTAAAAAGCAACAACATTCTCTTATTCATTTGCACACAGACCCAAATAGCATCGTTACTGCTGCTTGCACCCTTCCCACTCCTTCACTTCAAAGTTAGAAACATCCCCAAATACCTTCAGATCAGGGGTGCCAAATGTACTACCCGTGGGACTGGGAATTCAGGGGCAGGGCCTGCTGCCGAGTCCTGGGAACAGAGCCCCACAAGGGGCATGTGTCAGTGGCTGGGAGCAAACGATGGCTGCATTAACCCCTACAGCCAGTGCCACCACTTGCCCCGTCACTGCTGCATGTGAGGAGCTTCACCGTACAAAACGCGCAGTGGGCTGGGTGAGTTTGACACCTCCTCTTAAACTTGATTTGCTAAGCAGCTTGTTCCTGCCATAAAACATGTAGGTGAAATGTTGCTGTAGCCATGGTGGTCCAAGGAATATGTGAAGAGCAAGATTTGTTTGGTAATAACTTTTATTGGACCAACTGTATAGAGATGTTAGACAAGCCTAAGGGCACAAGATGCCTCAAGTGACCTGAGGAAAAGCATTTGTCTAACATTTCTCTGAACTAGACAGTCAGTCCCAGGAAAGGTACTACCAAACAAATCTTGCGTCTCTAAAAAAACATGTAGCAGACTTTGACCACAAGAGGTCCCTATCTGAACAGGAAAAAAAATCCTTACTGTAGACCAGGTTTTTTGGGTAAATGTGGTATCTTTTATTAGACCACTGTAGACCAGTGGTTCTCAACCTTTTTTGTACCAGGACCCATTTGTAAACATTGAGGGCCAGTCCTGACCTAGTAAATAGTTTAAGCATAAAACAGCCTCCTGGCCCTGCTGCTGCCTCTTGTTCCCAGCCCACAGCCTTTCACCCCTCCAGCCCTGCTGGTGCTTCTCACTGCCAACCTGCTGCCCCCAGGCCCCAGTCCCACACTATGTGGGGCAGGGTGTGGATGTATGAGGCATGAAGAGCGGGTATGTGGGGCTTGGGGGAGCACATGCCCCCCCTATTTATGTGCCCACAACAGGCATGGGGCTGCAATCTGGCCGGACTGGCATGGGCAGGAACCACCTCCGGAGCCCAGTGGGCAGGACCCAGCACAGGAGAGTGGAGCAGGGCAGCAAGACTTGCTGCTGCTGCTGCTGCCAGGATCCCTGCACCAGCTGTGCTGCCAGCAACATGAGCAGTAATGGAAGGCAGGGGGTGGTCTGTGCTGCCCCCACCTCCTCACACCACCAGCCACTCGTGAACCAGGCTGCAGCTCTACTACAGCTCTTTAAAGGAGAAAATCCATGTTTTACCGTGGCAAACAGAAAACTTAGACCATTGTTTATTAGTATGCATATCGTTAACATATGGTGAAGTACAAGCAGCATCTGTTTTTCCTCAAAAATGTATGCAAAATACAATTCATTTTCAAAGTTTATTCATGACCCTTTCATATATTCCATGACCCACAGGTTGAGAAACACTGCTGTAGACGCAATAATCTTTTCTTTGCCCTACTCTTATTAGTAGCTACTTGTTTATTTAGATATTATTGGTCCAGCCATATTAGGCTCAAACTAATCTACAGATTCAGGCGGTTACTGAGGCAATAACATGCATTTTTGTTCTTGATTTTGCACCATGTGTTCTCTCCTTAGGTGGCAATCGAGTTTGATCAAAACGTGTCTATTGCCTTCACGTGCCTGAGTGCGGATTGCAAGATTGTCCATGAATATATTGGGGGCTACATCTTTCTGTCAACCCGCTCTAAAGACCAGAATGAAACTCTAGATGAGGACTTGTTCCACAAATTAACTGGAGGTCAGGAGTGAGGGAAAGTCAGCTAAGCTTTTTGGTGTTGGCAGAAAGGCAAGAAGATAAATAAAGTTCTCTCTCTGACTGTTGCTTTTGCTGGCTGGTGGAACAACATAAACAGTATCCTTGTCCTGTCATAAAACTGGAATATTTCCAGGGTGATGTGTTAAATAGTCAAACAGAGGTCAATGAGCTGGAATAAGGCAACTCTGTGACTGACATCAAGGAAATAAGACTTCCTTGTTTGCCTTTATGCTCTTTAAAGATTTCTCTCAAGTCTTCATAGTTGATGGTTCCCAGTCTATCCAATTAATTCAGAAGACCTTTTATTAGCATCCTGAACAAGGAATTTGAGGAGGGAAGGCCACACACTTTGGTCTCTGTAGATCTGTAACTCCCATTTATTTCCCTCTCAGGATTAATATACCTAAAACTGAATAAATTTGAAATTTGTATTACTAGAACAAAATACTACCTGTTGTGTGCATATTACAATTCTCTCTAAGCTGCTTCACATGTGGAATTATCAACCCAAACATCCAATAAAGATTCAGCCTGAAAACAAATATTGTTCTTGCTTGTGCAAGTGCAGTTCCCTTAAGGTCAAAAGACTATCCTTATGCATAGAGTATAGTACAGGCATAAATATAGGTAGGACTGGATCCAAAACATTTATCTTTTGAGGAATACCCTGGAGGGTTTCAAGAGGAGACTAGACAGTCAACTCGCTGGGGTCACCTAACCCCAGTTGTCTTCCTGTCTAGAGTAGGGGGACTGGACCTGATGATCTGCAAGGTCTCTTCCAGCCCCTAACAATCTATGAATCTATGAATATTTTAATTTCTCTGTCAAAAGAATTGATTTAGTGGTTATTTTTATATTATTTATATGTAAGAAAAAGCCTGTAAACATACTTCCTTGCTGATTTCTGTCAATTTATGAATGCACTATTAAATCCCAAAGGAAAGATATGACATCATCTCAATAGAGGTGGGACCTTAATTACCCATGGAAATTCTGGTACTCAGATCCATAATGCTGAACCCCTCTGACTTGGATTTGAAGAAACTAATCTTAGCGGTACTAACCAAAATTCTTCACAGAAAGGAATGGTGCAGTGCAGTTACTGGTTATAACCCCATGGACTTCAGTGGGCTTCGATCAGGCTTAAAATGCTTGGTTGTCAATAAAGCACTGGACCATGGCATAAACTAATTCAAGTGCATGCATAAAATGCAGACAAAGAGAGCTTCATATATATTTCTGCACCTGCAAAAAGGGTGGGGGGTTTTTTGATGATATCTATTACTGGACCACCTGTGTAGTTGGGAGAGATGTTAAATAGGCTTTCGGACACAAAATGCCCTTCCTCAGCTCCAGGAAAGAAACAGATACGGCCTATGCTAAATACCAGATAAAGCAATGACCCACAAGAAATGTCAGGCTTTTACTACAAAAACCGCTACTGGATGTTGTCTGGATGGACAGCAACAGCCCAGATTATTCCGGTTTTTTCAGATTTTACTCCAATGTCCCTCTGAGTATGGATAAATATTCAAATTTAAGTCAGTTAAAAGGAACCATGCTGTGTATTAGCTGCTCAATGGTAACTGTCCACGTATCCACTCTTACCGTGGTGGAAGATCTCCACTGATCTTCCTTGCTCTAAATCCTCTCTCAGTGGAGTCTCTACCCTTCTTAGTGAAAGTCACTTATGCTGCAGAGTGATGGTACAAGACCTTCCAAGCTATTTAATGCCAACCAAAGAACTGCTTGGGAGAACTTGTGCCCACAGTCCATATCTGTGGTTGTTCTGTGACATAGCACCCAGGGTCCATTTTGCAGTATATATTCAAAACAGCAGATATTTTTCACTCCAGACTTATAGCTGATTTGACAAGCAATGTCAAGTCAAAGGTCTACCCAAGTCAAATCCTCCACTTGGTTAAAGCATGACAGCTTCTGTCACCAACCGCACATGAGCGAGTGATGTACCCAGCATCACATCCAGCTATCTTTGACCCCAGGCCAAAATGACCAGGTGCAGCCATGATAACCAAACAGCAACAGCCTTACTCTGGTTCTAGGTATCCTTCCTCCCACTGTTTCCTGTCCTGTCATTTTTAGATTGAAGGGAAGTGCCTAAGGGTCTTAGAGCACATCCTCATCCCTTCTTCACCAGCAGATCCCCTCCTGGATCCCACTAGCCCAAACCTGGTCTGCAAGTAAATGGGCCTTCCTGGCTCACATGTGCATTAAGACACCCATTGCCTTATGGGCTATTCATGGCCTCCAACCTTCCCTACAACTGTGCCCATGCCTCACCAGTTTTACTCTATACTGTTCTGTCCCTTGCAGAGGCCTTGGCCTTCTTGGCTTCAGCCTCCCTTTTCTCTGGCTGCAAGCCTTCAGCCCTGGCTCACTGATCTGCGTCCAGCTCCTTGGTTTCAGCCCTGTCAACCTGCAGTCTCCCTGGGCCTCTGGCCCTTGTCTCTCACTCTGGACCCGTGGGCCCAGAATTTGCCCTCCTGGGTTGCTGGCCCCGTGGTCCCTGATCTCTGCCCTTGTGGGCTGATCTTGCCCCTCTTGGGCTATGGGTCCCTGACCCTGGCTCTCACCCCTCTCAGACTATGGTCCCTGACCCTGGCTCCTGCCCCTCTTGGGCAATGCTGAGCTCCCTAGCCCAACCTGTGCCTTGAGCCTGACCCCTGGCAGGGCTCAAGGCAGTCACATGCCCCTCAGGCACTAATGGGACCTCCAGACCACCCCTGTAGTCCCAAACCCAAACCACCAGTTTAAACTGTAGCAACAAAACTGTAAGCCCACTGGCTACAACACAATACTGTTCCCGGACTGGGTCCAAACATAAACCGCAGCTCTGGGTTGTATTCCCCCTGTAAGCTCTCAAGGTCTTACTGGTAGTTCTCTGGCAACTCAGCAGCCCACCAGGCATTCGCCTGCAGCTTTCCTTCCAGGAGCTCCTTCCCCTGCAGCTTGCAGGGCCAGACTGCCCACCCTGCTCTCAGGCACTGGCTTCATGTACCTCCTAAGCCCTGCCCCATCCAGTCCTGTGATCCTGCAGCTCCCCAGAGGTATTCCCTGCCTGTGACTAATGGCCTGTGTCTGCTTTCTCAACTAGCGCTTAACTAAGCAGCCTGCCTTGGTGACTTGCTCTGCTCCACTTCCACTCCTTGGGTGAATCACACTCCCAGGCTTAGTCCTTGCCTGCAACTGTCCATTTGCTGGCAGCCAGCTCCTTAATAGCTAGCTGGTCTCTTGGCTGCCAGTTCTCTGGCAGCTAGTCCCTTTTTAGCTTCCCTAGGTCCTAACTGCAGCGTTCTCTCTCCTTTAAGTGATAGGAGCCTCCAGGCTTCCTGGTACACTGGGCAACAAATTACAATAGGATGCGTGTGGGAGAGAGGGCACTTCAGCATGAAACTAAAGTAACACTTACACTTCTGCTTCTGGAGCTGTAGCAAGGCACCTTAACCATGCTGCCATGGTGCCTTAATGAACAACAAAGTGTGCCATGTGCCCCTATTGTAATAAAAAGCAGCAAAGATCCTTCAGAAACAAGGGGTCAAGACAGCAATCTTGTATTGAATGCAAAAGTGGGAGCTTTCATCTGTGCCTTCTATCACCTTTCTGGGTCACTGACTCACAACGGGCTCAAGGCTTGACCATGCTAGGATCTTACCCACTGATGGCTCTTACTATAGGGTAAAACTGCAGTTGGACTCCTGAAGCAAATTTTATTCTCCCAGCTCAGTCAAGGGATACGCTCAAGAGGAGGGCAGAGAAAGTGCATCAGGGATATCCTCAAAGCAAACTTTAAAAAAGATAAGACTGATGTCAATTCATGGGAGACTATCAGCCAGGACTGCCCCAAATGGGGGAAGAGTCTGCTGCAGTGATCTCAGTACTCTGAAACCTTACGACAACAGGAGATGGAAAAGTGAGAGTGGCAGAAACAGCATGTCGTGAACCAAATCAAGAATCCAGATCCACACATCCTGCACAGAAACACATGTCCAAGCTGCAGCAGAGCCTGTCAATCCTGGATAGGCCTCATCAGCCATCTTTGGACACACAGATAAGACAATCAGGGAAGACAATCATCCTCAACTGCGAGGGATTGCCAAAGAAAAGTGTAAAACTGTGGCAAACTACTGGTGCAAGTCATCAATTGTAAGGACTCATGTCAGTGCCATTACACAAGTGGGCAGTAACTCAGTATAGTCAAAGGTGGAATCCTATAGAAGAAATGATCCCATAGTTACAATAAGTAGAAGCCTTTGCTTTCCTTGGATACCAGTGGTTGTGTGCATGTACTGATGAAGTCTGGCCTTTTTCCATCATTATTAGAAAATAGAAAGTAGGTGTTCCTTCATATGGGAATGGCCTGTAGTAATTAAAGCAAGCTCAGTTGCTGGTGCATTCTCTTCCACAGTCTTAACCATGGCATGGTGGCTAACTTTCCATCTGGTGTCACGCTGCCGTATCTGGCTGTAACAGTCTTTCACAAATGGATCAAAAAGTTTCCTCACTTTTCTATGCCCCTCCTGCAGTGCTGCATCATCAACCACCTTGCACTGAAGTCATGGGGGGTTTTGGGGCATCAGGCAACATTTTCACCTATAAGAAATCCAAGACTCAGAGACTCTGGGTCAAATTTGAATCCTACTGTCAGGCAGGAGGAAATACCCTTAGCTCTGCTTCCCATAAGCAGCACAAAGGGACCCTGATGCATCTCAGCGATGCCAGCCTGTCATTATGACTGAACTCAGTCAGACCTACGTCAGCCTGCTCAAACTTGCAGCTGGAGACCAGCCACAGGTCTGGCTTACTTGCAGCTTAATGTCATCTTTGAATCCCCAGCTCCACCTGTGCCAAGCATTCCTTGGCCAGACCCCAGGAACCAGCTCTTCATGGGGTTTTTTGTTTCAATTCAGCCATGCAACAGACCCTACTTGCCTTACTTAATAACCCTAGTGAAGTCAGTGGGTGCTCGCTGATGTGAGCTGATGTAATGTATGTGAAGGCTACAGGTTTATACCCTTCCAGCGGAAAAATTTGTATTTGTATAACCCCAAGAGGGTGATAGGTCTTTTACACATGGTAGGAAGGCAGAGTCACAGCCCTGAATTTAAACCACATCATCCATGAAAATAACAGTGTAAGAACAGAATCTAGAGAAGGGATTGTCCAGATAAAAACAAAAGACATTGTCAAATTAACACAGTGGCTCCGTTGCCACACTATTCTGTATGTGTATATCTAAATAAAGTGAAAGCAGATCTGGGCTAGCATATTTGTTGTCTGCTATCCACCCAAGAATCCTGAAAGACAGTTTTACCAATGACTTACAAATGTGCAGGTACAACAAACAACATGTGGGCACTGACAAAAGTGACATTTATCATGCAGTCAGCCCCCTGAACGTGCTCTACAGCCATGCTGTGACATATGTGCACAGCTGCAGAGTGCTTTAAAAGTTGCTGATTGCACAACAAATTAACCCTCATCTAATGAGGGATCAGATGAAGGCACTCCAAAGTGGAGTACCTTAGGGAACTTGTGTTCCCTAGGGTCAATCTGTCAGTATGATTGGGGCTGGGCTGATATAGCCCAGTCCTACCCCTGGTGCTGTCTGCAGGAAAGGGGGGGGGGGACGGGGGGGAGAAGGGAGGGGGAAGGAGGTTTGGGCTGGGGTTTGCCTGGCCTGAGCTGGAGCAGGGGCAGGTGAATTGGAGACCCCTGTCATGTGCCCCCCTAGCCCCCTCCTGCTCCAGCTCAGGTCAGGCAAACCCCAGACCAGAGGTCCCTCCCCACTCCCTTCTCTCTCCTCCCTCCTTGCAAACAGTACCGGAGCTATGAGGAACAGAGGCACGGCTAGGGGAGAAAGGCTGCAGACAGGCTTCTTCACTGGATCCACTCCAAAGTAGAGCTCAATTTCCCTGCCACCCCCTCCTCCCCCCCTCCCCGCAACAGGCAAACATCTGTTGGATAGGTGGGGAATGGTGGGGTGGATCACTCTAACTCATGGCACTTTATGTGAAGCACCATGAGTTAAAGCGGGGACCTGCATGTCTGTCAGCACCTACAGTGACCAAACCTGATTCAACTGTAGCTCAAAAAGTCCCATTCTTGCTTGTATTTACCGTTTGTAGGAGAGCAAATTCACTTGTGGCCACTGATAGACCTGACCTGCAAGTATTTTTCTTTTCATTAGTGTTGTGATAGGCATGATAGTCCAGGGAAGATTTGTTAAGGTATCATATCTTTTAGTGGACCGAATGTCCTATAAAACTTACAGACAAAATGCCCTTCCTGCAATAAGTAGATCCAGCCTAACCTAAATACCAGGTAGAACAATTAGCTTTGTTTAAGCTCCTTATTTAACGTGCGGGTATTCTGTGCCCCAAAGCTTTCCCAATATCTCTCGCAGTAATCAAAGATATCACCAAACAAATCCTGCTTCTCCTTTTATTGCTTCTAAATGCTGCTGTCTAGCTTTTTCTGGATATTTTCATCCCTGCGATCACTGAAAAATCCTTTGCTGTGCACTGTTTCCAAGGGCAGGGATGACACACATTCATCTCTGAGACTTTCCAGCCTGGTACCATCTCCCCGTTCTGCTGCTCCATTCTGGCTTCTGCTTATCGGTGTGTCACTCAGGAATGCAGGCTTCATCCTTAACATTCCAGGTTCTGCAGTCCGAAGGGTTTTTACACAGGCCTGGATCAGCTCATGGGAGAGGCAGAGGCAGGGGCTGTCTGAGGTTTCAAAACCACACACAAGATCAATGCAACAAGAGCAACAAAAAACCTTTGGTGGAGGTTCCAGTAAAGGGGTGTATATTTGGCATTCCTTCTGCCTTGCTACAAGCCTCACATTCAAAGGCATAGGGAGGAATTTTAGCACTCTCAGTAGAGAGACCTGAGAGAAGGTTTGGGAGGGGATACCATTGAGTGCCAGGGAGTCTTGTGGGGTTGCAGGGGCAAGCACTGGAGAGCCTTACGGCATATGGGCTGTGTGTCATGGACTCCTTGGGGGCTGTCCTTATGGCAAACCCAACAAATTGGCACCCAGGGCTCATGCCCTCTTTGCCATCTCTCTTTCCCCCACAATTATTTGCCTACTCACTGTTGAGTTGAGGTGAGGAGAAAAATCAATAGTGATTTAGAGAAAAGGTGTCATCTGGGGACGTGTGAAGGTAGAGAGAACAGCTACATGCAGAGGGATTCACTGCCTTTTTACAACAGATTGTAATGCATCTGCTTCAAAAATGGAGTGGGGTGAGGCCAATCATTCCCTTGAAGCCTGCAGTGTTATTACTGCTGTTGGTTATTATAGATATACATGTGGTCAGCTCTAGGCTATGATGATCACTGTTATGCTGGGAGCAGTAGCACCATATGGGAACACATGCTCCTTGCCCTAGTGAGATGACATCCAAAGTGCAGACAGAAGGCAGAGGGGGAAAAAAATAATGTAAGACCTGCACCAGCCAGGATACCCAGCCCTTTGTAGGCCATGCTGTCAAAGCGAGAGCCAAGTCACGTACTGTGCACCTCACCATGCCTGCTGAAGTTTTTGGGGCTGGCAAGTGCTTTGCACTTTTCAGGATTAGGCCCACGGTTGGCCAAATTCTATCCGACTTCCAGCTTCATTGGAGTTGATTGGCCAGATGAAAACAAAAGGCATTGCCAGATTAACACAGTGGCTCCCTGAGCCAAATCATTGAACCATTTTTTACCTCCTACATTTTTCACCTGCCTGGACCACTAGAATTAAATCTATGGGGCTGAATGAATTAAAAGTCAGGGCAGAGCTTGGCTTGCAGAGCTGGGCTGAGCTCTGTCCCCTTTCAGAGGTTAAAAAGTTCCTTTTCAAAGGTTAAAAAAAAATGCTATAATAATTAACCCACTTTCTCATGAAGATTCATTGTCTGTAAAAACCTGGCTAACAACAGAAGATGTTCCACTGGTACTTAATAGCAAAGTGCAGCTTCCTGTCTAGCAAGGATCTTAATAGGGTGTTGGAGGTGAAGACGGTCCAAAAAAAAATTAGCATTTAGAGCTGGAAAGTTGTTTTTTCCTGGGCAATGGTCTAACTCCACCCCCACTGATGCCTATGGCCAATAGTGAGAGCTTTGGCGTGGTCATTTTATAGGGTTGCCAACCCTCCAATATTACCCTGGAGTCCCCAGGAATTCAAAATAAATAGTCAGGAGACTGCTGAGAGTCACCTGGAAGATAAATGATAGGGGATTCATTAAAGTAAATATTAAATGCTGAATCTGATTTATATAGTAGTCCGGTGGGTTTTTAAAATGTGCATTTGCCTTCCTGATATAAAGGCATTAATGTCATAACATCATGTGATGAAACCTCCCAGAATAGATGCAAAGACAGTTGGCATCCCGTTCATTTTATGAAGTATTTGAGCAGGAGAAGGTCATCTGAAGCCACCTTTTTCTGGCCATTCAGTAAAACTGGGCCTAGTAAACACACTTACTCACAAATGCTCATGTGAGCAGCTCCTGTGCACTTAGGGTGGCCGTTCACTCATCAGGCCCAATTTCAGAAAACCATTTGCCTTGCTTAACAAACTACAGAGCAAGCTACATCCCTAAACCACAAGGGAACAACACGTACCTCTTGTTTTACCTCCTAAAAAACCACAAAGCTCCAGAAAGCCCCATTAAGAGACCGTATCTTGTTCTCTGAGTGTTCTGGTGTTTTTCAAGGCTCCCCTTCCCCAATAGCAAATGACATGGGCAGGAGATAATATATGTCATAGTAGGCAAAGATAAATCCCATGTGCATATGTTTTCAAGGTCTTTAGGAAAGCACAACCTTAATCTCTGCATTATTGCTGAAGTGAAGAGGCCTGTCCAACACCAATATGTTTGTGCTGTCCAGAGAGAGTGAAGTTTCCAGACAGAACACGATCAATGCTCTTGTAGCCCAGGTACACCTAGGGGGTGTGCCTTGTCCTCCGATGGCGGTGGTGGTGGTCAGGCAGGGTGCTGAGGAAGGGGTCAGCTACTAAAGCGGCTTCCTCCCCTCTCTATTAGGCTAAGCTGAAAATAAGTACTTAACTATGTACCATTTATTACAAGAATAAATACAGACACCTAATATAAAACATGGACTATTTACAAGGCTTAACATATAATACTATATATAATATTCCACAAGTTACATATAGTACCAAATATGAACCAAATAACGTACAACTTATACAATACAATTAACACATAGGGATATTAACCTATATAACCCAAGTAAAATAACCATTATATTTCTTTAAACCTTCACAAATAACAATACCAATATACATATTGAGACATTAAAACACAAACCAAATAAACCCCCTTAAAGAATACCTCTAGCTATATAGCCCTTAACACGACAACTTCAAAATAGGGAGTGCACTCAGCACCCCCCCCCGAGGGGTTTCCCTGAAGCCCCTCCCCTTTAGGGCGCTGGGACGTGGAATCAGCAGACCCTCCTCACCCATGTCAGCCTCCCCTGCGGGGCCCACTTCCCCAGTAACTCACGTTTCCTCTCTGGAGAAGCCAAGGCTCGTCCCCTGGTGGCTGATCCCGCCCAAGCCTCTCCCCAGCGGCACATTCAGCTCTCCTCGATGGCCCGGCACCCTGCACTGGGCACCCAGGGCTCCCTGTCTCTCGTGGGAGCCAAGCCCTTGCGGGCTCAGACTCCCCGGTCTCACACTGGCGGTTCTCCCCTTTCCTGGGCCCTGCTCTGGGCACCGGGGCTCTTTTAGTCAAAAGTGGAGCCGTACTGCGGGGCTCTGGTAACTCGGCCTAGGGACAGGGCTAATGTCAGCAGCCACAAGCTGCTTCCAAGGCAGTTCTCCATGTGCCGACCTGTGCACCGGGTGAGGCCTGAGCAGCCTCGAGCTGCTCCCAGGGCCAGCTCTCCGTGTGCCAATCTGCACACCGTGTGGGGCCTGAGCAGCCACGAGCTGCTCCCATAGCCAGCTCTCTGTGTGCTGATCTGCACGACTGCCCAGCCACTTGCTAGGTTCACAGGCTCAAGCTGCCTTGAGCAGATCCTAGGGCCTGATCTTCGTACACCAATTTGTGCACCACTGAAGCTCAAGCAGGGTCCCAAGGACGGCTGTCTCTGGAGCTCCTGCTCCTGCTCCTGCTCCTGCTCCTGCTCCTATACCTATACCTATACCTATACCTATACCTATACCTATACCTATACCTATACCTATACCTATACCTATACCTATACCTATACCTATACCTCTCATCCCTCTCATCTCCCCAGCCTGCTGAGCATGCTCCCCTTTTATACTCTTCAGGGGCTCCACCCCTGAAGTTCTCCGGACCTGGTTGGTGCAGTTCTGATTCAGGTCCAACTGCTCCTTGCCCCCTCCCTTCGGAAAAGGGCAGGGCATTGCTTCCCTTGTGCTGCCTCCAGATTGGTGGTTGGGTTCCACCAATCAAACAGCAGACCCTCGATCCTGGGACTCAACCCAAGCTCCGAAAAGGTAAGCCTGCTACACTCTTGTTATCCGTTGTTTTCCAGTGGCAACTAAAGGGCCAAGGGATTTTCTTCATGCTTTCACTTGAAGCAGTTCTATTAGCTTCTTTCCTTCCTAGCATTATATTTTCCTATGAGATCTTCACCTCTCTCCCCCTTACTTTTACTATTGGTATGACAGTAGTGCCTAATGGTCCTAGCTAAGATCAGGGCCCTGTTGTGCCTGGTGCTTTGCAGACATGGAGTCCCCCGTCTCACAGTCAAGGCAGAACAGGAGTGTCAAACCTTTGGCCCATGGTCTGGATTCAGCCCATGGAGCTGTTTTACCTAGCCTGTGGGGGGCCCACAGGGGCTGGGAATTTGGGGGCTGGGTGAGTAGGGACAGGGCCTGGCCACTAAGTCCCCAACTAGAGTCTGACTGGGCATGCGCATTGGTGGGGGGAGAGGAGAGGAAAGGTGAGTGATAGTTGTGTTCACCCCTATGCCATCATTGCTTGCCCTACCACTGCTGCTTCGTCCAGATCCAGGCTGCAAGGAGCCCTGTGGGCTGACTCTGCTTCACAGGGAGCCCTGTATCCAGATCCAGCCCAGGAGTGCAGACAAGTTGGGCACCCATGAGGCAGATGATCAGAAATGGAGAAAAGAAACATTGCAAAGAGACTTGCCCAAAGCAACAGAGTTGGTAGGTGGCAGCTCTGGCACTAGCACCTGCAGAAGGACCCCTCCTAACTGATGTCAAATTCCTCCTAAGCCTGGAACACCCACCGAATATGGCACATCTGCTCTTTGGCCCCTGGAGGGAGCGCCCAGCTCCCCACAATCCCTGCCTTGGCGTTCCAGGCGAGACCTTTGCTTCCCACATCTGCTGGGGCCCCTTTACAGGTAAGGCTGCTATTAAAAGCCACTTGTCTCAAGCAAACGCCTCCAGGATTTGCACTTGTGTCTTCAGACTTTTCCTGAGAAATGTAAACAAGTGGTGACTTTATCAGCCGCTTAGGAAATATCAGGGCTGGTATCAGCAGACAAGCGTCAGCTTGAACCCTTCTGTAATAATCTCCCTCCAGGGTGGGTGGGAGAAGTGGGAGCTGGGAACAGAGATGTTGATCTTTCTCCTTCCCTCCTCCCCTCAGAGCAGGGGAGGAGGAACATGTCCTGTGTGAGGAGGGGGGGTGATGGTGGGAACCCTGCTCCTATTAAGGGTGAGAGAGCTGAAAGCATAGACTAAGCGCAGCCCCCCACCCCCGGAGGGAAGGAGGGAGGGTGGGGAAGCTGGCATGCAGGGGAGTGGGACTGGAACGCACTCATCCCTAGCACTGGGCAAGAGAGCTGTGGGGGAAGCTGGGAAGAAGTCAAACCAAGGCACTTCAGAGCCCCCAGCTGAGTCACCGGAGTGTATAAAGCAAGCACAAGGCAATCAGACAGGAGACACACGGCGTCAGCACTCCAGGACAGGTAGGTGCAAGTGGGTGCCATGCAGGGGTGAGTGGCTGGGACTGGCCCTGGCACCAGCACTATACCTAGACTCCTGGCAGCTCCAGGCAAACTTTTAGTATTGGGCCCCCTTCGCCAGCTATAGTGATAATAATAATTATTATAATTTTCACCATTTTTGGGCCCCCTTTCTGTCCAGGCCCTGGGTGGCTGCCCTGTTTGCCCATGCCTGTATCCAGCCCTGCATGGCACTGACATGTCTGTCTATAGCCATCTCCCTGTCTTGCAGGGTCCCTGCTCCCTGGGGACCAGTGCAATGGCAAAGGGCCCCAGGGCTGCTCTCGCGTGTTGAGGGGTAGGCTTTGCCCCCGGTGGGGGGAGCACAAGGGTTGTTGAAGACAACTTCCCTCCCCACTCCCCTGTCTCATCCCCTGGGAGAGAGGGAGCAGTTAAGAGTCAAGGCCCCTGATCTCTTTGTTGTTCAGGAAAATGCTGGGCATGATTAAGGCAATGGAAATAATCACCAGAGCAGCACTGGGGGAGCACACTGAACCCAAACCATGCACAGAATTACCTCATTGCTGAGGCGTTTGGGGTTGGGGCTCAGCATTGTGCTGCCTCACAAAGGACCATGACTAAGACACCAGCCAAGGGCTTGGGAGACCCAGTTCAGTTCTTTGTCCTGACACAGACTTCCTGTGTGACCTGGGACAAGCCACCTTGGGCCAGAATTTAAGAAGTGCCTGATGGGATTTTCCAAAACACCCACTTGGGATCCATGGGCTTGGGTGCTTAGATGCCCTAACATGGAGACAGGAACATTGCCCTCCCTCCCAGCAGTGTTGAATACATTCACAGGTATGAGGAATCAAAACTTGTGGCAAAGGTGACATCTTGTATTAGACCAGCTAGATATTTGCAAAAAAATAAATCTTTATTTGCATGCTTTTAGGCACAAGCATGCTTCATCAGGCAGAGGAGATTGCAAGGATTATAAAAGTTCTCCTAGGTAGAAATTAAAATTCATATTTCATATTAATTTAGACCAAGATGGCTACAACCCGAGTACCCTTCACAGCTATGAGGCAGGCAGACGCTATGGGGGGGTAGGCAAAGTAAATGGCTATCTCCACACACAGGTGCAGCTAGTGGTTTGTGCCTCTCTTCCAGGGGAAGGGTGCCTGCCTGCCTGAATGGGCTAGGTTTATGCACAATCCAGTAATGCTTGCTCTGGAGGCCACACTGGTTGAATGGACACCTGCACTGCATTAAACAGTCTGACAGCCACAGCAAGGGAAAAGGGGGTGCGTTACATTTAGAAGTCACTGTTGGGAGAAAGGAGAGAGTTACATGCATCCAGGTCCGTCCTGGACAGTCACTGTAGAGCGAGACAGGGAAAGCGAATGGTTTCATTTAACTGGAGAGGCAAGTCCGGAGCCAGCTCCCGCAGGGAGTTGATCATCTCCTCGGAGGTGCAGAGTGACCCACTGACATTTGTGTGCACTGAGAGCACTCTCGGATGAGGCCCTGCCAGGAAAAACCCTGAGGAGAAGTGCCGAGACCAGAATGTGGGAGAGGAAGGCTGGAGGAAAGCTGTCTATTGCTCTGAAAGCACTCCAGGAGGACAGTGCTTGGAGGAGGGAGGAGCGGTGCCCAGGGGTCAGTTGTGATGTCAGTTCAGTAAGTCATCCTTCTCTCCCACACAAAGGCTCAGCACAAAATTCCCTATTATTTTGTCCTGGCCTGAAGGAGCCACCCCCAGGCTGTAGTTTTGTCTGGAGTAAGCACTGTGTGTCTCACAGGAGACTAGTGAGGAGCTAAACCATAGGGACCCTAAGAAAACATTTTTGAGCTGGGAATTTTTAAGGAAAACATCTCAAATAGAGATAAGAGGCAGCTAAAGTGAAAGCAATGAATGACTCTAATGCATAGCTTCTAGGGAACAGGTGCTGGGGACTGTGTGCTGAGGTTTCTGTAGGAAGAAAGGGTCTCGCCTGAGTTTTGGCTGTTCTGATTCAGAGCCATGTGGGCTCGTGGATGCTCTGTAATAGTTTTGTATCAGCAGGACCCTTGCCTGCTGAAAGGCTCCAAACCTGGCACTGCTGGGCAAAAGGACATCAGTATAAAAGCCAAAGGGGTAGAAGCAGTGACGGGAGTGATCCAGAAACACCTAAGCAATGTAGGCCATGTCTATGCTCCAAACTTTTGCTGGTATAGCTCTGAGTGCAGTTCTGTCCCCTCCCTGCTAGAATTCCTGAAAATCCATGAATGCATCTACTTCGGGAACCTGCATCGTCTCCCCTGTAAGACTGAGTCACAAAAAAGCCACAAGGAGGAGGAGGACCCACCCACCTTTTGCATTCACTGTTTTTCAATTAAGTCTGGACTGGGCTTTAGGAGCCTGACTTTCAATGGGACTTGGTCTGATTCACACTTAAAAGTTGTGCCAGCAAAGCTGTGCTGGTGTGAAAAAACACACAGCCCTCATCTATGTAACTGCACTAGCAAGAGCCCTAGTGCAGTGTAGTTATACAAAAGGGTCCTTTTGCCAGGGTAGCTCAGTTTGTTCCAAATGCTTCTGCTGATATAAGCTGTCTCTCTACTTCAGGCCTTACCAGCAAGGTCTTTCTAGGGCAGACAAGGTAGCAGGTACTTTTACCCACAAGCCACATTGAACATTGCTGGAATCGGTGCTCTTAAATCACTTTAGCGTTGCTGAAAAAGCCCCATTAAGAGCTTTCTTTTTTAACCCAATAAGGAGCCAGTGGCCTTCCAAGCCCTAGCTCCCCACAGCCTGGCCACTGCTTCTTACAGAGCAAGCCTCAGTGAAGCAAACATATTTGTTACCTTGCACTGGGGTCACCTAGAGATGAGTCCCTGTTTGCTCTGTGTCGAGATTAAAGCTGTAACTGAATGTTACATGAGACCAGTGATGTGACCTTGCTTTGAGCAAAATTATTAGGATAGTTTACTGCAGACCTGTCCTTGTGACTAGTATTAATTGCATTATGGTTGTGCTGAGGAGTCTTCCTCCCAGGCAAGGACTCCACAATGCTAGGCGCGCTATAAATATGGAACAAGTCATGGTCCCTGCTCCAAAGAGCTGGCCATCAAAATTGGCTGCTGCTTTCCCCTCACAGATTCAGCTTTGGGCATACACTAGGTCAGTGCCATGGCAAGGAAGTTTGATGCCTGGGAGAAAACCTGCAGCAGCAGTCATCCACTGTTGCCCCATGCACAGATCCAGGGGGCACATGCCCCTCCCTGCAGTGTTTTTCCAAGAGTGCATTCAGCGGTGGGAGCCACCCTCCCCTCGTCCCCCCAAACGAACTGCTTGTGGCTACATCGTGTGCCCTGCCCCGGCTAGGCAGCACCTGTTGGCGCCCCTTTGCTTTCGTGCCCGGGGCAGTCACCCCACCCGCCCCTCCTTGCTACTGCACTGCACTAGGTAAAGAAGATAGTGCTGTACCTGTAAAACTTGTGATACTTTTTTGCCTTTAGGACAAAAGGTTTTTATGCACTGTTAAAAAAAGGATCACATGAAAATTCCACCCCACAGGACTCGTCTTTGCTTAGCTTTAATTACAACAGAGGTGCTAATTATCACTTCCCCCAGCTTGATGCAAGAGGCAAATGCTTATCAGTTTAAAATAGCTTGTGACAGCCTGGAGGGATTTTAATTTATTTCTCAGCATTGCTGTTTTTCTTTCCCTTCCCTGGAAAACCAGATTTTGTGTTTTAATTGAGCCACATTGAAGCAGAAGGATGTTTTCTCTCCTGCTCACCCTCTCTCTGCTGGTTTTGAAGGTGGCATCCGGCCCCACAAAAAGAGCAGAATCTCTGACACTGGGAGATTTTATGAATGTTTTCCTACTGGCCGAGGAAAGCTCATGGAAGAACGTAAATCTTAGTAGCATGTCTTGCGAGGATATGAAGAACAACACATGGACCATCTTGCATCTGACCAACCACAGCTTGAGCTCCTTTCCTGCCTGCTTGCCTGAGGTGGTGGAAACCCTAGACCTCAGCACCAACGTCCTGAGCATGCTGAATGGCACAGAGATAATGAACTTGCCAAATCTGCGTATCCTCTCTCTGAGGCAGAACAACATCGAAGAAGTCATATGGGGAAGTGAAGCCCTCAGCAGTCTCCGATTCCTGGACCTAAGTTTGAATAAGTTGTCATCTGTGCCTTCATGCCAGGGCTCTTATCTGCCAAACCTAAAGTGGCTATCACTGGCTGGAAACCCCATCACTCAAATCAAGCCACTGGCTTTCTCCTGTTACCCACAACTCCAGTTCCTGAACTTGTCTGCCACTCTGCTAGGGCAAGACACTGGTGGAGGGATTAGAGAGTCCGCCTTTGCCATGAGGATGCTACCAGGGGACACCAGCAGAAGGTCAGACAATACCATCCATGTGCTTGATCTGAGTGGGACCTCTCTGGAAAAATGTAAGTCTTAAATATTTGTGGTAAACATGGGGCCTGGTCAAGCTTGGCCTTGTTTTAGATGGTGGACAGCTTGGTTGATGCCAGGAGTAGAACTGGCAATTTCCAGAAGCAAAGGCAGGAGCTGCTGCTGCTGGCTAGTTGGAGCTGCTGGGGCATGTCTCCACTCCTGATCAGACCTGGGAGGGACCTCACATGCTCCCCGGTTGTTATAAATTCCCTAGTATAGACAACCTTTCAGAAGGCTCAAAGGTTTCCCCTTCAGAGGGGAATCTAGAGGAATAGCTGAAGTGCAAACCTAGCAACTGAATGTGGCCACAAGAGAATTTCACATCCCTCCTCATAACCTCTCTCCCCATCCCCATGGACATGGGTGGATCTAGGATTCTGAAAAGGGGGGTGCAGATGGTGCAGTGCATCATCCCATATAACACAACACATTTTCTCCAAGTGAAAAGAAACTAGAAGTTTACTAATATGCTAGGGGTTTAGGGCTATATTATTCAGTTTAAAGTTGAGACACAAACACATAACTTCATTAGAATGACTTAAGAACAATCTGCAGGGCTGTGACATAGGAGCTCAATTACCAGGAGCAGCTACAGACAGCAGAACTGCAGAGCAAAGGCTAGCTGGATTGGTGGGACATCAAGGCCATTAAAAAGGAGAGGGTTGTTAACACCTGTGGACTGAAGAGTTTAGAAAGGATCAGGTAGATGAGAATGAGCCATGAAGTCAAGGGACTCCTCAGCACTGTCTGACTAGAAACGCTGCTGCCACTGCCAGGCAGTTGGTTTTAAATTTTGGGTGGAGCAGCAATCAAAAGGGATGCAAGTGCACCAGCACACCCCCTTGGATCTGTCCCAGCCTGTGGGCAATAGTGTTATCCTCTCCTATCAGCCAGCTCTCAGCCTTGGATTTATCTTTGATTCCTCTCTTCCCAGCCAGACTGTGAAAGCCAGCCTCTGGTTTTTCAGTCATATTTCTGGAATTAGCCTTTCCTTCCACAATTCCTACAGCCCAAGGCCTCACAGTGTTAGGCACTGTGTATCTACATGGGGAGAGACAGCCCCTGCTCCAAAGATGTGACAGTCTAGAGAGACAAGGTAGAACAAAGGGAAGACTTCACCCCATTTTATAAATGGGGAACTGAGGCATGCAGAGATTAAATGACCTTGCCTGAATCCCAGTCTGCTCCCTGAACTGCAGGGCTGTCCCTCTTCTCTAGGACAATCTTTCCTCTTTCTCTCCTGGACTCTTATCATAGTTCATGAAATAAAATGGGTATAATAATTCCTCACTCAGTGCTTTGTGAACCATTTGTTAAGGACTCTGACAAAGGAGCTGCAGAAGATCAAGGAAGTATTACAAAGATTTGCAGTGCTGTAAATCTACAATCATACCCAGCAGTTCCTTACTTGAGAGTACAGCCACATTCCTAATAAATATGTCCAGCTCTCCATGCAGTGAGAGTGCATGTTCTCCTTGACTACTTGGGAAATAACCCTCAGGAATATTTGTTTGTCAGTGAAACTCCACCCAGTGCCCACTACTTCTTGACAAGTCAGAAATCCAGGACCATCCTCCATTCACTTACCAGTTAAAAATCTCTTCTCTGCTTCAGTACAACAGGAATGGACCCAAGACCTGCCCAACCTTAGCTCCCTCCATCTTACCAGGATGGCCCGGTTGAGAAGCCTTGATACAGAACTCTTCAAGTCTATGCCAAGGCTGAGAGAATTGAACTGCCAGGACTCCCACATGCTGAGTTCAGTGAGGACAAAGATATTTGAAGATGCTCCACACCTGAGGTTCCTCATATTCCAAAAGTACGTTTTTTTTTCTCTTTGCTCACATGTATATAATTATTCCTGCTTGCTGAGAGTGTTGTAGCCCTGAATGTAGGACCCCTTCCAGCCTGTTATCGCGCACACAGAAGGGATTTCCCACCCTTTTCAGAGCCATTTCAAGCTCTGAAGCATGGGGCAAATTCAGCTGATGCAGCTGAACTATTTCCCATTCTGGGGGGTAGAGACTCTGTCCTTAAAGGCACCAGAAAGATGACAAATCTCCCCAGTGTGGGGAGAGTTCCTTGCTAAGGGAGAGTGGTACAGTATCTATTTATGGACTGCAGCTTTTGGTATGATAGGGGCCTGCTGGGGAAGTGCAGCTGGAGTGCACTGCACTTCCAAGACTCTTGGCTGTCAGACAACTGCCTAGGAGCCATATTCAGCTGCTCCAGATTAGAGCAGCTATAAGGCTGCTATAAAACTGGCCCTAGGATCAAGGAGACAACTAGCTTCTTTGCTACACCCATTGGATAGTGGGAGAAACAGAGAACCTGGTTCCCATGAATGCTATGAGCCAAAAACTGTATCATGGTACAGTGATGCCCTAAGTTTAGTTTAGGAGCATGCTGCGATCATTGGCATGCATAAATGTATTGTGATTCCTGTACAGCTTCTGTCTCTGAGTGGATCCACACATTAGAAAAGCTTATTCCGCTGAATCCTGGATTAACTTCAGCAGAGATGCTGAACTATAAACAAGAGGAGAATCTGGTTAAGCATTAATGACCTGCCTCTTAATCACTCCCATCTTGAAAAACACCTGACCTCTCACACATCCTCCCCTTGGATTTTTTAGCCTCTTATGCCAGGTTTTAATGCTTTCACTAGCCATTCGGAGGCTGCTCGACTGGAGGTTTATGGGGCCAAATTTTGTGCTACTACATACAACTCCCCTGACTTCAGTTTCAAGGGTTGTGTCAGTAATGTTCCTGGGGGACAACACTAAGACATGCTTAAAACAGGAGCTTGAAATATCTGCATGCAAAATCCACTGACTGCAAGAGAGGTTTAAAAATCAATGAGTTGCTACAAGAAAGGGGACATTCTCCTTGTGCCATCTACTTTCTGAGACTTTTTATGGTTCATATTGGGTAGTTATTCTACGCTCTTCTATTCAACTGTAAAGGCTAGAAACTGTTACCTTAATGGGAGCTAAGATTCTGATATCATCACTTGACTCTGGGATCTGGGAATTTAAGAAAAAACTATTGAGAGACAAAACCATGAGAATTAGCAACACTGTGGCTTGCCCAGGTCACACAGCAGGTCAGTAGCAGAATCACCATGGAAAATGGGGAGGCTTCCTGGTGCCCAGTCCTGCATCCACCCTCTAATGTACTAAACCAGCTGTCAGTAAAGTTTTCTAGCGGTGTGCTGAAATGACCCAACTCAGGTCCAAGGAGGGCCAGACCTAGGACCTGGCTGCTATCACTGCTCCTCCCCACTGGCTCCTTCTCCCTGGTGCCCAGTTGTCCTATGGGCAAAGCCCCCACCAGCTCCACAAGCCAAGTCCAATGGTCCCACAGGCCGGGCCTGGCCTGTTGACCATAGGTTGCCAACCCTTGCACTAGACCACACTAATTTAAATAACTCATTGCCAGTGTCCCTAGTGGCCCCAATGTTATAGCAGAACCTGGTACTAACTTCTGAAGTACAACTACTTCACTGAAGTAGCAGCAGGGCCTTAGGGATGTACCTTCTATGCATGGTGGAAGGTTATATATATGGCAGTGAGGCTGAGAGATACAGAGATTTGGGGATAATAGAGTTCCTTGTTAATCTAACATTGAAAGGAATTTTTTGATTCTTTGCCAGAAGCGAGCCACACTGAAAATACATTTTGCTCCACTTACCCAACTGGTTACACAGCAATTAATAATTACTGGAGACAAAGCTATAAGCCTGAAGGCAATTTGCCAAAATAGAGACTACATTGCAAAGAAAGCAGTCAGTGCTGATTAATAAAAGGATTGGGGGATATTGAGGAAAATCATCTAAGATATCAGCACAGATTATGAGTCTTGCAGAAAACAAAGCTGGGGGGACCAACCCTGGGCACTGGTTGTATGAAAGAAGGACAGAATACAAGCTGTGAGCACAGGGAAGACCAGGTGCTGCTCTTGGACACACTGCTGCACTTGGGAACAGAACTGACACAGTATCTTACAGAACATGTGCAAACCCCCTGCCTCACAGATCTGATGCTCTACCTGAGAAGGAAAGGGCACTAGACACATCAGGCCCATAAAGATGTGGTGGTATCGGCCACGGTGTCAACCCCAAGCTTTCAAAAATCATGAATTGTGCTTAAAAATGGAACTGACTTGGAAATCATGAGATTTAAAAAATGCACTGTAGGTGCTTTTTCTTTGCTACGGGCTTCTGAACATTTAGGATGGACTTGAATTGCATTTTCAAGCATTTCTTGAAAACCTTTCTGAAAACCTCACCTGTTCTTGTAAATTAAACTGAGATTCTCCTATAATCATAGGCAAATCTGAGATGTTGAACAGGGGGATGCAGATGGTGAGCTGCATCATCATATGCAACACAATACACATTTTTCTCCAGATAAAAAGAAACTAGAAGCTTGCTAATATGCTAGGGCCCTAGGGCTATATTATTCCAGTTAAGATTGAAACAAAAACAAACATAACTTTCTTGGAAAGTGCATTACCTTGCTATATCATACGTTACGTATTAAAAAAAACCCATAACAAATTAGGCAAAAAATAATCAAAAGATGTCGTTTCTTTAGTCCTGTGGTCATTAGAATTAAATCCCTGTTTTGTTCAGATTCATAAAACAATATCTAGCCTTCTTGAGCATGTTGACTGAAAATTATTTCCACACCTGAGATGATGTTTTCACACCTGAGTAAATGTTTTTAGCTAGGGAAAAACAGTCTTCAGGGCTGTGAAACAGGAGCTCCATTATCAGGAGGAGCCAGAGGGCAGCAGAATTGAAGAACATCAAGACCATTAGAAGAGGAGGGAGAGATGTTAAGACCTGTGGTAGATTATAATGAGCCATGAAGACAAGTCACTCTCTCACTGCTGCCTGAAAGGAAATGCCACTTCCACTGCCAGGCAGTTGGTTTTAAACTTTGGATAGAGCAGGAGTAAAGGAGAGAGTGAGACTGCACCACTGCACCCCGCTGGATGCGCCTGTACCTATAATCACCTGACTTTGGATGCTGGGCCTTTGGGAAGGATACCAAGTATCATGAGAATTGCCAACACTGCATTTGTGAGAATACCAATGAGAGAAAGGATACAAGGAATGCAAAAATTACACTGCAATTTCAAACACAAGGAGATGAAAGGATTGGGCGACTACATCATGAACGGGGTGGAAGAAGCTGTAGAAGCAGGCATGAATCCAAGTGTTAGAAGAATAAAACACAGTTTAATTAGGGTTACCAACTCTGACTGAAGCAATTCCAAATTTTTTTTCCCCCCAACATGATGTACTGTCCTTAATTGTACTGTTCAACCCATTCACAATATCAGTCTCCTGGATTGCTTTCAGTAGTCACCAGGAGATCGATGCCGATTCTAGTAGTCTCCCAGTCAATCCGGGAGGGTTGGCAACCCTAAATTGAATGGAGCAGACCTCTCAAGAGTGGAGGCCTTTTCCTTTCCAGCTGCAATCCCAAATGCATTCTTGTTATGAATAACTTCATGCTGCTGCAGGGAGTGAATCATAGCTGGGATAAATAGCATCAGGCTGATATCGAGGTACAAGCCTGGGTTTCATCAGAGCAGGGGGAAGGGATTAGTAATCTGCTAGTGCAGTGGGTTGATAGAAGATTACTATCCCCTCAGGGAACAGAGAAGGCTGCAGGCCCTCTCATGTTGCACAGAGTTGTTAATACAGTCCAGCCCTTGGACCCTAGCCAACATGGGTTAATTATGATCTTGTTTATCAACTCCTAGCTGTAACCTGAGTTCTTTTGATCCCTGGAATACCAGTTCATCAGAGAGCGTTGTCATCAACCTGTCTGGAAATCCTCTACAGTGCAACTGTAAGCTTTCATGGCTGCTCTCTGATCCCGCAAGAATTGTTCTGGAAAGGTAAAGCACCTTATACACCTGCATGCTGTGTGCATTCAAATAGATACAGCCCTGGCCTTTTTATTGAGATTTTTTGCTGCAAACTATTCACAGACAAGATTGCTTTCCTGTCCATATTATCCATATTCCTCGTCTGTACTTACCCTTCTCCAAGAATGCAACAAAATTTGGGCTAATTATATCTGAAAGCAACAATGCCCTATTAACAGAAGCAAAACTGGAAAATGATGTCACCTACAGATTCCACTTTAGGACCTAGATAATTTATTCTCTGCCTCCACACTTAGTCATTTTTTTTCTGTTAGTGCAAATAAAATATGATCTAGATCAGCAACCTGAAAGGTGCTGTGTCCTGCCAAACAGGAGATCAGCAGTCAAGTCTGCAGCTCTTCAGCCAGCAATGGCTAAGAATACCATGGAACAAATTACACAGCACTCAATGGTGCCCCTCACTGCTATCTTGAATGTGGGATTATTCATTTTAGCTGGGGAGACTGATCCTTTGAAAATCTGTATTTACAGTGCCACCACATGAGGCGGATAGCCTCCCAGTCATGGGATACTTGCTGCACCTTGCAAAAAAAGGAGGCAGCCAAGTTGACAAGATGAGGGAAATCACCCTGAAAATACAAAAGTATTATCAAGAATTTGCCTGGCTCTGGGCCTAGATTTCATACTTCTCAGGGAGAAAGCAGGGGTCTGAATGATATTAGCAAAGGGGTAGGCAAAAAAATACCCTACAGGCTGGATCTGGCCAGCCAACAGATTTGACTGGTCTGCCCAGCAGCATCAGCTGCGGACCTAGGAAGGGGTTCCACAATGCTGGGTAGGCAGTGGTGTCAGCTGTGGGAGCTGCTGCCAGATTCAGGAGCCCTGATGCAGAACATGCTGGCAGTGTCCACAGCTAATGCCACTGCCCTCCCAGCACAGACAGAAGCTCCTGCCCGGAGCCCTGATCCAGGAGCCCTGATCCAGAACCTGCTGGCTGCGGCCACAGCTGATGCCATCACCTGCCTGCCGCGGTGGAAGTCCACATCTGGATCCACAGCTGAGCATCAAGGCTCCTGGCAAACTACAGTTCTGGCTGGGTTATGGAAGCGGGGAGGGAGGGGGAGAGAGAGACAGAGAGAGAAGGGAGAGGAGAAGAGAGAGAGAGAAGGATGTGGCCCTTGATGAGTCACCAAAACATAAGTGGCCCTTCAGCCAAAATAACTGCCCGCCTCTGTATTAGCAGCTCATTAATGGGGAGGAGTTAGAGGGGTTGGCAGTGCCTTCCAATAACTATTATGTCTTCTTACTGATTTGTTTCATCTCCTAGGAGAGCAAATACAACTTGCAACACAGCCCCAAGAGACAGAGATACGACGTCATCATCTCTTTCACTGTTATTGCTCTATGAAGAGTGCCAGTCGAGGAGAAATGACACGCTCCCAGAGTCAGTAACTCCTTTTCACAAAGACAGCCCATCCCACGTCACTATTAATAACCCTACCAGTGCAGCAATGCTGACAGACCCAGCTCTGGTCTCCTTAGACGTGGTGAGTGATGCCATTGTCTCACAAAGCACAGTTAGTGTGACAGGGATGGAGCTAATAAAGGAGAAGCCCACACAGGGTATCCACCCTCTTTACAAGGAGGAAGCATTTTCCAAATCTGTTGACAGTCCTTCTACTGTAACACCGGAAGCTACCTCTTCAGACATCCTGGAGGAGCTTTCTAGTAATTCCTTTATGGAGCACAACACCGTGATTACAACTCAAACAGATCAATCGAAGGAAAATACCACAATCGCCATTAACCTTTTCCACTACGAGGGAAAACTTCATCAATTTACTAATGACCCTTCTACTGATGTGAGCGTTACAGACTCTCCAATGATGCTCAGTGAACTTTCAAAATACTCCTTAACTCCACAGGACACCATAAACACATCTCCAACAGACCAACTGCAGCAAGGCTCTTTCAAGGCAAAATCTAACCCAGATCCTACGCAAACTGGAATACCAATACACTATGTAGAGGACTATGAATATGAAGAAGAGGAGGCCACAACTCAACCAAGACATGTCCCTTGTGACTACAATCCTTGCAAACACCTGCAGAAACCATGCTCTGAACTTCAAACCTTGTCTCCATGTCTGTGTCCTGGAGTGTCTGGAGAAGACACTGTCCCTGATTCCCCAAGGCTCAGAGAGGTGTCTGAAATTACAGACACCTCAGCCCTGATCCACTGGTGTGCTCCAAATTCAGTCGTGAATAGCTACCAGCTAGTATTCCATGCTGAAGGCAGTGAGGAAGGCCAGACATCCTTCGATGAGATTTACACCACTGCCAGGCAGCACACATTGTATAAGCTGTCACCAGACACCACCTACCAGGTCTGTGTGATTGCTTTGAACAAAGCAGGAGCCAGCCAGAGAGAGAGGGTCTTAAGCAATCCATGCACCCAATTTAAAACAAAACCCAGTTACAAAACCATCCTGGCTGCCTTGTCTGCAACAAGCGGGCTCTTCCTCCTTACCACCATCATACTGTCTGCATGCCTCTGTAAGAAATGCAAAAAGCCTCAAGCTGAGCAATATGGCACACACCTCGTCTCCTACAAAAACCCAGCATTTGATTACCCCTTGAAACTGCAAACATACAATTAGCCCCAAGCCCTTTTGTTAACAACTTTTGTAGTAAAATACCTTATAACAGCACATCTCTAATTGGTATCCAATTGCCCCCTGGGGTTTATTTTATTTTTTCTCATAGGGCAGATTTTACCCCTGCTGTAAGGCCACTGGCAGTGGAACCAGACCAGGGACATTAAGTGGATCTGAATGCTTTAGCTTTGTTGTGAGAGGCCCCCACCTAGCCTGTTGTTTACCAGGTCTCCACTTTTCTTCCATTTCCAAACAGCAGCTGTGTTTTAAGTGGTTTCTTATTCTGTAGTCATGTGTAATTATTCGCCTGGGTCCTGAAAGCCCAGCAGTGATTTTAAAACAAAGTGTATGTGGTGGGGGGCAGCAATTAGAGTAGCCTAGGAGGTAGATGCACAGTCCTATGGTTCTTTGAAGTGGGTGCTTATTTAACCTAGTCTAAGATGGCATTGAAGTGCCCAGAAAAAAAAAAGCCTTGATAGGAATAATCTCCAGCATCCATAGAATACCTTTCATCTGCAGGTATCAGAGACCTTTGACAAAGAGGGAGACAGACTGAAGACTAGGATGGACAATTACAATCATTTTGTCTGACTTCATCACAGAGATGATAACATTTCACTCTTTGGAATCTGTTTCAAGCCTTGTAAATGCCCAAGGGAAACAACATCCAACCTTGTTGCATTCATCCCCAGATTTTTGTGGAAAAAATAAGATACAAAATTACTTGTTCAAGATTTTACCTATACTTGCAGCTGGACACTTAAAGGGAATTCCAAAGCAGTTTCTGGTGCTTGCTTGGCTTTTGGGACCAGATTTTGAACAGTTTTAAGCACTATGCATAGATCTGTACAGCATCCCCAATGGGTCCATGGGAGACCCACATGCTCAAGCTCACCCTACCCCCCCTATTTGCATGCCTCAGACCCAGAAATGGGGCAGTGAGGATGCTCTGGATGCACCGTGTGTGGCAGCTTTCAAGTACACTGAAGACAGAGGTCCGGGGAGCAGCTGTGGGGAAGGCAGGTTTTTCTTGCTGCATTTCTGGGTTTGGTGCATGTGAGAAACAAGAAGATTTAACAAATACAAATACCTTAGAGCGTAAGCTCCTTGGGGTAGGGGCCTCCTTTGTTTGTTGTTTGTACAGGGATTGGTACCCCTGGTCCATGAGTGGGGCTCTTGGCACTACCATATGATGAATAATAATAAAAAGGAAGAAAATTGTACAGTCTTCAAATAGCAGTGGCACAAGGAAGCAAACTATCATGTGGTTCACAACTGCCCACCAATTGGGTACCGATTAGTGCCTGAAGCCTCAGTTGATCCAAGGATTTAACAGAATAGTCATTTGCTTGGGGTTGATCCAAACAGTCATTGGGAGGCAGGTGGCTAAATACTAATGCAGTCTACTGGGTATAAGCACTATAATGTTAAGTACTGAGATCCTAGCCACTCCTGATGGAAAGCCAGGCTGGGATTTTCAAAAGCACATAAGGGATTTGGATGTCAGTTCCCTTCATTTTAATAGAAACCAGCATACAGATCCCTGACAGAGTTTGGAAAAATCTCAGCTTTGAAAAGTTCCCAAATCTTTTTCACAAGAGAAGGGATTTATCCTTGTCAAATGTTTTTGTCTCACTACTGTTACTCAAGGTCCCGTGTCTCATGCTTCTTCCCAGAGATACTGGATAGATATAATCTGCAGACCTTTGGGATCCTTAAGAATGAAAGGTGCTCTATAAATGTACAGGTGTCTATGTTCTGTTAGGCAGACAAGGTTCTTTGGGTGAATCTGATCTCTTTTATTAGACCAACTTAAATAGTTGGAAAACAATACACCCCTGTATGTTCTGTTAGTTATTTTTAATATGGGGGGGAGGGGGAATCACATGCCCTGTGTTAATAGAAATAAAATGCAGAGCAATGATGAAATAACCATAGCATGATTTTTGCTTTAAAGTTAACACACCTATCCAATGACAACATTGAGACAGTCATGTCTGTGACATGGAGTCTGAGGTGCTAAGTGCATCTCTTTTCATGAGTTTTTTTGATACTGCTGGATTTTTGCTCTAAAATCATTACCATCTCCATTCACCCCTTTATTATCCCATTCTCTGCCCCTCCACTCCAGTTGCATTTAACATTTAGTAGCACCTTTTGATAACTACCTATACTTTTGCATGCCTTTTATACCACTCAGTTGCTGAAGTCAGTTTTTTACCCTTAACACTTGCAAATGGAAAAAAACCCCATAGATATTGTGCCTTTTTGTGCCTCTATCCAATATTGAAAGTAAGCATAAATTAGAAATTTCATTTCATTTTCTCCCCTTAAAAATAATACCTCTTTAAGGCCTAGCTTCCATGTTTTTGCTGGAAGGCCTTGGGGGGCATCTGGAAAAACTGAGCAGGCAGTATATCAACATGTGCTTGAAAAAGCAACCATTGAATCTTTAAGCCTTAATTTTCCCCCCACTGGGACAGGGATCATGGTTTCACATGTTTGTACAACATACCAGAATAAAAGTCTGATTGGGGTCTATGATGATAACGAAGAACAACATGAGAGAGAGGATACAGCAGCCAGGGAAGAGAAGTGAACAAGATCAACTATCAGCCATTACCTGAGACAGGTGATTTGGTTGTAAATGAGATTTGAAGAGGGATTTACAACCACTCATGACTATCTGTAAAATCCCAAACAAGCCAATTTAGGCCTCTATCACGGCAGCCAGAGCTGGGGCTGGGGGCGCAAATATGGCCTGCAGACCACAAATGGCCTTCCAGGCCATTCTATCTGGCCCGCGGGGCCCCTCCAAAAAACAATTATTACTGTCCTGCAGCGACCCCACTGAAAGTCAGTGGGAGGCAGGCTTTCAGAGGCTGTGCGCCATCAGACTAAGCAAGCTCTGTGCCTCCACCTCTGTGGGGCTGCCAGCACTCCAGCTGGGAGCCCCACGTGAAAGCACCAAGCATGATGGCGCATGACAGGGCAGCTGGCAAACGGGGAGCAGAACTCCTGCCTACAGGGCTGAAGGTGCATGTGGGTGGGGATGCGGTTAATAGGCGAGTGTGGGCCCCTTTGCCACACACCCCACTCCCCATAGTGCACAGACTCTGCCGCTAGCAGCAGCAGTAACAGGCAGAGGGCCCTTGGAGCACTCATGGCCCACAGCAGGAACAGCCCCTTGGTGGCAAGCAGCTCCGACTGAGTCCTGGGAGCTGAACGTGGCGGCATGGAGCTGGCCTGGCCTGCTGACGCGCCTTTAGACCAGACCGGGATGGCTCCATACCAGCATGTGCGGTGCCCGGCACTGCAGTTGGAAGCTGCATGCCATCAGGCCAGGCCAGGATGGCTCCGGGTCTCCATGTGGCTCCCAGCACCCACAAACCCCACCCCCACCCACACAAATTCCACCCTCACCACCCCGCATACCCACACCTATACAAATCCCATACCCCCCTCCCCCACAATATACAAGAGTAAGACTTTATTTTAAGCTATTATGCAATCACCTCTATATACACTAGGCAAACGCATGTAAATCAGGACAAATTTTTTTTTTTTTTAATAAAATTATGTTACAGTAATGTTTGATTTTTAGTGTATGATTTTTTTTCTGGTTCCAAGGTGGCAATCTCCCTCCCAAAAGGAGTTCCTTCAGGGCCAAGGGGGTGCAGCAAGAGTCAGGGGTTAGGGGGTGGGACTTCTGGTTCCAATCTGGTGACCAGGGGGCGGGGCACCTGCCAAGGGGTGGGGCTACCCTTGTAGCCCTCAATAGTTCACCAAAAGACATTAAGCAGCCCTCCAGCCTCGATAAGTACCCATCTCTGAGCTAGAGGAAAACTTTCAGCATCTTTTTTTAGTGATAGCATTATAATGATTACAAGGCAGTCGGTAGAGGGTAATGCAATGCACGCCCCTCAGCAAATCTGACAGATAGGAAGGAACTTACACACACACATCAGACAATGCAGCACAGGTGGGATGAGGAGGGATACAACTGAGCAGCACACTTCTGATGTGGTCACTGAGTAGCATGTAAAATCCAGCATGGTGCTAAGTCAAAGACATGTGCAAGGCTAGCAAGCTTGTAACCTCATGGTGCCCTATTTAAGCCAGGTACTCAGCATCTGGATATGAAGCATATTCAGACACTTCTGCTGCAGCTGAACATAACTACTCCCCGCCTCTTCCATCTACCATGGAGCTGTGAAAAGGAATCAACAAGGGCAGCCCAAGATGAATTAAAGAGTATGCTCCCTTTGTGACAACTTTGGAGAGGAAGTCCCATCCCCCAGCAGTTCAGGCGTTACATCTAGGCCTCAATGAAAAGCAGTCTCCAAACAATTCAGAAAAAGCACTTACTGCAGGGCCTCAGTCCAAGAAACACCATCAATGGCATCAGGTCCAGTTGATCACCCAGGGGCCAGTAGAGCAATTACTGCATAGTAGCCCACCCTACTTCTTGGCCCAGCCCCACCTCAGCTTTCTCCTTCTCAGATGCACCAGGGTTGCGAGCAGAGGCTCAAGAGTGTCTCTTAAAAGGGACAACACCACTTGCTTACAAGCTGTGTAGCTAACGCACACAGTGCTGAGCACAACACACATTTCTCACACAAAACTAACACTTTGGCACCACTCATTTTGGCAAACTATAACATCAAGACCTGCCTAAACAAGGAGACTGTAAGAATAGTTACAAATAATGATAAAGCAACCAATAAAAAGCCTAACTATCCCATTGATGGATGAGCCAGACACCTTTGGTGCAGAGCAGAAGCCTGCTTCTGGAGCAGTAGAGGTCTTGTAACAGGTGCATTCTATAGAGGAAGAGTATTCTACATATTAAAGTGCTGCTCAGGTGGACTGAAAGAACAGGAGCCTTCACCCGAAAGTAAACATACAAGCAAAAGGGAATACAGCACCTTTTATTGAACAGGAAAGCTATAAAAGAAAGCAAGTTAAAACTCAACAGTTTTGTACTATTCTTATTGTTTAAGACGATTTCCCTACCACTACGGATAAGATCATTTGCCTTGCTTTTTCTGCACATCGGTGCTATTCTCATCCCCTCAGTCCTAACGATGATAGAACATGAGAATTTAAGATTTTAGTGTTGCCTTGGCTTGTTTTTTCCCTTCCTCATTTCCTTGAAAATATAGCCAGTGTCAGTGCTGATGTGAGGTCAGTAATTGCTCAGAAACTCAACACTTGCAGAATGAATGGATAATGGTTTTCTTAACAAGTATATGCATTTGAACCTGTTTGCTTTACAAATGCAAGTTACAGTGTGCTTACTTCTTCATAATGAACAGCTGATACCTGTGGTGTCTGACCGGCTTGCCGGGCTATGGCCGGGAGCCCGGAACGTCAGGTGGGTACTTCGGCAAGTGGAGTGGAATTAGGTACAGATGCGTACTGGTAAAATAGATTGTTTACTTACGCCGCCGATGCGTGCAGCGCAGGAAGCTGACTTTGATTGCAGTTACAAACGTAGCGAGAGCTCTTTGAGATGAGACATTCCGTAAACGGCTTATCGAGCATGCAGGGGAGGGGGTACGTCAGGGAGGTCGGTGACAGGGAGTCGTTGGTGGGTGATCAGTCCGCCAAGTTTACTCCAGGATGCGTGCGGAGTTCTCCAACCTGGGTGGAAGCTGCTCGTACTTTTGAATAGTTAATAGGCCAATTGCTAGTTGCCAAGTGGGAATAATTTGTAACCGGCCAATGGGTGGCACGCATTTTGGTGCGCATAGTTAGCCAATTACAAGGGCTTGTGAAATTTAAACAAATGTAGTCATTGGGCTTGGCAGGCTTTTCACTGTGCTGGGATTTTCCACTGTGCCACAGGCATTTACTTAATGGGTTCTGACATGCCCCCTTGCCGATGGCACAGTTTGAGTTTAAAGTACTTGTAGACCGTTTAGGTCGTCGTCATCTCGTTCGGGGGCTTCATATGGCAAGCGGGTATATACAAAAGCAGATAGCGACATAAGTTTGTTCTTAATAAATTGCATAAAACAACAACCAACACAAACACAAATGCAAATACTAAAAGGGGAATCAACAAAGTAATAAGGGGCGTTAAGAGGTTTAAAAGCCACGAAGACGCATCCCAGCCAAACCAGCCAAAGAAGTCGGATAACCACCCTTGCCCGATACCAGAGATTTTATTTGCGTTGGTGGCGACTTTCCGAATTGCATCAATTTGATCGTTTAGGGGTAGCATGATGACGTCAAGTGTCGGTGCCTCAGTGTTTGCAGTGGTGCCCTTTCCTTCGGCCTGGATTTACGACCATCGTGCGTCTTGGGCTTTGGACCTGTAAGGGAAAAATTAAGAGCAGTAAATTTGTTTTACGACACTGTGTTTGTGTGGAGGTGTGAGCCCAGTTTGTGTGCTAGTTGTCGTTGTCCTGCATCCCCTAGGACGCGTAGCTGTTGTTTGGTAAGCTTGGAGTGGTTCAGGAGAAATCCGAACATGGCTCTCTCTTCCGGTGTCCTCTGAGGTGGCAGTTTCGATTCCTGTCGAGGGTCGGGTTGATGGTATCTTGGCCTTTGGTACTTGACCGGGTACGTGGTGAGGCGGTTCGGTGCGTCAGCTGGGTCCGTAATCGCTATCTTCATGAGGGCTTGTAGCCATGGGAGTTGGCTTAGGATGTTGCTGCGCCATTTCCACGGCAGCTTTGCTGACCGTGGCTAGCTGGGTTTCTAAGTTCGCATTCTCACGCAACAGGAGCGAAACTGTGCGGAACAGTACATTAATCATTTTCCCTTTGTCCCATTTGGGGCCTGTCCTCCTAGTCGCGGTGCGACCCTCCGCTTCTAAATTTTCACAGAGCTGGGTGAGCAGTTCATGACTGCGCGACTGGGGTGCCAGGGTCGGACAGTTAAACTTGTCGTGGGGTGTCCCTTCCCCGCCCTCTCTTACATGTCGAATGCAGCGGGCAAACTCTTGGGCGGGGGTCGGGTTTGCTGCGCCCATCGCCTTTACCCACGCCAAGGACAGTGTTTCTACTTTGTGCTGTGGTCTGTACACGACCCCTTTTCCGCTCGTAACACACCCGAAAGAGCTCGGGCCCAGTTGGATGGCCCACTCTTTTCCGACTCCCTCTTCTCCTCTGAGGGAGAGGTAACCAGCGACCACATTTGAACTCCTCCCGCCTGCCTGATGATAGGCAATGTGTGCCCATAGGTCGCCCAAGTCGGACGTTAGGCGCTCCCCACTGCGCCATGGGCAGTTCTTAACTAGTTCCGACTCCATCGAGTCTTCCCCAGATCCTGTTCGTGACGCCATGTGGTGTCCGACCAGCTTGCCGGGCTATGGCCAGGAGCCCGGAACGTCAGGTGGGTACTTCGGTGAGTGGAGTGGAATTAGGCACAGATGCGTATTGGTAAAATAGATTGTTTACTTACGCCGCCGATGCGTGCAGCGCAGGAAGAAGCTGACTTTGATTGCAGTTACAAACGTAGCGAGGGCTCTTTGAGACGAGACGAGACGTTCCGTAAATGGCTTATCGAGCATGCAGGGGAGGGGGTACGTCAGGGAGGTCGGTGACGGGGAGTCGTTGGTGATCAGTCCGCCAAGTTTACTCCAGGATGCATGCGGAGTTCTCCAACATGGGCGGAAGCTGCTCGTACTTTTGAATAGTTAACAGGCCAATTGCTAGTTGCCAAGTGGGAATAATTTGTAACCGGCCAATGGGTGGCACGCATTTTGGCGCACATAGTTAGCTAATTACAAGGGCTTGTGAAGTTTAAACAAATGTAGTCATTGGGCTTGGCAGGCTTTTCACTGTGCTGGGATTTTCCACTGTGCCATAGGCATTTACTTAATGGGTTCTGACAATACCAAGTCCATGATGAATTCTTCTAATTGTTAACATCTCTTCTTAGCTGCTTCTATCAAAACACAGATATCTCCAAGAATGAACTAGCAAGTGCTGCTGGAGTGACTGACAAAACAGATCAGAAAAAGCCAACCGCTCTGCACTGTTTAAACAACTTATTTAAAACAAATGCCTTGAACACACAACACCAGATAAGGGAATAATTAACTGAATACAAAATCAAGTTATGTAACGGTGTGACTTTTATTTATAAATAAGCACTGAGGCACTGCATGCCAACATTATCCTTCAGTGGTCCAATGTTTTGCCATTCCCTGCCATCTTTACACACACAAGTGTATCTCACAATATTTGTGGTGATAAAGTAAAAGGGATGAATGACCTGGTGGACTCCATAGTCTCCCCATTCTAAACCTAGGTTCTTAAAAATCAAGATACTCCAGTTTACTAAACATTCAGAGTTTAAAAACAGGCATTTAGAGGATGTGCTTTATGTTTATCCTGTGACAGAAGGACAGACTCTGACTGCAGCATAGGGAGATGGCCAAGACTGGTAGGTACTAAAAAATCCTTTGTCTGTGCACCATGTCTATACAAATTTAAATATAAAAATGTAATAAAATATTTCATATATACAAACATGTAGAATCACAACCCTCAAAACGTGAAAATATATCTACAATAAATTCACTTCTGGTGATATAGCAGCATAATCTAACACATACCTCTTCAATTCAGTCATTTAAGCCTTCACAAATCAACATTTTGCTACTACACGCAACATGCCATATGGGGCTCCAAAAGATTAAAAAGGTAGATTTTGTTACTGGTGATGCGATCCATCCTATGCAGTTCCTTCTCCTATACGTTTTGTAGATAGAATAGCAAGGGACAAGAATTTAAATGTTGTAACTTTAAATGGTTTTGCTTTGACTTTATCCTGGGTGGAAAAATGGAAACAGTAATGCCTACTGAACTCCAAGGTACATGAGACTTACTGCCAGAACATGAAGCTCTAGATCAGTAGTTCTCAACCTTTTCAGAGGCAGATCACCCCTCCAAAGTCTCTGAGTGTGGTGGCACCCCTGTTGAGAACCACTGTTGTGCTCAACTTACCTCACTTGTTCTCAGCCAGGTGCTGATGCCACCAAGTAAAACTGCCCTAACATGCCTGCGTTCCTCCTGCTTTAGGGTTTTCTAACAACCCTAAAACAGGCAGCAAAGCTGGCTTACACTGAGGCACTTCCCAATCCAACCCTCCACTTCATCTTTGAGAAACAGAGATGGAATGTACCTGTTTTCAGGAGAAAAGTGCATGGGGGTGGGGGGTAGTGATGCAAGGGTGCAGACCAGGAAGAGTCCAAGCAGCCTCTCCTGCCTGTTTTAGGGTTATCAGAGGACCCTAATGCAGGAGGAACACGCATGCTGCAGCCTTGTGTGTAGAACAGTTTTACCCGGCTGCCAGTGGCAGCATCCGTATCACAGCACCATTGTTGAAAACCACTGCTCTAGATGTTTCCAATTCAATCATTACATTTGGACAATGATTTAAAAATGCCTTGACTTTTTCAGTTTTGTCAATGTTGAAACTTCTGCTCTTAGAAGCTCTTAAAATATCCAAGCATTTTTTTTGTTTTTTTGTTTGTTTGTTTTTTAACTAATACCACCACAAACAGGGAATTCAACACCCAGGTTTCACGCTACCAATTAACAGCTGCAATCATATGCCTTTGAATACAAACTTATTTTACCTACAGACAGTACACTGCACGTAACTATAATGTAACCGGAACCCTTTTGTCTTGTTCCTTTAACTGAAAGATAGGTTATAATTTTTAAAGTATTAGGTGAACCACCATCCTAATGAACAGTGAACCAGAATTTATCAGATTTAAGTTTCAGAAAAAGTTATTCCTACTTTTATTTTTGTAAATCCTAATAAGTGATACGGTCTTTCTAATGTAGAGCTAAGCACAGTATGACACTTGTGTTTATAAATCCTTTTTCCACTCAGCTCTAACACACATAACCTCATCCATGGGCGACTGGTGCCGCTTTGTGCGGGGGGAGTCCCCCCAATGGCAGATCTCGCTGCCTGGAGGGAGCTCCCCCATAGCCAATCACTGCAACCACTTCCGGGAGTGGCTGTGGCTGCTTCTGGGAGAGGTTGCAGCAATCGGCCAGCGCTTGCAGGGGGGACACTGGCACTCCCACCTGCCCATTGCCTAAGCGGCAGGTGCAGCCAATCAGGGGGTGCATGTGCACCCCAGTGCACCCCTATGCGTTGTCACCGACCTCATCAGTACTCTGCCTACCACTTAAAATGTCATAAAAAATTGGGATGAAGAATACAAACTTCTGGCTTCTGAAGAGCAATAGAAAGAGATAGCTTCAAAATGATCATGACAGCAACTAGTTACTTGCAAGAGCCTGTAAGAATATTACGTCATTTTTAACAGCTACATTTATTTTTTAACAAATTAAAAAATACAGTGAGAAAAAAATCAGTATATAATACATGATCAGACTTCATTTTAACTTCAGATTCTGATGACATGCTTTTGATTTAGACAGCTGCTCATTTAGAAGAAAAAACAAATCCTTTATCCACAGACCAGTTACACTGCAGTCAACATCCTTCAGCAGCATAGCAAACTGTGTTGTGAAGAGATGGTCCTTTCTGTGGTACTTCATTTGTTGTTTATCACCTTAAAAGTTTTTCTGCCATAATGATAATAACTATATCCAGATGCTGTTGTTGTTAAAGCTGTCAAACACCTTTGGGAGAAAATGGATGCTATATAGTTATAATCCTAAAATACATTTTAAATGGTTTCTCTATTTTCTGCTACAATCAGAGACAACGTATTTTGTGACTAACTATACTAAGTACACATTGAGGCCATGGCTTGAAGGAAACATGAATAAGGAAATTCTCAACTTCTCCCCATCATTTTGATGACAAACAATTTTTCCCAGGCTCATCTTTTAAAAGGTACTGAAATTCACCCCTAAACCTCAAAAGAATAAAGCTTCGCCATTCAGCAATTAGTAACCTGCTTCATTGAGGAATTCAAATACAAGGTTTAATTCTTACCTGAGTTACACACATGCCAAAAAGGCAAAGATAGAATCTAGATCTTAAGTTCATAACACACACAGCCTTCATAAGCCTGAGGATCAGATAATACAGAGACGCTATTCCTCAGATATGGACACTGCATTAACTTCTAAGTCTTTTTTTTTTTTTTTAAACAAACATGTCAATGTTTAAAACAAATCTAAAAGCTAAACTCAAGCTCAGAACTGTTATTATGGAGGGCTACTAGTTCAGATGTTAATATAATTTAGAACGTAGAAAGCTAATTAAACAATACCCCAAAATTGGTACTACCCCATTTGGTAGTGTTGGAGCACAGTTGTAGCCATGATGGTCAAAGAAATGTGTGAGAGACCAGAAGAAGAAAACACTGGATTCAAAAGCTTGTGTAAGTCTATTCCAACTATACAGTTAGTCCAATAAAAGATATCACTCACAAAAGTCCTCTCATCATATACCATCTAATTTTTTTGTGTACTCAAAAACTGCATGACGACTATGTAAGAGATCATTTTAAAAAGCTGTATCTACCAGTTCTTTTCTAGTCATTAATCCGTTAACACTTCTAAAGAGCCATAGTGATTTAAAGAGATATGTATGCCCTTTACAGAAGCATTTTATGATTTCTCTCTCCCCCCTCCCTCCCAAAGCTACCAAGTTATCAACATGCAATCCATTAGATTGCTCCAACCCATTTCTTGGCTTAAACTAGTGAGAACACCAGGGTAAAATTGTTTAGTTTTTACTTTTATAACAAAGTAAGCACCAGCACATAGTTTGGTTCTATTGTCACCAAAAAGAGATCACCTGAAAAAATTCAACCACAAACCTATAATCTAATTTAGGTTTACCAAGACATGCCCCTTGGTTGCATGCATTTAGTTTGTTTGTTTTTTAAATCAGAATTACCAGTTTCTTTAAAAGTATCAGTAAAACAATTCAATGAAAATGTTATTTACCATAGTATGTGCAGATATACGCTGTCCACATAATTGAATACAGGAGCTGCTAAAGAAGCTGCCACCAAGATTAGCTGAACTGCTGTGTTCATCTGGTAAAAAACAGATTAGAATTGTGACCATAAAGGTATAATATACGCCGTCTACACTTGTACAAATATTAGCCAATCTGGGAGGGAGGGAGGGCAGTGGGGTTGGGATCAAAAGAGATACCAGCTCTGAGTTTTACTATTTACATTTCTGCTTTGTCAATACCACTAACTACGTCTTTAACATAAAACAAGTGCTTTGCTGGATCATGGTCAGAATGCTGAGAACTTTGCAAGATCAAGCACAGCATGAGAAATTGTAAGCACTGCAGAGTACAGCATTCAGCAAACTGAAAGGGCTTCATAACAGCGAAGAATTTAAGACACACAGGAAGAAGTAATTTATAAGGAATTCTCATCCTTACCTTGCTGATGAATGTCGGTTTTAACTGAGCAGTGGCATAGCAAGGGTTGAAATACCTACTAAGTGTTCTCTGTGAGGAGAAAGAAAGAACGAACAAACGCTTTTTAGCGTACGCTTGAAAGAATTAGTCAGCAAGAACACACTACAGAAAATCAGATACTAAATTGGAGAAAGGACTGTACTCCACTGTTCTGCTACAGCAAAAATCATATTTGGGAAAAAAAAGAATATTCAAAAAACTCTCAATGATAAACTTAAAAGAAACTCAACATACAAGTGACACAATGCAGGTAGCAAAAAGGTTACTGAAAGACTACCGTGTTTAAAACTAGCTTTCTTCACCCCAATAACTGCTGGATCTTCTTCTGTGGAAGTGTCTTCTTTAATATATGACTACATCTCAAAGATTCTCATACAAAATAATGTTCTTGTTCTCGTGCCCAGCAAGTCAAAACTATTTTTTAAGTTTTGAATCGTTGTTGCATTTCATAACAAAGCTTTGGCCAAGATTTTCCTTCATGTGACTGCTGCTTCCCACTGTTGTACATATACAACATAACAAAGCAACCCAGGAAACAGCTTTAAAATCTGAAGCAATTTGATTGCACATCCATTTTAAAACACACACACTTACTGGAGGAGAAAGAGTTTTGAATCGTACATAAAAAACAGCAGCAACGAGCACTATATCCCTCAAGATGATGAGAGAAGTAAGTGGAACTAGAAAACAAACACAAATATAGTTAATAAAGCTTTTTTCTGAATAGAAACTATATCAGTAAATATCTAGCTATATACAGAAAGGTAGAAAACACTTGTACTACTGCATATCCACATGTGTAATTCACATTTTCTGTTTGTGGTAATGGAAGAACCATTGGTTTTCTTTCTAAAGGAAAAATGATGCAAATGTTGGAAATTTAAATCTCTGACTTGCTATTCAGTGTTGTCACTAGTGGGTCACGTGATTCTGCAGCACGTCCTACAACAAACATGCCTTTCCTCCAAAGTCTAACATAGGGGTTTTCAACCGGGAATACTTGGGATGTCCTCAGGGGGTACTCAGCAGTGGGTGCCATTTCTGCTGCCACCATGCCACTGGCATGCTCGCCAGTTGGCTGCAGGGGACCTGCCCCCGCCCGCTCGTCGACTGGCCACCAGGGAGCTCCTTCCTTCTTCACTGGCTGCTGGATGTACACTGACCCAAAAAGGTTGAAAACCCCTGGTCTAATACAGAGATGGGAGAGTAGAAAAAGTTTCACTGCTGTCAGGGGACAGAGAGATGAGTTCGGCAGTAGGACATCATTTATTTTTGGTCTCTGTCAGGAAGCAAGGGCTCCTAAGGAACCAAGTGGCCAAGCTGCCTTGTTCTCCTCATTTTAGATAGGAGAATTAAGCTTGGAAGAGGGATTAGGTGAAAAATATCCTTCTTTGTAGAACCTGGACATAAAATGACAGGCTTCTGTAAATGTGAGTTCTCAGAACAAGAAAAGAAAGAAAAATGCTCCGTTAAGAAAAAGCAAATTACTACTCGAGCCGAACCTGGCGATGACAGCATTTAAGAGGCTCATCATCAAAGCAGTCAAATCTGTCTATAGTTAGAAGACTTTTATGATGTAATATTTAAATAGAAATTCTTTACCTTTCTGAGACTTTAATAGTAAAACACAATTGATAAGGACCCACCTAAATTGCAGTTTTGCAGATTTTGCAGGAACCACGAAAAACAGCATTGTCCAAAGTTGCTGAGAAATCCAGCACTGGCCACAATTTCCCGCAAAAATCAACCCAAAAAAGTGGTAGTGACGTAGACTGAGCAAATGTACTCTCCACCAATCAGTGGCAAGGAGCAAGGCCATCAAAGCCCTTTTGCCAATCAGTGGCCGGGGCGGGGCTCCTGAAAAAATCAGCTCTGTGCGCTGCAAGCGGCCTGCCAAAAACCCATTGTCTCACTGTGACTTAGGTAGGTCCCTAACAACTGACAAATGTTTTGGACATAACCATGTTTTCCCCCTGAACATCATTAGAATGGTCTTAGAGGAGTGACCATCCTGCACTCTCTCTTCTACAGTTGACTCTTCTAAAACAAAAACAAATAACTCTTGCCCATGAATATACCATGATCTTACCTGGAATAAGATTTGCACAAGTCAAGCTGACATACAGGACACTGATAAGAATTTTATCAGCCAAAGGGTCAAGGGCACTTCCCAAAGCTGATTTCTGATTAGCCCAGTTTCGTGCAATAAATCCATCCAGCTGTAAATACAATATAAAAACTGCATGAGACCAAAAAAATAAATGTATATATTAGCATCATCAGGCTATTCGATCGCACAATAATGTAGGTAATTTTATAATGTAGATGATTTAACCAAAATTTTCAGCCCACTTTGTTACTAAGTGTATTATTTACATCACTCTTTCCCCTTTACTCTGATCCCAGAAGTTTGAGCAGAGCAAGCAAAATATATGTCTAACAGTCATGTATCATCACTACTTGAGCACATACAAATTAATAAGTGACACAGGCAGCTGACTGGCTTCACATATAAATGAAAGGTTTGTACAGTGCCCGCTAGGTGATCCTCAGCTACCTGTTTAGAGAACCTTTATGGTCCCTTGACAGTAAAATAATACAAAAGGATCCTTTATAAGGGATGATAATGTGAGCTTTAGCAGACACTTCAAGAAAACCATATGCATACTAGCCAGTCTCATTACAAAGTTTGTTATCAAAGATCAAATGAACTAGAGAATTCTTTATGTGGTTTTGATGCGACTTAAAACTAAAGTTGGCAAACGCAGCACATTTCAACGCTGTTATTACACAACATACCAGGTCTGTTATTCCAGCCAAAGTAAAGACACCAAGCGCAACATTGAAATCTTCTTCAACAATCAAGTATCCCAGAACTGGTGCCAAACCAATTCGCACCAGGGACAATAGATTTGGGATAGTCCATGGGTTTTCATACTAAGGGGAAAAAGACGAAAAGAAAAAAAAAGCAGAAACTGTTAAAAAAAACCCCAACAAACCTTAGTCATTACTTGGTAAGTCAAGGTAAACACTTTTTATTTGAATGTCAACTGTCAGAATACCTTGAAAGTCTTGAGAAATAAACCCCACCGCAAATGAATCTAGCAACCAGACTCCAGATAGAACTCAGCCTTTATCATGATAACAAACTTGAATCTCTAATGAAGGGGATAAAGGAGATCTGAGAAAACCCCCGCGAATCCCAGCATTACTTCTCACTGCAGTGGGGAAAGGTTTGGGGGGGGGGGGGGGGGTGTCTAACAACCATGTAACAAAAATGTGGGGGAGGGTGGGCATTTTATTGGAATTTGCAAGAGGTCCATGTTGTGAGGATACTTTAGACTGGAAGATTTTTAGAAAACAGGACACTGTTAGACATAAGAAGATCCAATAGAGTCCAAATGTCATCGCTGGCGAGATGTCGTAGGTCACGTTAAGTGTCACAAGCCATACTCCAAATAAATGTTGGTATCTTTTTAAGTTATACGAGGCTCAATCATATGCAAACTGGCAAAATAAACTGGCTCCATGTTCACCTGTAGCTGAACACACAAAACGGAGGCACCCACGGACCTCTGGGACGACACCACACAGAGATACGTGGCAGGAGGGCTACTGATGCGTTTTTGGAAGAACTGCTTATGCAGTAACTAGAGGGCGAGCCCCACCACGGTGCCAAGGGCCTATCATTTTGGATTGGGTACAGGACTCCGGACACTGCAACGACCGCAGGTCCCACTTCCAAAGGGAGCTGGGGCAAGGCAAGAAACCAAATGCGAGAAAGAAGCTGGAGGGGTGAACAGGTGGGGAGGCGGCTCTAAGGCCGGGAGGCAGAGGCAGGGGAGTCCCCTGAAGGTGAGGAAATCATTGTTTCTAGAGGCAGACAAGGCAGCCTCGCGGCAGGTTTCCCGCAGGAGCAGGGCCACATCTGGCGATGTCTTGCTGGCCTCCAGCAAGTCCCCTCCACACCTCACACCCGGCCGGAAAGAGGCTCCCCCCGCCCCCAGCACGTACCAGCTCGCCCCAGGCCGCCTCCTGCGGGGGCTCGGGCTCGGGCCGTGGCGGGGGAGTCGGAGGCGGCGGCGGGAGCGGGGCAGCGGCGCGGTGGCTGCAGGCGGCGGGGGCACGCAGGAGGCGCAGGCAGCCGGCGGCGCGCGGGGCCGGGGCCAGGGTCAGGCCCAGGCCCAGGCCCAAGCCCAGGCTCAGGGACGCGGGGCGGCGCGGGCCCGGGCAGGAGCCGCCGCTGCCCGCCAGGGGCCTGACGCCGCGAAGGGGCCCCCAGAAGCCCCGGCCCAGCCAGGCGGCGGCCAGCATGGTGGCGGCAGGCCCCTACGCACCCCAGCCCCGCGCGGGCCCGGACGGGGGGGAGGGGGTGGCCTCCCCGCGGCTCGGCTCGGCCCGGCCCAGGGCGCCCTGCGCCGGGCGGGGGCGCGTGCGACACTGCGCGACGGCTGGCGGCGGGCTTTACGGCAAACGCTCACCCTTCGAGCCCCCGACCCCACCCCGCCCGCCTTAAAGGCGCAGGCGCCCCGCGCGGCCCCGCCCCTCCCCGCCGCGGAATGCGGGCTCTGATTGGGTGTCCGTCTGCACGCCCGCCTTTGGAGCTCGGGGAGCATTGCTGGCCCGGAGAGGAGCCCCCGCCGTGGCAACACTTCTAACTTAAGCAACCTTTTCAGATACGCTGGGCATATCTACGTGTTTATTAATGCACTGAGATGCACAGATGGTAACGAGGCAAGAAGGGACCTCGCAGGACCAGCGGGTCTAGGCAGGAAGGACACCTGGGGTTTACAGCACACTTAAGTTTAGTACCTGTACTAGGTACTAACGTAATGCACTGTAATGAGCGCTATGGCCCATTAGTGCAGATGCACCTTTTTTTGTGATGTTTAACATGCATGAGACTAAATCTACTATACATTAGCGTGCTTTTTGCAGGACGTGCAAATACACAGAATTAGGCTATTGTGGATTTAGCAGCTCCTGTAGCCATGCCCGCTGTTAAAGAGGTTTAAAAGATCTTTTTCCTTCTTGCTTACCTCTTGTCCCATTTTCTACCTCCAACCACTTTCTTCCTTCCAATTGTCTAGAACTAGTTAGGTCCCCCTTCACACCCATAATCTTTGGTTAGTCTTACCTGACAGATGACCTTCTTGTTTAGGTAGGTTGAGGATGTATCTTGTCCTGCCCCACCTAAAAATAAGAGTGATACAGGCAATGAAGTCCCATTCATGATATGCCTATCAGGCTGGCATTCAGTATGATTTCAAATGACTTTGCTCTGATCAGACTTTTTCCACTTCTCTTGCTAGAAATCAGCTGCCAAAGCTGTCTCTGGCGTTGCTTGGCTAACACGTGGACTTCTTTCTTACCTCTTAGATTCTGTTTGTCCTCTTAAGATTCCCTACAAAGGAAACACCAGGCGCTCTTGCTAAATGTTTTGCTAACATTTCTGTAGATTATGTGGACCATTGGCAAAGCAGTCTGATTATTTCCAGCTCTTACTTGCATTAGACTCAAAGAATAATCTTTAAACTTTTTTTACCTATCCTGCTACAGCTATTAACTTAATTCTACCTCTCCTCCCTCCAACTAGTGGAAATAACTCAAAAAAGGAAGAAAAATATTTTGGAACATTAGAGGTACAGCCAGAAGCTAAAAAGACTACTCTTTTTCACCTATCTGACTTCGGTAACTATAAGAGCTACCTGTAGAGCTTTGTGGACAGCTACGATGAACTCCAGAAGCAAAAATTCTCAGAGCAGACAGAAACAAGCGTGTTCAGTCTAATATCCAACTGCTGTTTGGAAGTATGGCCAAGGGGTTTTTTTGACCTCACTGGAGTCCGTGATAGTAATAGCTCTAGAAACAAAAATGCAGTGCTAACTGCCAGTTACTGATGGGATGAAATATCAAATCAGTGGGCCACAGTGAGGACGTTTCTTTCATCCCATATAAGTTGGTCTTGGACAGCCATCAGTAGCTGCTTAAAATACTGTAGAAGCAACGCAAAAAGAATATTCTAAAACTTAGTCCCCCTAGTGGTTACCAGTAGAGGTGCACCAATACATCAGTCCAATGTCGGATCCATACCGATACCAAGAAAATGTGTTGCATCGGATATCGGGCTGATGGGGCCAATAATTTGGCCGATAAATGCCCATGCTCTGCGCAGCTGCAGTGCAGCACAAAGCAGGGCCAGCAGCATGGAGAGCTGCCTCCAGCTAGTAAGCCAGAAGGGGAGAGGGAAGAGAAGGGGTGTGGGAGGGCAAGATCAATGCCCCCTGTGGTGAGGGAAGGGGCAGGAGCAGGCACAGCCGAGGCAGGGGAGGGGAGGGGCGTGGGACAGAGGTGCAAGTCGTGGGGTGGGGGCAGCTCCTGCTGCTGCTTGCACCCCAGGAGGGTGGGAGGGGTGCCCCCAGATCTGCATGGCATGGCACGGCACGGCACGGCACGGGCTGGAGCCAGCATTGTGCGGGGCTTTTCTTGCTGGGGACTGGGCTCGGAGCAGGCTCCAGCAGCACTAGGAGAAGGCTGCAGCCACCCCAAATTTTGCCACAGCTTTGTTCCCAGTTCCACATCACCGTGCCACAGCCCCAGATTTTCCTGGAGCATGGGTGGAGGCGAGGTGTTCAGCCGGGGCTGTGGGGGGAAGCGGTACTGGGCTGGGAGGAGCTACAGCAAAATTTGGGGTGGCTGCAGCCTCCTCCCAGCACTGCCAGAGCCCACTCCGAGCCCAGGCCCCAGCATGAAAAGCCCTGCTCAGTGCTAGCTCCAGCTCCACCCCACAGCTGCAGCCCACACCGTGCCACACAGATCCAGGGCCCCCCCATGCAAGCAGCAGCAGGAGCTACCCCCACCCCACAAGCCGCGCCTCTGTCCTGTGCCCCCCTCCCACCCTGGCTGGGCAGCACCTGCCCCTACCCCCTCCCTCACCGCAGGGGGCATTGATCTGCTCCCACACGCCCCTTCCCTCCCTCTTCCCCCACACTGGACTTACCACCTGATGGCAGCTGTATTGGATATCGGATGGGTATTGGCCAATAGGCCTCTTCAAATATCGGCTATCAGTATTGGTCCGCAAGATCGTATTGATGCACCCATGGTTACCATTGGACTTCTCCATTTAGATAAATTTCTCTCTCAATTCTATAGGAATATTTTTTCAAAATTTGGACTGTTGCAACCTGCATTTTGCATTAATGTGGAATTCTTACCTCCAGTAACATATATTCTCTGCAATATACAACATCAGCTTTTCCCCAGTGTAGCAACTATACACCCAGTGGCCAGGTCTTACTCACACACATAACTTTACACACTGTACACAGCCCCAGGAGAAGACAGATATCTTCTTTTAGAGTTAGGGAGACCAAAGGACAGGGCAGTGAAGTGACTTGGCCAAGATTACCCAGCAGACCAACAAAATGAAATAAGAACCAGGTCTCCCAAGTCCGCACACAGTCCACTAGGTATCAGTGCTGTATGTTAATACGTGTATATGCAGGACTGGGGGCTTAGGTGCCTGCAGAAAATACAGCTTCAGTGCTACAGCTTATTTGGTTTGGGGGAGTTTGCATCCTAATGTGCTAGGAATGTTCCCAACGGAGAAAGACAGTTCCTATCCCATAATTGTTGGGCATTGTAATGGTAAGCTTTCATATCATGTATGGCTGTGAGAGTACTCAGAATCTGCTATGAGGTACTCCCTTCTCATGGCCTTCAAAGTACATTTGGGATGTCCAAATGCTACATTTGAAACTGGATGCCAGTTAATAGTTACGAAATAATATAGAGTATTTTATTAAGTTGCATATTTTTGCCTTAAGTATCTCACTCAGAGAAGTGGTTTATGATAACAAGTATTGGCAAGTGGTTTCACACTGAAGCAATCTTGAGTAGCTTAAAGATACTCTGAAATTTTCAGTACAGCTCAGGCAGTTTCAATGGGAATATCCTTAATTAGAAAGGATTAAAGAAAGTAATTACAAGTATACAGCCCAAAATCTACTGAAGTCAACTGGAGCATTTCCATTAATTCTAATGAGTGTTGGATCAGATCTTGAATGAACTCCTGGTTATTATTTTCTGATTCTGTTCTTTCATTCCACAACTGAGAAATTATTTTATGAATTAAAGCACAGACAATTAACTTGGAGGTAAACTTCAGCTCTGCATACCTTGCAAAATAAGTACAGTACATTTGTATTGGCGCACAAGTGACAAAGTACTGGAAAAAGCTACAGAAATGAATAGGCTTAGTAAAAAAAGAAAAAAAAAATCTCACTGAAAACTTGAACATGAAAATGTTGCATAGTTTCTTCAACATGATATAAAGTTCAAGTTATATGATACCTATAAATTGAATGCATCTTAGGTCAAACTTTGACCATGGAGTGTCAACCCAGAAAGTATACTGTACATGGCTTCTTTAATATGGAGAAACTGTCAAAAACAATAAAATCAAACTGATCTAGATTTTCAGTCCTAAATTCAAGTCAATAAAGTGTTAAGAAAAAACTTGTGACTTCAATGAAGACTGATGCTGGAAACATCTTCATTTACCATTTTTCTGTATTAGGTCTTGATTCTTGAGAGATGGGTGTGCAGATCCATATCCTCATGTACAACTAAAATTTCACCAGTCAGTAAGCACACCCACCTACTTTCCTTTTTAAAGCATGGCAGAACTAATATAAATCAATGTACAAAATGCATGTGTTGTATTTATCATAAAAGTGCTTTAATTTCCACGTTTTTCAACGTATAACATTTAATGTCACTTAACTAATAGAAAACCAACTTTTGTCTTTAAAGTTTAATGAAATGTAGAGATGAGTGCTTTTTCTAAACACAATACAATATTTAACATTTTTAACCAGAGCCAATATTTTAAATAAACTCCCCAGTAAAGAGGCACATAAATAGTAAGCAGCCAAAGTAAATTACTTAAAGAATTTATTTCAATCAACTGGTATAACTATATACACTGCCTCGGCTTAAAAATTATTTATCCATTTCTTGAAAACTTTTCCATTAGTTTCTGCGACTGTTTAATTGATTTAACTATATAACTATAAACTTTGTCATTTCAATATTCTATTGAAATGGCACCAAATTTCATAGGCTGTTCAAGTTGCAATAAAATCCACTACTGGTTTTTAATGGAACGAATATAAATACAAAATCTTTTCTTCCTATCATCTTTGATAACAGGAAGTCTACCAGCATATATGCCAGTCTCAAACAACTCATATCTGGATTCGGAGTCCTACAATACCTGTCATATGGCAGTATTTTAACAAAGTCATTCTTAAAGGGTTATTGTTAAATGACAGTATTCGTGGGAACTTCTTGTCTTTTACTGATGCTCAAGGCTAGTTGCAAAGTACGCACAGGAGTACCCCTTGGCAGACTGCCGGTTGTACTGTAACAGGAATCCTGCTGCAGCACGTCCATTAATCTTCAAATACAAGCACTGTGCATCAAGTATTGTTATGGACATTCTTTCACAAAGTTTGAAGCTGATAAACTCGTGGACCTTTTTTCAGAAGATAACCCTGATCATTGAGAGAGCCAATAAAGCTGGCAAAATCAGATACCTAAAAGAAAAAAAAAAAAAGCAGTAAGTTTTATTCAGAGCAACACTCTTGTTACTTGTCAGCTCTGTGTTCCTGAGGGAGCCCAGGCACCCAGCTTGCTGGACTTACAAGGGACTTTTTCTATTTCCACCCTCCACCCCCACACACACCTCATCTAACCATAACTAAGCAGAAGAAAAGCTTAATAGGCATCTCAGGCCATACATTCCCTGGTCCCAGTATGGGAGGCTTATTTAAACTCGATTGACTAAAACTTGGTCACCGGGTTAGGGAATGCTGAGGCAAGACACCGAGTCAGAGGGGGTATGGGTGACATTTGAACAATGGTTAAGGGGTCATCACAGCGTCCAGCCCGTTGGAACCCTGGCCACAAATGCTGTCATACTTTTCCCAGGATGACTGGTGGAAGCCCTCCCCACAAAGTTTATGGACACTCCAAGTAATCAATCCCCTTAAATCTGTTAAAAGACTATAGTAAAATCTGAGAGTCATGCTAAGCTGAGGCTTATTCACAACAGGTAAAATGCAAAACACTGACACTTCACAGTGCAAGCATAGCTAGGCCATCTGAGAAGATCCCTTCCAGTATATTCATAATAAATTTCAAGCTGGCTCCTAGGTGTCTGGTTACTCTTTAAGACTTAATGTTTTTCCAAGTTGCTAATCAGTTTCTTGAGATGTTCCAAACCAGATAACCCCTTGTCACTGAAAAAGGTAATTCATTTAAATTTAAACTGTTTATATAACAGGATTTTCCTTGTCAATTATGGCTTGGGACCCTCTTGATTTACACAATTAAAAGAATGCTTTGAAGAGGCTAGACTAAGGGTATAAGAAAGCTGCAGAGCAGCATGTGCTTCAAGAGAGAAAAATCTCTCTGACACCATGCGCTGTTCTGGAGAAGCTGGGAGAAACAGATCATCTCCCTTCAACAACTGTGCTGTGAACTTTGCTTGTCAACAAATCACCCGAGTGCCTTGGAATGGTGAGATTCCAGCTCGCGCTCTCTCTCTTTTTCTTCTCTCTAAGCATAGTTTTCTGAACCTAAATTGTATTAGTTAAGCTTGAGCTGGATTTCCCCAAATACTCAATTAAATCAGGGTAATATTGTAATTGTTTTGTTTGTTTTTCCTTACGTGTCTATTACTACTAGTACCATTATACATTTCACATACTTAGCAATACAAAACTTTTAACCGGGTGTATTTTTCCTTCTTTACTTCCCTTCCCCACTTGCTCTGCAGCAACGCTTCTTTTACCTAAGCCAAAGATCCCTGTGAAGCCCAGAAATACTGTGGGGTCCGCTCATCAAGAGGCTACCACTACTAAGACAGTTAGGGCAAAAGATTGGGACGTGCCGAGTTTGAGAGACATAAGGGGATCAGTGTGTATAGGCTGATTGACCCAGTTTGGTTCAGACGTGCCCTAATGAACTGAATGCTGGCCCATGAGGGTATCAGCTGGACACCCAGCCAGATTCAGAGGTATTCTGTTCACCTGTGTGCTTGTGTCTGACCGCATTTTATTGTTACCTTAATGAACTGATTCCTGGTATATGAGGGTGTCAGCCTGTCCATGCTGATCAACCCAGCCAGGTCACAGGGGTGAGAGAGAGAGCGAGAGCGAGAATGAGCGAGAGAGATTTAGTCATTGGAGGAACCCAGCCCCACTGCAGCCGAGTCCTGCACGATAGCTCCACTGAGGTTGAGGACTTGCCGGAGGGAGAGATACAGCTCCACACAGAAACACAAGCAACACATAGAATTACAAATACCTTAGAAACGTATCCCTAATAAATGAGCACACCCCAAAGTAATGGGCAAGTCTGGTAACACCCCCACATTATTTACATTATTCACTTATCTCCCAACCAGGGACATATTCATTTTTAGTCCCTGAACCTCACCAAGGGAGCCAATGCCCCATTCCACCCACCCACTCCTCCCCCCCACCCCAATTTACTTCCTTGGCTCCCAGCACCAGTGAGCACCAACAAAACCAGCACTGGAAGTAGCTTGCAGGGTCAGGGATTTGGTGGCTTGGGGAGGAGGGGGCACTGACTGGTCTGTGTGGGGAGGGTCCTTCTGGGGGTGGGGCAAGGGGCCAGAGGACTCAACATTGGCCAGCACTGGGGGGGGGGGGGCAGGAAGGGAAATGCAACCTGGGGCCAGGGGCTGGACTTCCCCAGCCCTGGGGCTACCTACACTGGGAACTGTACAGAAGTTTAGTTAGATTGCCAATCCAATCTAAGTTAACTTTACCTCCAAGGTAGTCTAACTTACATCAAGCTTGCCATTTTTTAGACCAATCTAACCATCCTGAACTTCTGTACAGTTTGCACTTAGATCAACCTAACTACAGATCTAAATGTAACATCTGTACCCAGGCACACTAAGTTAGATTGGGTGGCCATTTTTAAACAGGATCTAACCCCTATTAACCTCCCCGAACATCTGTATGTACCCTATTAAAGATTTAACTTCTTTGCAAACTTCTAGACTGCTAACACTGAATACAGTCTGAGTGTATCCCTTCTCAGTTTATAGCACACAAGTTTCAATAAAAACTAGGTTGTTAGCATTTAAAAAAAACCCCAAAAGAAACAAGCTCCAGTTTTTACCACATGGCTATTTTAAATCCATGTTCCATGAAAGATGAAAGGAAAATTTCTTTTGCCAAGTGAGTGTTTTTGCCAGACTATTTTAAAAAGGACAGAAAAATAGAGAAATCTGTTGCCAAACAAGTCTTATAATTAATTCAAAGGCATTCAAGAGATACAGCTCCAGCGAAGGAAGGTCTCACTCACACACACGAGTCCCTCCCTCCTCCTGTAGAAGTAGTACTACTGTGTTTTGTCCAGATGTGACTCTCACTACTACCACTGCAACTCTTAACATTGAAAGATGCTAGCAAGGCAGCATGAAGAACAATGCCCACGCTAATAGTTTGTGAAAAGACATATTAAATTTTTCTTTATTTTCCATACGCAATGAGAACATTTTTAAAGAGACTTTAAAAATATATATCTTTCTATTAGATGTTTGAGGCATTTCATCAAGTATTGTAAAGTGCAACTGGCTAGCTAATTTTTTCACTTATGAAGAAAACAAACAAGACAGTAATACAAGCTGAAGATCAGAAAAGAAATTCTGTATGTTGCTTTATGTATTTTTGATTTGCTTCATTTCTAATTAATACATTAGGTAAGCTTGGAATAGGAATGAAAACATGCAGGCATTAAAAACAAGAATACATTTTCATCATAATAGGCAACATTTTGGGGCTTAAGTCATGGTGATCAGGAAGATGGAAAGAAGAAGTAAAACATGCTGAAACCAAACTTGTCTTTTGCAAACAAGGCAGAGACCATCCTCAATAGCAGCAGCAAAGCTAGTGCTTGCTGATGCAATATGTTACAGCTGTCAAAAAGGCTGATGAGATTAGAAGCAGTTTACAATAGAAATGAGTCATGGACAGATGTCAGAGTTGAAAAAAAATGTGGTTCGCTCATCATTATCCAATGGTGAAATGTGACATTACTGTGCTGTTTCTGAGTTTTACTTCTTCATTTAAATTTCCTCAAGAGAAATTAAAATAACTTACTTTTATTTGTAATTCCTTTGCAATCTGCCAAAGCTGTTGAAATTCAAATATATTGTTGTAGGTTCTTTCTGCAATGTTACTCAGGGCAGAGACAAATTTTTTGGCTTGTGACCTATTGCTCATCCCAGAACCATGCTGCGAACGCTCAAAGTCCAGTTTTCCAAACTCATCAGTGTAAGTACCTAGCATGCTAAAAAACACAACCACGCTGGAATCAACATCATGTAAAGGCAGAAATAAATACATACTCTATCCAATGCATAAGAGTATGCTCAAGGTCTAGAGGCCTACGAATTGTGCAACTCCATCCAGTAGTAATACATCAAAGCCCCAGGCTACTAGCTAAGTGGCTTATCTGAACCACTTCCAGACTTAATTGGTACACAGCATGAATTCACAGCAGCAGTCAGCCAACAAGATAGGAAAATACTTAGGAGTACATCTCTTCTAACAGGTAAAATAATACAGTCTTCTCTAAACTGCTGAGCATCAGGGTTTTTTTGCAAGTTGTTTATAATCATAGTAGCCATGTTACATTAAATGAGAAAAATTAACAAATAACAGTATTGTACAATTATATTGTCACCTTATTTAGCTGAGGCTGCAAAGAGTTTTTAAAACAAAAGCTTTAGAGAGTTTACATATACATACCTATGGCCTGAACTATACCGTCTCATCATTCTCGTGGTTACATAAAGAAAAATGATATTCTTTAAATGAATACCATAATTTTGCATGATTAGTAACATCATACATTACCTATATTTCATTATTTCTACAACATCCTCAGCATCTTCTTTGCTTGATTTTTCCCTTAACTCCAGCCTTGAGCGTGCCTCAAAAAAAACCAAAACCAAATCATATATAACAATTCAGTTGCACAGTAACTTAAACACAAGAGTCCATCATTCAGGCCTACTAGTTGCAACAAACTCTACGTGCTGGAATATGATCCTGCACAACTTAAATAGAGATGCCTGCATTCTTTTATGGCATTTCTGTATGAATAATAACACTAATAACAACCTGCTCTTATCAGTGAACAGCAATGCTTCACCCCTTCAAAGCCATCTTAGTGAGTTGGTGCCTGGAAATCATTTGCTTTATAACACTGCATTCTCTGGATAGCACCAAACCATGACTAACCCATTAAAAGACAACATTAAAATATGGACAATAGCAGTTAAGCCATGGCAGGCAAAGAAACATACCCCTCTCCACGTCTTCCAAGAGATTTTATTACTGAACATTAGGTTAGTATTTCTCAATCCTCTGCCGCCTCTTACAAGCAGGTACACAGCAGAGGGAGTGAAGTGGCTAGGATCTATAAGGCTTGGGCAAGTTCACAGTCTGGGAAGACTTTCTGGAGAAAGATGCCCCAGCTCCTTAACAACTCGCCAGTTTTATATGCATCTTCCAATCAGCCACCTTAAAAAAAAAAGTCATCACAGTCTGATTGCAGTTGGACTGTTACTTGCTATTTTGGTCAGTAAGCAAGGACCAGAACACCCTTGTTTTCCTAGCTGCAAAGGATTTAGAAATAGTTTGGAATAAAAAAAAAAAAAAAAAGTGCTGCTTCAGGTTACTAGCCCTGCTGGAACTATAGAGCATCAAAATAAATTATGTTAGGCATGAAGGACAGACTAATGGATGTGAAGGCTAAACAAGTTGAAACATCTATTTATCTTCCTCTCAGTCCTAGCTGAAAAGTATACTATTTGTAAAAATGGAAAAAAAGAAAATAAATTAGAAATCTGTGTACACTTTATTGTCTATATTGGCCTCTCTCAACTATACAGGCACAAGACAGACATACTCAATGATTTATGTTCCAGTATAACCTCATAAATCCAGCATGCTCAGGACTGAGCACTTGCCAGAAATTTGAAAATGCCCTATTTTTTAGACTGGCGCAGCAGCTGGACCCAGAGCAGCGGCCACAGTGGAGCAGCGGCGCAGGGTGGTGAATGGTAGTGGCAACTGCCACATGCAAGCTTCCCCTTCTGCATCCAAGAGGACTGGGGGGAAGTGGTGGCCGGTCCCGGAGTGGCGAGGGGAAGTGCCGGATTTTTGATACTGCCAGATTATGAGGTTATACTGTATAACCTTGCATTCAACCTCTTGCCAGAGAAAACTCTGATGTGCTCTAGAACCCTCCAAGTCAAGGACCACAATGATAAGGAAAGTGGAAAAACCAGTGCAACACTTGTATTTATTGCACCTGTGAAGGATTAAAGACAAGAAACTAAAAGCAATCTACTTGAAACAGACAGGGAATAGGAGTAGGCGAAATACTATAACTCCTCTGGAGTGGTGGGAGATTTGACTTCTCTTCGTTTGCTCAGCTCAAAGCTTGATGCCCTCAAGGAGGCACAGCCCAGTTGTTCCTTGTGGATGGCTTAAATAGCAAGCTAGCCAGACACTTATTTGTATCCACTATACCAATGTCAGGTTGGTGCTGTTTTACAGGAAATGCAGATTGCAAATAATCTGGTGGAATTTGCCCGAAGGGAGACTATGTGACTTGCTCAAGGTCACACAGGATGTCAATGATAGGGCAGAGAACTGAACCTGAGTTTTCTAAGTTTCAGACCATGACCTTTATCACCGAGCCATCCTTCCTTCCCCTGCTTAGATATGAACAAGTTGTTAAGGAAGCAGTTCTATAAACATTCATCTTCCTTTTTGCTAAAAATGGGCCAGCATATTACCTGCCAGGAACTCATGGCATATCAAACACCTCCAAGAGACAGCAGTAGATACCAACCTCTGTAAGTCGAATCAGTGACTCCAGTTGCCTTGTAGTGATTGGTGTGCTGTCTAGCCCTTGGTTCTGCTTCCGGAGTTCAATGTAGAATTCCTGGAGGACTTGCGCAGCTTCTGGGGATAACTTTGGGTGGACATACTGCCGGGCATATCCAACATACTTCCTCAACAGCTGGTGTGGAATGGCATCAAAGTTTTCTCCTGGCAAGACCTGATCAATTACAAGCAGTGCCCTTGCACTCAATGATTACAGTTGCAATACAGCACCATGCAGTAATATTTTTAGATAAAAATCATACTTCCTGTACTTGAAATAGAATAAACATTTAAAAAGAAGCAGAAATGGGACTAAGTGCTTTAGCATATTTCCTAACCAGTCCTTCATCTATGAACTTTTAGAATTAAAGCTGGGTGGTATATCATAAATATTGCCTTGGTTACTTTCAAAGGAAACAGCAAACATTTCTAGCTTGCAATGCAGAAAAATGAAAGGGCAAATGTGATTTGGCAAAATCACGAGTCCCATTCTCAAAAAGACTGAAAAATGAAGGAGAATGATACAGAAACTATATAGCCTAGAAATATACTAAATTAATGTGGCATTTAAGATTATGATGTGGAAAATATGATTTTACAACAAAAAAGAGTCACAAGTAGGAGCCCTGCTTTGCTTGCTGCAGTATAAACATATTGTTCCTTCCCTTGAGACCCCAATACTGCAGAGAGTTCCCTCTAGGTGGGTTTCTGTGACTGAGCCACAAAGGGACAGAGGTCTATCCTGCATGGTGAATCCAAGTGACAGACAAGGATATGGAGATAAAAGGAAAGACCAAATACATGGGAAAGTGGTGGAACTGTTTCTTCAGTTAGGGGAGAAAGTGGAATTGAAATGGGGCAGGTGAACATACAAACAAGAAGGGATGGAAGGGGGAAATAAAGAGAAAAAAAATGGAGGACTCACTAGCTGGAATGGCAAGAAAGAAGAAGGTGGGGAGAAGTTTAATGATAGCATTAGCAAGTAAAAGGAAGAAGCACCATCCCCCGCAGAGCAGAAACATATAAAACATTTAAAAACTGGACATATATGACAACCTCCTTGATATAACTTGCCACCACCTAACCTGCTGGAGTTATTAGGGCAACAAATAACAGGAACTCTATGAATTGGGTCCTTTTGCTAAACCTTCCAAAATGCCCTAGGCTAGAGTTGGTTCTCTATTTGGAATATAGAAGATGGCTGCTGAAAGATTCAGCACCCCCAAGCTGCCTGCATTAGTTCCAGTGGGAGATGGAGGATGGGGAGCTAAGAAACAAAATCTGAAGAGAACATCCCACCTTTAACCTTTCTAGTAGTGGTTTATCTGAAACTTCTTCAAGGACAGAGGTATTAGGATCCTGAATGTTGGTGCGAGTCATTACAGCACTGCTACATACTCCTTGTTTTCCCGCTCGCATTGCCATTACATGTTCAGAAAGCAAATGGTCATAAGCTTCATTTGGGGTGTCCAGCAAGATAAATACCAAGTCAAATCTGGACAATAAGGCACTCCCCATTCTACAAGACAAAAACAACAGACAAAGTGAAAATCTACAGCATCTTTATCCTATTGCCCTGCTTCTCAAGAAGGATTTAAGACATAAAAATTTACCCAGTGTAGTAAAGTCACAGTAAAACAGCAGTTTCTCTCTCAAATGATCAAGAATAAATATTGTAATAAAAAAAAAAAAAAAAAAAATCACATTCATCTTTCAGGAAACCGGGGGGGAGGGGTGTAGAAATCAACAGACTGAATTAGGTATCTTGCAGCAACCCTAGTAACTGCAAGGTACCTAATTAACATTTTGAAAAAAGTGCTTACTTTAAGTTCTCAGATACTGTTTTGGCCTTGTTATAGTGCCCCCCAACTGGGTTTGCTGCAGCAATAATAGACGTCCTAGCTGGCAAACTGCATACAATGCCAGCCTTGGCCAGACTGATACTTTGCTGTTCCATTGCTTCCAACAAAGCTTGATGCTGGCTTCCCATCTTGTCAAATTCATCTATTCCACAAATACCTGGAAATGTAATACAGGATAAATCAGAAAGCAATCAGATCACTGGCCAGGTGCATACTATTGATACTATACTACACCACAAGCCAAATCCAAACTCTAATGGCTGCAGAGGGTGTTAAAGCTCACATTCTCCTAAGCTTAGCTTCTTTTCCAGGTTGTCTCTGGTACACTGATGATCAACATGCAAGTCTGGAATGGGCAAATATTACAGAGAAGGATGTAACTGGTCATGCTCAGAGCAACCTTGTGAGCAATACATTTGTTTCTGTTTGCTGCCAACCTGCACTCCAGAATCCAATAATTTTAAGAAAAATTAGGTTAACTTAAAAAAAAAAAAAAAAAATGGAGTGCCTAAATTCACTGAGAACCTAGTAGCTTCCATTACAGTCAAGGGACATTCAGTGACTGAAAACCCAGCTCTTTTTTTAGACCTCTAAATAACGATAGCATATGGATTTTAAGAGCTTTCCTTTAAACAGCTAATCTTCTGAGAATGACACTTAAACTCCAAAGGAATCAATTCTATAGAGGCTAGTGGAGAACATCATGAATTTTAAGTCTCACCAAAGGAAGCCTCCCTGGAGGAGACCAGCAGAGCATGAGGATCAACATTTTAAATAGCTGTATGAAATCTTTTAAGATGTGTTTTATACTTGAAAATATTAACTTTGAAAATAAATTAATTAAAGAGAATTAGCTTGAAATTGGAAGCGAAGGACAGCATCATTGTAAACCCTTAGATTTAATATCACAAAATTCAGATTTTAAAAAGTAAATTTAAGGGGAGACAAAAACACACCAATTTGAATCAGAAGTAAAATATTGTGCAAAAATGGTACCCACAGCCCTTAGCATATTACCTTGATCTCCAAGTACTAGAGCACCAGCTTCCAAAGCAAAATCTCCAGAGGCACCATCTCTAGATAGAGTTACAGTCAGGCCAGAGCTGGTGGTGGTATTACCACAAACATATACACCACGCGGAGCAATATTGCACACTGCCTGAAGAAAACAAACACAGATTTTTAATGTTAATTTTGTTTAATGTGATTCAATAACTCAAGCTATTCTGGAAAAAATAGCCCAGGTCTGATGTTTTTACTACTCCACTTCACAAGGCAACAATGCAAAAATTATTAACTTTGTTTAACCCTACGTGTCTTCTTATAAGCATGCCTGTTGAATCATCATGCCAAAAATACTTGGATTTTGCAACATGTAGAAAGCACTGGAAAAAAGTGAAATGGATGATTCCCTATCCTAAAAACTTTTACTTTGCTATTTATTTTCTAACGAAAGCACTTCAGACATAAGATGATGTTAAGTGCATATGTGCATACACATACACATCTCGGGTTGTTAATCACTGAAATGCAGCCATGTAACACAGGGACTGCCAGACTGGATCAGACACAAGTTCCATCTAGTCCTGTACCCTGTTTCCTGACAGTGGCTTACACCAGCTATTTCACAGAAAGGTATAACACTGGCTGCAGTAGGCAGATCTGAGATAATCTACAGCCCAGATTAAATCTCCTCCTGGTCTCCAGTAGTTAGAGAGTGGCTTAAATCCTAAAGCACGAAGATCTCAACAGGAGTTAAATACAAAAAGTGGGGAAAAATGCATCAAAATTAAACTTGGGAGACAATTTATACAGGCAGGCAGACACAACATAGTAGCTTCTGATAAACATGGTTTCTCTTTCCCAGTGGACTGTTAATTACTTTTCTTTCATGTCACTATCAGAAGTGAATCAAAGATTATATCAGAACAGTATTTGTTCAGCGCTACAAAAGGCACTGACTACAACGCACTGTCTCCTACAGAGCTTTGTTTTTTTCTTAGCAGCTTTGCCATAGTGCCCTGGATGAACCTTGCACTACTACAAAGTATTATAATTATTATACTACAAAGTATTATTTTCTTTTCATAAATGGCACCTAAGTGTTTACTACAGAAAATAAAACAAGTCTTACATTGCTTGTGACCTAGTTTTCTTTGATAAAAAATAAAAAATTCACAAATTCTCTGACCAAAAAAAAAAAAAAAAAAAAAAAAAAAAATGCATATTCTCTGATAACTCCCCTCAAATCCGTGATTAAAATAAAAGGCCCCTCACTCCTCCCCCCCACCCCACAACCCCTCCAGCCCTGCTGATGCCCCTCATTCCCCACCCCCATAACTCCCCCAGCCTTGCTGGTGCCCCTCACTTCCCCCCCTTTCTGCCCCAGGCCTGCTGATGACATATACATACACATGGCTTCCCCTGTCTGACCACTCTCCTCCCACTCTCTTCCACCTCCTTGCAAGCTGGAACTCTGCAAAACCCATGGGTTTCTCTCTTAAGATGAGAAATCCATGCTTTCCTTAAGTAAAAAGGGAAAATCTGCATTTTCCTCTGTTTTCCCATGGGAAACAGAAAACCCAGATCCCTGCTTGTGACTGCATTCCCACTTAGGGTAAATCAGGAATACATTGTTTAAATATTTGTATGCAAGAGATTTGTACATAAAGCCCTGAACTTGGCTCAAATATTCTAAATCAGAATCATAGCTGTGCCAATATCAAAAAGAAACTGATTCAAAAACTTTTTAAAAACAGAAAACAAAGAACCTGCATGTTTACAGATTACTACAAAAAGCACTCCATCCAGCTGTGCTAAAAAGGAGCGTGTGTAATTGTACTGGTCAAGATGTGGCTTGGAAATTATTCTTCGTACAATAAGTACATGTGTAAAAAGATGTTCCGAGAATGCTTCTAGAGAGAAGGACAAAGGAAGAGTGAAGCAAAGAGATTAAGATATATTGATGTATTCCTTCATATTGTCTCTCCTTTACAAATAGTTCCTTTTTTCTAATTCTATCAACCACATCTTCAAATTTTAAGAAGATTCATGGTTTATATATATTTTTGGTGTCTCCACCAATGAATTGTCTTCCTCCTGCTCTTTGCTATAATCATTCATCTATCGCTTACAAGAGATTTATTCCAGATAGTAAACAGGGTTCTTAAGTTTTGGCAGGTATGTTAACGTAAGTGCACATTATTGTTCACATAGAAAATTACCACCTTTTCTTGGCACCAATACTGAAAAACACTGCTTTCCATCTTAATAAACGTGACACCCTGTTAGTGGTATCTTACAATATCATAAAGCTAGCTCAGTAATTCATTTTTAAAAATACCCACACCAGCACTTTTTCAAACTAATTTCTCCTATATTGCCAGTTGAGGCAATATGTCATTAGAAGCTCTGTCTTTCAAAAGAAGTCTGATATTATCTTGTTGTCACAGTCTGAGCAAAAAGAAAGTGAGCTTTATTAATAGTATAGGATTTTGCTATTCCATTGTACTGTCAAAGTAGCTCAAAATTCATTTTCCAAGTATTCTCAGAATGCAACACATTTTGTAAATTATAATCCCCTATCCTCAGTATGGGGAAGATGAGGCAATTGAGATGGAGAATATTTGCATTCCCTACAAAGTCACTGAGGACTGTGTACCTAATTGCTGTTTGTGATTTTGAAGATTTCCCACAAGGTCATAAAAAGCCCATCCCTGAAACTAAAATAATATCCAAGGTTTCAATTCCCATTTCTTTATCCCATTCACAAGACTATCTTTGCCTTCACTTGCTGTATATAAAGCATGACATAGAAAATTTAGTCAGGTACATTATGTCAAGTGTAATGTTCATATGCCCATTTTTTGTTCACTTCTAGATGCCATTGGGAAAAGTGAAAACAACAGAAGATTGACTAAAAGGCATACGTTAACATTTAAAGCAGTCTCCTTCTTACAGTTAATCCTCTCGAGGCCACACAAAAAAGGGAGGTACCAGAGTCCTAGTAACCCCAGAGAACAGATATCTCCCCTGCACAATTAAGAATCTGGGAGAGATGGTGTGGGGATTGTGATCCCAACTAAGTCCAAAGTAATCCTTCAGCCCCAGGGCAGCATTCTGCTCTCTGGCTGCTTCTGCAGTGGACCACAGAGTTGCACATACAAAGAAACACTCAATGCAAGGGGTTAGAGACAAAACAACAAGCATGCATCCGCTCTCCATCATGATAAATTAACCCATACTTGCAACATCTGACTCTTTCCCAGTCCTGGATCGCCAACAACCAGAACATGTGGGTCTCCTCGCACTGGAATTCTGTTTTTGTCATCAACATATTTTTGGCATCCTCCAAACAATGCCAGCACCAAACCTGCCTTTACAATCTAGAATGGTAAATACAGACACTAGTCAGAATTAGGCAACAGTAACCATTGGTAATAACTGCTTCCCAGAGTTAGCTGTGTTCAACTGTACCATGAAGAAGGGAAAGATTGTATCGTGCAAGAAAAGGTTGAAAAGGAGTGAGAGCTCCCACCCTTGCACCATTCCCTACCTAGGTTCTTTTCTGTGATTTCTGTTTGTGAACTGACATGGAAAAAGGAACAGTGAATCCAAACATTAGCTGGCAGCTGGGATGGGATGGGGGAGAAGGTATTAGTTTTTTTCCACATTGCTAAGCTTTAAAAAAGAAAAAAAAAAAAAATCATCCCTTGAGAGTTCACTGTAACCAAGTTGTAAATAAGTCTGAAATCAGAATGAAAAGCTGAACTGTAAAAATTACTTACTTCATGGCCATATATAGTAGGACAAAGCGAGCTGAAAAACCCAAGACATTAAAATGTGATTAATACAGATCTCATATTACCACTACAGAATCATTTACTCTGTCTAAATTATAAAACAGGTACAGAAGTTCATTTTTTCATATTAAATCACATCAAAACCAAAGACTTCTTAGAAATACAGTATCAAACTCCTTGAACTTTTTGGACAGCCAATTCCGCTTATCATTAAGTGACCTGTACTCACTTCAGCCTGTACACACACAAAAAAAGAACTAGTTACACAATAGTTGCTCTATCCTCTCTTATCTTTGCAGCATAACTACTTGTAATCAGCATAAGCCTCCTGTTCAACTGTGCTGCCATTTGAAGTGGTCATGGATTCCACAGAGCTTAGCTGTAGTGTCCTGGAATCCTCCAGGACTACCTTCTGGCCCTGCATTATCTGCTTCATACCCACTGTTTTAGTCTCACATCTCAATTCCTCCAGTACTGCTGGGGTGCCACAGGCAGACTACAGAACATAACAGAACGGTGCACAACACAAGCTGCAAGTAGAATAGCTTCACACATTAAAAAAAAAATAATAATGCAAAAAACAAAAAATTTTGGGGACTGAAAAAAGAAGTGATTGAGAAGAAAAAACATCAGAGAGATATGTGTAAGCACAAGTACATATACTGCCCTGCTGAAGGATACACACAGTTGGGGCGAAAATTCAACAAATGGTTACAACTGCAAATATCTGCTTAACTAACCTCATCTCCTACCCAGGCATCATGCTTACATTAACCCACAAGGAAATACTTCATTAAGAGATGTGACCAATACTAACTGCTTAAGTCAGTCAAGAAGCCAAATAGATAATACACCAGATTTGAAAGACAAAAGCTGCAATGGTAAGGTCTACACTGCTAAAACTAAGAAACAACTTACTTGACAATCAGCTTGAACAGATTTTCCTCAGCTTGAATCTCTCGAACAGCATAAAGATCTTTTAGTGAAAATTCCAGGAATGCTCTGTGATCAGTCTCATCTTCAAATTTTTTAATTTTTTGTCCTTTACTGTTGCTGACAGAATTTGCCTCAATGTACAACAAGAACATACACTTATCGTTCTTATTTCTAGAGGCTCCTATTAAATGACAAAGACAGTCAAAAGTAGGAAGGCAATTAATTTAGTTCAGAAATGTTAAAAACCACATGCTCAAACTGCTAAACATTTTAATTAATAATATGAGCTAAAGTCCAATCACAGTTCCTAAATGCAGAACAATGTAGTTCTAGGACGATATACTGCTAATTGTATTTGTACAACTTATTTTTTCAAAGCCTGATACAAAGCCAGAAAAAGCTTCTAATGACACAGTGAGCTTCCTTTACTTTTAAAATGCTGGTTCATCTTCTTACAGTTAGACACAGAGTCAGGGACTCTCTGGATAGGGACTTATCTGAAATATGTGATCAATTTTATTTTAAATTACATTTTATTTTAAAATAATTAATTAATTATTTAGAAACACAAAATGACACTGTTAAAAAACCCTGATATTATATGAGGCTTTAAAACTGCTAGCTTAGCCTGAATAGATGCATACTACATTTTACTCCTAAAATACTTGTTAAAGTTGTATAGTAAGGAAGATGAGAAAAATGCTGTTAAAAAGAATGAAACACTATCTACCTCCATAACAGAAGAATTACTGAACTATTATAACAACACCTTCAAAAACTGATAGGTCATCAGAATTCTTTGTACACACTTCATTACAGATCACCAGAGAACTTCAAAAGAGAGGATCCAAAAGGTTTACCCAAGCACAGAAGTGAGTCATTAAGGAGATTGCACAGTTATAAGTGTACCCATAACATTTATTTTAACCCTGATAACAATCTGCTTGAAATGAAAGATGAAAACTGTCAAAAAGCTAATCTCAAAGAGACCATTTTAGACACAAACCTGGCAAGCAGGCCTTGATCTCAATGCCTTGTTTCCTTTAGCAGGGTATAGCAGACTTTTCAAGCCAAATGACTTACTGAAACATCAGAAGCCTATTGTGGGAATTCAGACCTCAACACAGAGGGCTACTGCACTGCAGATTGTATACGAGCCAGTGTAGATTGGACCAAGAGGTACACAGCTGCTCTTACAATTAACTTAATTTTTTCCTTTCTCCTTTTCACTACTAGGGCACCTACCTGTTCAACAATTTCCCCTTGTACACTTTGTAAATTTCTAAGCAGTGAATAGATGTGCTTTGAGAGATCAAATCAATGACCAATTAATGAAACTATCCTTTTTAATTGCATGCAAGATATACATGAGGTTAAGGGGAAAAAACTCCCAAGCAAATGAAAGTTTAAACCGCATGTGCTGTACCTTCTTCAGAGTTTGACACCTTGACAATTCCTGTAATTGTGACTATATCTCCTGGAACACAACTGTCCACAAGATCCTGAACCAGCTCACATTCTATGGTGCGAGGAATTCGACCCGCTTCTCGCTGATCATCAGACATGAGTTCCTGAACCCTAAAATATAAAGAATTGCACCAGTCTGTAACATTTCCATTTAAACTCTTCTACCAAAAGTCCTCAAAAAATATGCTTCAAAACAGTACTTCTGATGTCATAAGACAGGAGATAATAGTAACAGACTGATAATCCTGAAAATAATGATGTAAAATAGAAAAGTCTCCACCTTTCAAAGTCAGAAAACTCCAAAAATGTTGAGTGCTTGCAGGACCAGGGTTTTAATATACAGTTCACTTTTTCTTAAACATATGCTCCAAACAGCATTTCCAAAGAGTCACAACTTTATTAATGCTATATAACTGTCAACTCTAATATCACCTTACTACTCAGTGAAATCTAATCACATAACAGCTTACATATAAAAACTCTCTTTCCCTGTCCTCAGCTCACCGAACATAATACATACAGGGATACTGGCAAGAGCAGATCTAAGATTTTGAAAAGCAGGGTGCAGATGGTGTGGTACCTCATGATATATATTTTTTTTCCCCTCAAACAACATATTTTTCTCCACTTAAGAAGAAATGAGAAGCTTTACTAATAAGTTAGGGGTCCAGGGTTATATTATTCAGTTTAAGACTTAAGGAAAAATAATCAGAACTTTAATGGAATGTACAGTAATTTGCTATATTATGTAGAAAATACAACACACAATAAAAGATATTATTTCCTTCGTCCTGTAGCCATTCAATGTAAATCTCTTTTTTCAGATTTATAACTCAAATTCTAGCCTCCTTGAACATCCTGATAATATATTCCATGCTTCACTGAAAGATATGTCTGCATCTGAGTTAGTTTCCACACTTGAGTTAATATTTTTACCTAGAATGAAAAAGTCTTCAGGGTTGTGAAATAGGAGCTACTTTACCAGGAGCAGCTAACACACAGCTGCATTGCAGAAGAAAGGCTGGTTTGATTAGCACAGCATCAGGACCATTAAAAAGGAGAGAGGGTCATTAAAACCTATGGAATGAAGAGTTTAGAAGGGATCAGGTAGACTTAGAACGAGCCATGAAGTCAAGTGACTCCATCACTGCTGCCTGAATAGAAATGCTAGTGTTACTGCCAAGCAGTTGGCTTTAAAATTTGGGTGGACTAGAATCAAAGGGAGGGTCTAACTGTACCACTGCATCCCCCCCTGGATACTGGCAGAACAATGAATTGTGACCAGTTCTATGTCCATCTCCTAACCCAAAAGGGCGGCTTCCTGAAATTGTTCTACTGTTAAAAAGAAGTTTGGGTCATGACCAAGCAAAGAAAGAGACAGACCAACAGGAACGTTTTAAGAACCACTTGTTTTCCATATTTGCTTTCCTGAAAAACACAATTTTGTACTAACAAAAAAAAGATATTCTTCCTGCCTAAAGCTGGAAATACTACTGAAATACAAGACAAGATTCACAATGTAGTCTAATGAAACTCTACTACTATTTTTTTTTTTTTTATATTCCAAAGGAGTATTATCCAACTTTCATCCACTTTGAACAATATTCATTTAATAACTTTCACTTCAGTCTATAAAAAACTGAGAAGTCCATGGTGATTGTGGCAGGGCACTGGTGGTGCCTGCCACCTTAAGGGCCTGGAGCCAACAGCTGCCAGCTTCCTGATGAGGGTAGCCATTTTGAGATCAGGGGCTGCCCATATAAAAAGTGCAGTTCGACTGCTAGCGGCCAGGCAACAACATCGCCTGGCCGGAGGGCTGCAGATCTACATCTGGAGGCAAGGGAGGAGCTGCAGGGGAAAGATACGAGGCTCCTGGTCCTGGGCATGACCTAAAACTGCACCCTGCTGGGAGTGGGTGGCCTGGTGCAGCTCCCAGTGGCACGGGAGCCCCCAGGAAATGCCCGGCCAGTTACCACCCCGGTGAAAGGTGGGCTGGGATGCCTTAACCCCTATACCCCACCACCGGGTGGGTAACCCCTTTGTTTGTAGGGCCCGGAGGGCAGCCCCCTGGAGAGAGAGAAGGACTAGAGACTCGGACCTGATCGAGAGAGTACCCTCGACTGGCCCATGCTGGGGCCAGGACCAGGATGGTCAAAAGGGCCAGGGGCCCACCGCGAGGGATGCCCAAGAGCCGGGGTCCTGACTGGCCTGGAGGTGGGCCAGGGCTGGTAGCCAAAGGTCCCAGGGGGCCACACCCAAGAGGGGAAAATAGTTTCAGGGAGCTAGATAGCCGAATAAAGGTGAGGTAGGCCGCCAGAATGGAGGGATCTTGGAGGAGTCCTGATAGAAGGATTCTGGGGCCGGTGATGATAAGAATTCATGTGCAAGTACACAGGATAATAAAGATTATGCGGTATAAAGAAAAAACATGAAATATTTATCACCAGAATGTTTCCAAATTAAGGGCCTAAAACCCTGCAGCCCTCATGGAGAGAGAAATTCAGTGACTTCAATGGGAGTTTACTTGTAGCACCCCTAAATACGTAAGCATTTGAGTCGTACATAACAGCTGGCTATTTCACCTATACATTGTTATAAAAAAGGTAAGTTAAATGAATTGTTCATTCTAGTTAGCATGCAATCTAGCATGTGGTCTCTTGATATGAGGAGGAAACACTTCCGGTAATTACAGACATTATCGGTGAGTCTATAGATGATTGAGGGGCCCCATCCAAAATCTGCGTTTGACTGTGGACATGGCAAAGTTCTGGGAAGAAGGATAGTGAGGCGAGCTTGCTCAGAAAGATCAGTGCCTTGGTGTACATCATGGCACCACTGAGGACAATTCAGTGCTCGAGTCCCCCAAGTATTCATGTGAATATTGTATTTCTTCAGATTGGCATTCCAGGTGTTCTTGAATCTCTTCTTGTGCCCATCCTGAGTAGTGACCACTGGTGAGTTGGGACTACAGAACCTGTTTTGGGAGCCAGTTGTCAGGTATCCTTATGACATGCCCTATCCAACAGAACTTGTGTCATATAAACATGGGTTCAATGCTGGCGGTATTTACTTAAGCCAGAACACTGGCATTCAACTCACCATTTTTTTCAGTTGATTTGAAGGATTTTCCAAAGACATTTGCATTCCTAATGGTAACATTCCAAAGCTTTCAGGTTTTTCCAATGCATCATCTAAGTTTTACACCCATCTAACAGGGTAGAGGTTAACAGCCTGGAATATGAAAAGTATGGTTTGGACCTGATGTCATGATCATCAAAAGACCATTTCAGAGATGTGCAAAGGCAAAACAATAACAGATTGTATCCAGTGTAATAAGCTATGCAATTAGAAAGAGGCCTTTGCTGCAAAATTCAGACCCATTTTGGGGTAAGATTTTGAACTCTATTCACTACAGATACAGATTTCTGAGCTCTTACAGTTTTAACAGCACCCTCTAGTGCTATTCTCAAGAATCTGTAGCACTATGATTAAAATAATTTTAGAAGGTTTGTCAATAGAAAAAATGAGGTATGTTAAAAAAAAAAGTGACACTTAAATTTTGCTACCACCTATTTTATAGTTTTTAAATACCGACCTGTACAATTCGGATGCAGAATATCAACCTCATTTCCTTGTATGATTCTTCTTTTTCAGCAATCCCTCACCATCAAGGATGATTGTCTTCCATGACTGTCTTATTTGTGGGTCCATAGATGGGCGATGAGGCCAATATGGAATTAACAGGCTCTGCTGCAACTAGGGCACGTGTTTTCAAATGTGTGCCTTCCTTGATTTTGACTGCAGTAAAGGTGATCCCATTGGACATGGTTATCTAGTCAAAAAGAAGGTAGAGATGCTATGCTTAGGGCACCTTTTCTACCTCCCTCTTCCTTTGGAGTGAGTAGAGTGGATTCTGAAGAGAGCTGTTCAGTCACAGTTACAACTGTTGAATCATACTCCTGTCCTCATCCAAGTGCTAGATGACCTTCTTGTAACATGCCAGTTCATGACCAGGAGCTTCCATACCTCAAAATCCTGCTCTCATCATCACTAGCTGGTTGCTAAAGGGCTTGAAAAATGTTCTGGGAAAGTAGTTTTCATGGAATATACCTGTGCATGATTCCTTTTATCATGGAGAAAGTGCTGCACATCAGCTCCCATACAGTTCTTAACATGGACAGGACCTTAATCCAATAGTAAGGAACCAAGACAACTGGAGATTTTATTCTACTGCAGTCTTCATCTGCCTTTATAGCCGTTGAGATTCTAACATCCTCTTCTGCCTGCTCTGCCACTGAGGACTCGTAGACCTATAGCTGGGGGCTGGGCAGGCTTATTATAGTCGTGATCTGTACTCTCCATGTCACAGCACCATCAAAGGATATATGTGGCTCTTCAGGAGGGAAAGCATTGCCATTTGCTGACCCCACCACACCCTGGTGGTGCTGTCACTGCTTGGTCTGCAACTGCTTAAACATCAGAATTACCCCTGCTTATTTTGCAGCTAACCTTCCCTATAGGTTGGTCATTCCTCTATCCACCACCTGTAGATTGGGTAGGTAACCAAACAGTTCTGCTGCCAGCTTCTATGATAAAAAATTATGTTCACTGTGGATAGGAGGGAGAGCAGCAGATTTGATTTATACTGACTTCAGCAAGGCTTTTGACACCAGCTCTTATGACATTTTTCTTAACAAGCTAAGGAAATACAGACTAGACCAAAGTCTGTAAGGTAAACACAAAACTGGTTGGATCATCATGCTCAACAAGTAGTCATCCATGGCTCAATGTCTAGTTGGGAGATGGTATCAAGTGGGGCTCCCCATGGGTCTGTCATGGATCCAGTATTGATCAATGTAATCATTAATGATTTGGATAATGGGATTCAGTGGAGGCTTAGCAAATCTGTGGATGAAACCAACTTGGGTGGAGTTGCAAGTACTCTGGAGAGTAGAGCTAGGATCCAGAATGGCCTGAAGAGACTGGAAATATGGCCTACAGTCAATCAGAGGAGATTCAACAAGGCCCAAGCGCTAAGTCCTGCACTTGGGACAGAATAATTGCATGCACAAATGCAGACTGGAAAACTACTGGCTAGGCTGTAATATGGTAGAGAAGGACCTGAAAGTTACTGTGGATCATAAGCTTAAACATAAGCCAAAAGTGTGCTCTCATTGCAAAAAGAGCAGCAGCATCCTGGGTTGTATTAACAGGACTATCACTTGCAAATCAAGAGAAGTAATTTTTTCTGTTCTATTCAGCACTGGTGAAGCCTCCTCAATTGGTGTATTGTGTTTGATTTTGGGTCCCACACTTGAAGAAAAATGTGGACATGTTTAAGAGAGTTCAGTGGAAAGCAAAACAAATGATTAGAGGCCTGAGAAGTATGATGTATAAGGAAAGGCTGAAAGAAGTAGAATTATTTAGTCTGGAGAAAAGAAAAAACTGAGGAGGGATTTCATGGCAAATCTTCAAATATCTGAAGATGATTTTAAAAAACATGGAGATGGGGCAGAAGAGGAAATTTAGGTTGTAGATTAGGAAGAACTTCCAGACTCTGAAGGTGGTCAGAAACTGAAACAGTTTACCTAGTGAAGTTGTGGAATCTCCATGCCTGGAAACTTTCAGGAGCAGGTTAGAGGCTTGGTTGACATGATTTAGTCAGGGATGATCCTGCCTTGAGAAGCAGGCTGAACTAGATGACCTCATGAGGTCCCTTCCAGCCCTACTTTCCTATGATCCCATGAACTTGAAGAAACAGGACTGTAGAGAAACTCCAACACAAGTTAACTTGGAGTCTTGGGACTCTAAACTGAAATTACACTGTTTGTTCATCCAGTTGTTTGCTAAAAAGGGAAAGGAACATCACAAACTCTTCAGAATAAACACTGCTATAATACTGGAAAAACTGCTAGTACAATGAAAGTGAGGAAAGAAAGTGGATCTCTTTAGGAAAATGATCCTAAATATGAATTATAGGGTACCATCTTTATTGCCTCAGCACTTTCCTTCCCGTGGGACTGCACAGATGAAGTCTTCCTGTGCTGCTGATTCCAGGAAGCACAAACCATTGGAACATTTGACTAAGATTACCCTAAAAAAAAAAATCAGCCTAAAGTTAGCCTAAAATTAGACCACAACAAGGTTCTTTTGTCTATGAACAAAAGAAGTCCACATACAGTTTTCTGACCTAGGACTATGCAGAGCCTTAGTCCTTACTTTGAAACCACTTTTCATCCAGGGAAGTCTTAACAGGGTTGAGTTCTGGGGAAGGGAAGAGTTGCATATAGAGGTTCCCCACATCCTGTTGGAGCCAAGTGATCAACTCCCTTACTTTTAGTTTTGACATCTTTTAGAAGCCACTGCTTACCCAGTCCCCAGACCAGAAGTCCTAATTATGACTTCCTTCTAAGCCCAGTTTTTCCTCACACAGAACAGCAGCAAGATGCTAACTCTTTCAGCTTTGCTGGGTTAGCCACAAAGGCTTTTAAAACCCCCACTCCTTACCATGATTGCTATCCTTTGCAGATGCACTTTGATACCCGAATACATTTCTCAGTCTTTTATCACATTAATTAAAAATGACTTAATGGGGACCACGTTTTTTACCTTTTCAATAGTACCATTCAAGTCAACTTGTGAGCATGTCCAAGTTCAACACGTTAGTCATTGCTGAGAGAAGGCATAATTCTCCATCTATTCTAAAGAAACTGTGAATAATCAGCTCCAGAAATAATTATAATCATTTCAGACTACAACTAACCCCTTAAAATCATGCTATTTCTATTGAGGTAATAATTGAGTCTCATTGTTTTTAGACTCTATATAAACAATGAAAGAGTCCCTAACAAAGAGAACTCATAATTTAAGAAACGTTTACTTCTTGATTAGATGTAGAAAGCTAATGAACAGGAATAAATCACATGTCCATAAACAATTTCCCAATTCAGATCCACTTTAAACTGTGAAGACTTAACCCTAAAATTTACTACAATTTATATAACCTTCAATTCTGACAGTTTACGGAGTAATGCAACTTTGCTCATACAGCTTTATTCTCTGTCACATTTAGAGCATGACCATCACAGTGAAGCCATAACCAAGAATCTGAATCAACTAGGGGTGTACTGATAAAGATTTTTTGGGCTGATACTGATGGCCAATTATTAACTAGACATACTAGCTAAAACCAATCTGACTGCTGATACGCAGCCTGGCAGCTTGGAACGTCCAGCTGATAAGTCTGTTGTGGGGGGAAGGGGCATGGGGCAGGGGCAGATCGAGGCCCCCCATGGTGAGGGAGGGAGGGAGTGGGGCTGGGGTAGGTGCTGCCCAGCTGGGGCAGGGCACAGGAAAGAGCCAGTCTCACCATTGGATGTGAAAGAAGGTCAACATTACAAACCTAGACTTCCAAAAGGCCTTTGATCTGGTATCCCATGATGTTCTCACAGGAAAATTGGAGGATTTTGAGCTTCACTGCTTGATGGTTAGGTGGGTAGGAAACTGGCTGCAAGGTAGGACCCAGAAAGTTCTTATAAACGGATCTGTGTTGTCCTGGCAAGAAGTGACCAGTAGTGTCCCTCAGGGGTCCGTGCTTGTCACGTGCTTTTCAACATCTTTATCAATGATTTAGATGAGGGGCTGAGGAGTTCACTGGCAAGCTATGGGGGAGCATGATCATGCTTGAAGGTAGGCTGCAGATACAGGCAGACGTGGACAGGCTGGAGAGTTGGGCTGATTGGAACCAGCTTGGGTGACTCATTTGGGGATGGGGAGGAGAGGGCTGGCTTCCCACGCTACGTGCACCCTGGAGGAGGCATGGGGAACATGTGCCCCCTAGCTTTGTGCACGGGGCAAGGCCAGGCTGGCCACTGGGGCAAATCCATAAAGCACATGCCCCCCCCCCATACGTTCCCTGGGGACACAAGTCGTGGCGGAAGCTGCCCCCCTTCCCATTCTCCACGAGCCACCCGCTGCTCAGTCCTGAGTCCCACCCCGACTGGGCAGCACTTGTCCCTACCCCAGGCCCACTCCTTCCCTCGCTGTAGGGGCTGTGATCTGTCCTTACCCCCCCACCCCCACCAGCCCTTTCCCTCCCTCGCACTGAGTTACCCTCCGGACACTGCTCTCCACACTGCCGGGCTGGATTCCTGGCCGCATGCAGCAGCTGCGCACATGGATGCAGCATTTAATCAGTGACATTATCAGACACATTGGTAAAAAAAGGCAGATTGATGATAATGTCAATTTTCCTTTTATTGGTGCTGATACGCTATGAACCAATGTATTGGTGCACCTGTAGAATTAACCTAGTATACTGAATAAGGACATAGATAAAGTGTAGCAGCATTTGGGTGAAACAATTCCTTTGTAATATATTCTTTTGATTATGTTTCCCCACAATGAACAGAGGTACATATTAATTATTGCAAGATAGTGTGCTTTTTTTCACATCTATTAAACCAAATGAAATTTTGAACACATACACACTTACTTAAAAAGGCCACTTACTTTATAGACTGCCAGTCCACAGTAATTGTTAAAGAAGAGCTTCTATCTGCAGTGAATGATCGGCCACGGCATTCAGGAATAGGACACTGCAACAGGATTAATTAATGATCAGGTCTGAGTTAAGGAAAATAGTTCTCTTTACTGCACAGTTTAAATTACAATATTTGATTCCAAGGCTGGAGGGAGGGGGTAAAAATCAGTACACTCTATATGCAGCTCATAAACTACATAAGGGGAAAAAAAATCTATAGTTAAAGAAACTGTACTTGTAAAGATTAGAACTATTAACTAAAGTGGGTATGATTAACAGAGAATTATCATGCAAACAGTGGTTTATATCATGTAGTTCTTGCTCATTAGAGAAAATATAGTCTGTTTGTACTACCCCATTTCTCCACTTATTTCCCTGTATCTTCTGGGTGTTCAGAGGAGATAATTATTCAATTGGTCAAATAAGATACTTCTTTAGCTAGAAACATATGTGCATGCTGGACTCTTATGTTAAGCTAGGAATAATGAAACTAAACAAGCTGAAAAACAAACAAGTCAACAAAGTAACCAATCAATCAAAGAAAGCCCTGAAAAGCCCTTTCCAAATGGTTAACCTGGGGGAGAAGAGGAAAGAACTCCTTTCTGTATTTCTGGCATTTCCTATATTATAGTTTTTCATTTCAATACCAAATTTTATTTAATTGCAACTTCAACATAGTGAAGATATAGAGTAATAGTGGGACACATGATTTTTTTTTTTTAATGTGCCAGTAACTTAGTTTAACTTGCAGAAATCTTCTATTCCTTTCATCCTTCTTTAAATATTGTTGCTATTTCTTGACAATAAAATTAAGACAAAGTTATTTTATATTACCTTTGTGGGGAGGGTATATTTTCCGTCTGGCAGTGAAAGACTCTGAACACCTAAACACGTGCTGCATATGAAAGCCATCTTGGTGCAGAGAGGCTTAATGTTACTGACACGGACAACAGTACCACGCAAAGCAACATATTTTCCATAGCAATTAGCCCGAACATTCTTCAGTCGTGTCAATGGGTCATAGTTGTACACCCTAAAATGAAATGTCAACATTTTTATTTAAGTCTTATTATCTCTTAAATGAAGGACTAAAATCTATTAAAAATGTGTGCAGTAAATCAGAACATAGCCAGAGGAAAGTGTTTATCAAAGGATCAGCCTTATGCTTATTGTAATCTTGGATACTTTGCAGGGTTAAGTGCCTAATACTCATGCAAAAAGGAGGGTTTGCCAACTAGTCAGAGGCATACAGAGTCATAGCAAACAGCTGTACAGAGCCACTGAGGCACTCCACTTGTTTACTGCACCTTTTATTTCAAAGAAACTAACCTTGCATTAATATGTGGCACACTGATTATAGGTTCTTCATTAATTGGCAATCCTTCTTGCTTCTGCAGTTCAGCGGCATGCCTCTCAAGGTCTTTAGTTAACACCTAGATAGAAAAAAAAAAATGCTAGTCTAGGAAAGGACAGCTGTAAGCTAATGGGTTACAAAAATGTTGAAAAGTAAGTTTTTACAGTGGTCCCATTTAACATGATGTTCTCCTTCTGAAAGTTCTGCTTGATAGCACATTAGCCACTTAGCTTTGTCATGATATCCTGGAGGATAAAACCTCTACCTAACTCTGCTGAAGACCTCACTGAATATCAATGTGGGTATTTTGTGGAATCCTCTCTGTGGGGTGTTTATTTATTGTAAGCTGCTCTGAGCATTAAGGATAGAGTGGGATGTAAATCTAATAAATAAGTAAATGGAGAAAATTTTAGTGATCTGGACTTTTCCATTTGACAACCATTCATTTTCCCTCCATATTTTAAATCCAGCTGAGCATCTTTGCTGTCATAAAAAGTAACCTCTGAAATGTATGTATTAGTACAGTTAATGTCAGCGTACCCATTGGCACGTTTGCTGTCATGGCAAGAAACTACTTGTTTCAAGATATAGGACTTTACAACACAGCAGGTAGGAATTCCAAGGTCTATTCACTGCTTTGCCATGGGCCTCATGTGTCACCTTGGGCAAGTCCTCTAAGACCTGCAACTTAGTTGCTCATGTGATGAGTAAATAATATATACATTGGGAATAGTAGCTCCATGCACCACAGAGACATTATCAATCTAGTTGACCAAAATGATTGAATAATATCAAGCTCATCAGCCATGAAGCATTAGAGAAGACCAAAATATTATAAAAATACGATTTTAAGGTACACAAAGAGTGGAGAAGAAAAAGATTTTTTTCAGTGGAGAAACACATTTTTATAAATCAGGAAAAAAAGCTGTTTAGAAATAGGACTTTATTCTGACACTGCTTGTCATACTATAATAATTATTAGTTAGGTCAAATTCCTGGCCCAAGAAGCTTGATACACATGTATTTTTCACTCAGTAAATCCAAATCAGTCAGTTTAACACTGCAATATATTCATGTGTGTTTAACAACTTTGGATATCCCAACACTTCAGTGTTAGTATTCTTTAATAACAACATTATTTTAAAAAAGTATTTATCAGTTCGATAACTACTTGAAAATACTGAGACGTAGTTACTTAATATCCATTTGAAACCCATATTTACCTGATGTATTGCTAGACCCATGCAGTCTAATATTTTCTGAGGCATATCTCTTAATTCATTTGATATATCTGGTATCAACTCAATTAAATCTTTATCTTCTATCAGCTCTTTATAATCCACAAGAATACTTCCTTTTCTTTCAATTTCATCCTAATAAAACATTTAGTTATGAAACAATTTCATTTCAGGTTAAAACAAAAATATGTGAAAAGCTTTACTCATTATTCTTGAGATGTTTTAATTGAAATTCTAATATTATAAAAGCCTTAGTCTGTCTGTAATGCTGTACTCGCACTCTGATTGGTTGTCTCAGCAGCCAATCAGAGTGCTCTGCACAGACAGAGACACATAGTGAAGTGCTGCCATGACAGCGGGGACTGATGCTCGCCTCGCCTCCCCACCCTGGTCCCTGCTCCCTGGAGGCAGAGGGGCACAGCGGGGACCGAAGCACCACCATAATGAAGGGGATGGAGTGGGTGGCTGAGGCCAGCAGTGCTGGCCTCGCCCCCACCCCTGCTCCTTGGAGGTGGCGGTGGCACAGCACTGGCCTCAACCCCCCCCACATGGCAGAGTACCACCATGACAGCAGGGACTGAGGGGTGGAGCAGGCCCTGCTCCTTGGAGCCCGGGGTCCTGCTCTTTGGAGCCAGGGGTTGGAGCAGGCCCCACACTCCAACAACAGCCAGCAGGGCGGAGGCAGTGGCAGGGAAGAGGAGAGGGAGGGAGGGGAACAGGAAGGAGGGATTACTGGTAGCAGCCTGGGACTGGCCACCCACCACTGCCGCGTGCAAGCTTCCCTACCCCACTCCCTCCCCTCCACCTCCCTGTTCCTGGGAAGCAGCAGCGGCACAGAGTTGAACAACAGGGGATTGGGGGGGGAGGGGGTGTGTATAGGTCCGCACTTGAAGCGGGGGGGGGGGGGGGGAGACCGGACCCAAAACAATGGGTGGGAAGGAAAGGCAAGGCAGAGGAGTGAGTCTGGGCCCTAAGCAGCAGGCGGGGAAGGGAAAGGAAGGAGCGGGCCTGGACACAAGGTGGCAAGCAAGGTAAAATCGGGGGAAGCCAGACCCCGACCCGAGGCAACGCAGGCACCTCTCTGTCCCCGCCTGCCCCCCCCTTCCCCGCCCTGTCATGCTTGATGGGCAATTTGCTAGTATACATAACAAAACATACAAGAGTTTAGTAGAGTTGAATGTAGCAATAGTAGTGTGTTTTTACCTTGTCATAAAGTTCAATGCGGCTCGTGAAAAACTTTTGAAATGCTCGAATCTTCTGGACAAAAGGAGAGCTGTCATCATAAGCTAATTAGATATATATACATTGTATTAGTAATTAACACAGAAATTAATCAAAAGCAGCAGCATCATGTATCTTTTATTTATATAACCAGAATTTATTGTAGAAACCAAATTGTATTATTGACTATATTAGCTGGAAAAAATAAATAAATACAGGTAATTATTTAAATAACTCTATGGTGCTTCGCCCCTGCAATTTTTTCATATTTCCCTCATGCACAGATGTGTTCCTCCAAAGGACTGGATGGAATTCTTTTCAGAGCTTATCACTACATAACTAGTACTGTAATGACTCCTTAAAGAATAAACAGAAAAAGAGAAAGGAGTGTGAGGTGAGAAAGGAAGGCCAGGTGAAGACCAGTTAATCTATAATACATGCACTTTAGCTATAATCAAAAGGACTACTGCATAACAACATCCTGCACTATTTCCCAGCAGAAGAACAGATCTAGGATGCCCATCTTAAAAAGGGTGATAGTTTCTTCTCGTTAAGTTTTTTTGTACTCTGAGACAGAAAAGGAAACCTCAGTAGCCCTTTTTTTTTGCTGACCTATATAACATGCTTTCAGCCATGAAGATCAATCTTCACAGTAAAGGAGACAAGTTTAACACAGGGAAAAGTGGCCCCTCCCCTACCCTGTGGCTGTCACCCCATGCTGCAGCCACTCACAGCCTGCATCAGGACAGCTCCACGCAGGCTGCAAGCAGCTGCAGCAGGGAGCTCTGGGAACGGGGCAAAGGAGGGGCCGCTTTTCCTGCACTTAGCACCAGCTCCTTCCCTGCCAGCGAGCAGGGGGTTGGAGTTGCGCGCTGCATCCCGCCTGTGCTGCAGGGCAGGGGGGCACTTGAGTGAGCAGGTCGGGCAACAGGGCATGCATCCGGGTCCCAGGGCCAGTGCCAGCAGGGCCCAGAGTAGAGCCGCAGGGGTACGGGGTCCCGGCTGGCAGGGGCTCTATGGAGCCAGGCCAGCTCCCCCCCTCTACTTGCTGGTGCAGCCCAGTCCAGCTCCACAGACCACTGTCAGCCTGCGCCCTGCTCTGGGCCCCACCAGTGCTGGCCCTGGGACATTGGTCCCAAGATGGTGACCAGGGGGTGGGGCACCTGTCAAGGGGCGGGGCTACCCATGCAGCCCTTGACAGCTTGCTACAACTTGGTAAGCGACCCTCCGCCCAAAAAAATTGCCCACCCCTGTACTATGGGCAGGGGGGCCGTGGGGGTGGCGACAGGCACAGGTTTGGGGAAAAGGAGTTGTGGGTGCAAGCAAGGAAAGCAAAGAGCAGGGGTCTGGCCCTTTTACTGTTGTGCTTAGCCTGCCACAACAGTAGGGGGGGGATGAATTTAAGATGACATTTCACCAATTAGATTCTGTACATGGAAAATTATAACAAATTTTTAAGTTTTCATATACAGAACCTAATTTTGGGGGGGGTGGGGTAGCTTACATCCAAAGTTATTTTGGATTCAGATAAATATGGTGATTCAGAGTTGGAGGTGCAGAAAGTAGTCTATGTGGTGGATTCTTATGAGGCAGGACCCAAAGAAGTGCAACAGGTGATGCATGTGAATAACTAAGTTTCCAGTAGACTACAAATTCCATTATGGTTCACGAACAGCCATCTGGTTTTAGGTCAGCAGAATATGTTCAATGTTTTGTTTTGGGTTTGACAAGAGTCTGATGAAGACAGAATGCATTTTCCATTTTGCCAGATTTGTTTCCAAGACTCAAACCTCCCACAGGAATTACCCGTTCATTCAAGCTGATTTTAGACACAGGACGAGAATAAAAGACAACACCACAAAGTCACTCGCCATGCTGGCCAACAGTCTCTCTGTTCTGAAGAGCATTTCCTTGAGTGGGACTATCCAGCACTTTTAGGCTGTGCACGCACCCCAAGATTCTCTCTGGTAGCTGTCATAGTACTTAAAAAGGTACCAACATATTGGATTCTGAAGTGCAATCTGACATATAGTCACTGGTTCAAAGGAAAATTCCAAGAAGTACTTCATAGTAACTAGAGGTCCAGTCAAAGGACAAGATAGAGGGGAAGAAAGAACAGAAAGGGAGAGGAGTTTCTTTCTGTGCTCCTCCATTTTTTTATAGGATCAAATTATTTTCATGTTTAATTCATATTTTCCTTTATTGCACTTTGGATTATTAGAAGGTTTTATGAATGAACTACGAAGTCATTCATTTTTTCAACTTTCTAGTCCACTGGTTTCCCAATTATGATTTGCAGCCAACCCATCAGCAGTTAACAAAGATATAGTAAATGGTTTACAGCTGGTCTGCATACTGCACCAGCCCCACACATGCACATATAGTGTTTTCAATTACAAGTCTGAGGGTACAAGTGCTTGATCCGTTGGGAGAAACGCTGAGGATTAAAAGAGACTTGTTGATGTAAAAAGTTTGAGAATTATTTTTCTAATCTATTTGTTATTTACTCAACTGCAGGAAAATAAACAGAAATCATTTCCTATAGAAAATTAATTAAAAATCCATACCTTCAGAGAAATACAGCTTCCACCCTTTGTATGGAGTAACTGGGTCTAATGTTGACTGAATTAATCGAGGCTGGGCTGCAAAGTATTAAAGTAAGTTTAGCTAGAGCAGTATAGGTACAGCAACACCTCAGACTATTCTGCATTACTGTAGAGGACTAGTAAGCAAAGAGCTGTAGCTGTTGCACACAATAGTAGATGGATAGGCACTGCTGTCCAAAAAATACTCTGCTTATTCCAACATAAAGAGTAAAATTAACTCACCAGACTCAGCCTTCCCAGCATTTCCCTTCCAGTCTCCTTTTTGTCCTCTTCCTCGCCATCCTCCTCCTCCTCGCCAGCTTTGAAAGCCTCTTCCTCGTCCATACCCTCTTCCTCTGGATTCACTGCTCATCTCACGCCATATAAATGAATTGGCAAACTGTGGGTTAAAAGAAAAGGAAAAGATTGTTGATGGAGAGTTATATACATAAAGAATTATATTACCTGGTTTCTTTAGCCAACTGTCACATTAAAAGAACAAAATCAGGATCATTTCAATTGTGGAAAAAGAAGTCAAGATCCTTACTCCTCTAAAGAAGAGGGGGTGGGAGTACTGTGACTGCCTGCACTGTCAGAGAAGGAAAGAGGTTTTAGTCTGGTAAATGCAATGAAATTTTGGAGGGCTGCCCAACCTGCTTATAGTAATTGAGGACTGCAGGCCCAAAACATGCCTCTCATTTGTACCACAGAATAGAAGGGTCAGCCTGGAATCAGAACCTCTCCAAGTGTGCATGTGACCTGCACTATGACAGGTCAAAAGGGCCTGCCCATATTGGTTGTCTAGATTTCTCCTGAGGGGATGGAAGAGCTAATGCTAAAGCATCATTTCCCACATGTCTAAGAGCTAAGCCACACTGAGAAAATGGAAGTCACTGCTCTCCTGTTCTCTACTACTCTACTCCTGTCACATTTCATTACAAGATGACATGTCTTTCAGAAGTCTTTCACACATCTTGTGTGTCCCTCAACAAATGTGGAGAGAATGGTGCAAATGGCAGCAAGGCAACAACTAAAAATGATCTGCCATTTAAGGAAAATGGGAACTCCAGATAAATCATTTCAAGGCCAGCCTGCTGCAGCACCCTTTCACGTCACGACAGAGCAGTGGCTTTTGACTAGTGAAGACTCGATATCCCGCTTGGAAAACTTTCAGAAGGCAGGGTAGACACGTTCCTTTACAGACTAACGAAACCAGATTACATATACGCATATAGATATCGATGTCTACGGACCAAGATAGCTCTACATGCACATATATGATAGCTCTACAAAGATACCAGTGTCTACGGATAGAGACAGCTCTACAAAGACACAGATGATAGCTCTACACAGATATAGACGCCTATGGATATAGACAGATCTACATAGATATTTATGGATATAGATCTACAATCATAGACGATAGATCTATTTAGAGATCTACACATAGTGACAGATCTACATAGATATAGATGGAAGATCTACATAGACAGACTACATAGATGTGAATAGATCTAAATAAATACATGAGAGCCCTATCTAGACATAGGAATACCTACCTAGACATAGAGATAGAGCTGTATGGATAAAGAGGCCAAATCTAACTAGAGACAGCTCTAGGTAGACCTAGATGCCTATGGATAGAGACAGATCTATAAATATAGATGGCGGTATCTCCCTCTATGGGTAGAGCTGTCATCACAAGCTCTCGGGAGCCCAAGTGCACTTCATTCCAGGCAGAATGAGGCTGCCCCCACTCTAGACTCTACCTAGCCCTACTCCCCCGGCGAAGATCGGAGGCGGCGCCAGCCGGGCAGACTGCTGCTTCTAACCCTACAGGATCCTGCACACAACTTCGGAGTTTCTCGTGTGAACCCCGGCTGCGCACTTTCCCGGCCCGAGCCACGGGCGCTACCGCCTGCCCTACCCCCAACACCCCTTCCGTAACCAACAGGCACAGAAACAAAAAAAACACCCACCTCACCTGAGCGGTTTCACCACCACCGTTTTATTTTGGCGCCGGGTGGCCACGACTTCCGCTTCCGGTGCCCGCACCAATCACAGGGTCGGCTTGCGGCGGCGTCCCGCCCCCGCGCGACTCTCCTCTCAAGTTCATTGGCCACCGTCGACGAAGTGGGGGAGAGGCGGTTCGCTTTGCCGCTGTCTGTCACGTGACACTACCCCCTCCCCCCCATGGAGCTTCTCGGGAGTACGCCTGCGCACTGCGGGCCTCCCTTTCCGCCAATGGGAGCTTGCGGGAGGTTGTCGGCGCCTGCGCAGTGCGGGCGCTGGCCGGAAGGCGCATGAGGGTGCACCCGGCGCTTGCAACCGGCAGCCGTTCTGGTCATGGAGGGAAGCATGGGGCCGGGCGTTCGCATCCGAGAGGGGGACTGCGCCGTGCTCAAGCGAGACGAGGTCTTCAAGGCGGTGCCGATCCTAAAGCGGAGGTGAGCGCGGGGTATCCGAACCCGTTCTGCCGCCCACGAGGCAGCCCCTGCTGGGGCCCTGCCCCCCCGTGCGTTGTGCTGTGCTGGGGGTGGGGCCTCTTCCCCGAGCTTGTCTCTAACGGGCCTGCCCCGCCCACCAATCAGGTGCGGTGGTGGGCGGGGCCTCCTCCCTCCCCAAGTTTCCAGTGGTGGCGCCCCGCCTACCAATCAGGTGCGGCCCTGCCCATCCTCGTGGTCTTTCCCCGCCCCCACTTGGAAGCCCCTGGCCTCCCCCTGGAGGAGTCTCTGGACTTGCGTGGGGCTAGGAGTGTGCCATAGAAGCATAGAAAATGTGGGGCCTGGGGAGGGGCGGGGCCTGCCCCCACCTCATCTCGAAGGAGGGGAGAGCTGTCTTTTTAAACATTATTGGATAATGCTCCAGAGTGCATTTGGTTTAAATCACAATTTAAGTAGTTGGTTGGGAAGCCTGGATTTAATCATTGTTTTCTACAAAAAGTAGATTCTTGTTGTTTGATATAAACTTAATTGAAGTATTTCCAAACAGGGTCTCTCTTATGGCCTGGCAAGCCTGCTGCCATGTGAGGATTTTCCCTTCCACCATACCACTCCCTCATTAAATCAACGGGAGGCTATACTCGGAAATGTACCCCTCAAGACTTCTGGAATATTCTGCTCAAAATGTTTCTTTTCTGGTTCTACTGCCCCATCCCTTGCATTTATCTCCAGGCACCACCTCCTTGCCCAGATCTACTCCACCCCCAACAGTCCTCTGGTCATTTAACTTCTTTCCCTTTTAGAGACAGGCAAGGGCTTAACTGTGCACACAAACATGCAGAGAGACAATAGGGTGGGTGGGTAATCACATCTGTTCTCTCTCATCTCCATACAATGCTATTAATAAGGGTGTTATTTCTGGAGACAGAAATCCACTTTTTGAGAACTGAAACTAAGCATCACAGAGATGCATAATGGGATCTTCTAGACCGGTGGTTCTGTTTTTTGTACCAAGATCCATTTGTAAGCGTTGATGGCTAGTCCTCACACTGCTCTCTGTCCTGACCCACTGCCCCCCAGCCGCCTAGTGTATGGGACAGGTGTGGGTGTGTGTAGGGTGGCCATCATAGAGGACAGTCGGATTGTCCTCTGTTCTCTATTAATACAAAACCTCTGTTTTATAGAGGATATAAAGTCATCCAGTTTCATATCAATAGAGGACAGAGTAGCAGACAAGTGGAATGTCCTCTAGGATGGCCACCCTAGGTGTATGGGGGGGCCCCCAGGCAGCCCATCACAGGCTGAAACTCTGCCAGCCTGCAAGGGAAAAGCCACGCTTTCTCACATTTTTCTCCTTTAAAGTAGAATCCATTTTTAAAGTTTGCTCACCACCCTTTCATATATTCTTGTGACCCACTTTTGGGTTGTGACCCACGGGTTGAGAAACACTGTTCTAGACTGAGCACTGAGTCCCATTGTGTAGAGCAGTTTTCTTTAATCTTTACTAGTCTATAGAGGACCCTCTAAGAACCCCATAAGATTGGGCATTTAATGGCCTGTTGTGACCTATTTATAAAACTTCTAAAAAAGTTGAATATATTGCCTCAAATAGTATATAGTTAGAAGTTATAATCCTTATTCCATGATGATATCTTTGAGCTTTAACATATCTTAAATTAAAACTATCTTTATATAGGTGTATTTTTTTTAAAAAGCATCTTAGAAAAACAAAATACATTTCACTAAAAAATCTGATTTAAATAAAAAATCCAATTCTTGATTTTTTTTTTAGTCTGATTTTAATTTTTTATCCATTTTTTTTTAAATCTGATTTTTTGATTGGTTTTTAAAAATTTAAAAATCCGATTAAAAAAAATCCATCTATTTATTTATTTATTTTTAAATGGTTGATTTTTATGCACCCTGTAATGCTCTAAGCCAAATCAACCATCTAAAGTAGGGCTGTTAAAAATGGCCTGTGGGCTGGGTTCAGCCCCTGGAACCCTCCCATTTGGCCTGGCAGTAGTCCTCCAGGATACTGGCAGTTGGAGGCAGGTGGCCTATTGCAGGAGTTGGGGCCTCTGGCCTCCAATTGATATGACTATTGGCAGCCCCCCCCCTCCCCCCCCCCCCCCCCCGACTTGCACTGCTGGCTGAATGTGGCTCCATGCTACCACCCAGCCCTGATAGCACTTGGGGCTGGCTCCGCGGGTTTGGCTCAGAGCCTGGTGTGGGTTTGATGCGTGATACAAGTGTATAGATGGTCCATCAGAATCTGCATTAAAATCTCAGTCAAATCCTGGATTGCTGTCTCTTGTGCTTTGCTGGTGGTTCTTGGTCCAATCCAACCAAGTCATCTATTAGTGAATGGGAGCCTCTGCCAGGCTACAACACTGACAATTTTTGCAGTTAGGTTTTACTCTCCTGCTAACCTACCACAATTGTTGTAATCTGGTAATCTACATAGATAGAAATGTCTGTTCGCAGAGATAGATCTAAATAGATATAGATGGCAGATCTACACAGTTGTTTATGAAAGCAGCAGGAGAGTAAAATCTAACTGCAAAAACTGTTTTGGTGAAAGCGTGAGCTGAGTTGTAGCCTTGCAGAGGGTCTGACTCACTAATTGATCACTTGGTTGGATTGGACCAATAACCACTAGCAAAGCATAAGGGAGAGTGATTCAGGATTTGACTGAGATTTTTAATGCAGATTCTAACATACCATATATAGACTTGTATAAGGGGCATCAAACCCACCCCAGGCTCTGAGCCAGATCTGCAGGGCCAGCCTCAAATGCCATAGAGCCAGGGCCAGGTGGTAGCATGCAGCCATGTTCAGGCAGCAGCATGAGTCCAAACGGGGGCCACTAATAGACATGTCCATTGGAGGCCAAAGGCCCCAACTCCTGCAACAGGCTGCCTGCCCCAACTGCCGGAATCTTGCCAGGCCAGACAGGAGGGTTCCAGGGGCTGAACCCAGCCCATGAACCCTGTGTTTGACAGCCCTGCTTTATATGGTTGATTTGGCCTTAAAACATTATCTTTGCACCCCTAGGGCCTGGAAAACCATCTAAAAAAATTAGATGGCTTAGGGCTCCTGCCACACCTTAAGTATGTTACACAATTACCTGGTTAATCGTATAGTACAGGGGTTGTCAGTTGGGGGTACGCGTACTCCTAGGGGTATGTGCGGGTGGGCGGGGACGGAGCACCACCACCTACCACCTCACAATACCGTCTAGTGTGTGTAGTGTGTGGTGGCAGTGGCGCCGCATATAAGTCTTCCCACTCCCCTGATCTTCCCCCTCCCCCCCCACTCTGTGTCTGGCCCCCACCACCAGAAGGGGCACGCTTCGTAAAAAAGGTTGAAAACCTCTGGCATAATACATTTAAACCAGCTGCACATGTAAAGTATGACTGGCCATTAATGCAAAGTAATTATCACACACTTAACTGGTGAATTGCACAAGCAATTTAGACCAGCCGCTTGTGCAAAGTAATTATCACATGATAAAAATAACTGCAGCTCTAAGAAGAGCCAACCAGCTATCAAGTTAGTGCTGGAAAAGGTGTACCAACTCTATAGCTGGTTTCTATCCAGCTTTCAGTTGAACATGTGTGTAGCAGGACCCTTAAACACACACCACTCACCACTGAGGGGAGGTTTTCTGAGCCCCATTTCTCAGGTTCTGCCTGCATTTTCAGAGCCAGGCCACAGGGTGAAAGCCTTTGAGACATATTGTCACACACTATAGCTCAGCTAGGGTAGAGAAGAGCCACTCAGCCAGCGGGCTTCACGTTTGGCACTGCCTGTCTTCTCTTGTCACACTGTTTCCTAGTGTGGGTCGGGTCAGCGGACTGAGCTCCTGCATTCTGTTTCCCCCTGACAGCTGTAGGTGGCCTGCCTCGCCTCGCCCAAATCACAATTTAAGTCTCTCGTATACAAAAGTCCTGTAATAAGTTGTTGAGGCTTTTAAAATATTTATTAAAACCATCGTAACTGTCACAGTATAATTTTGTTGTCAGCAACTCTAATTGATTTCTGCAGATGCCAACTCATAACTTTTTTTTTTTAAGTTTCTCTTGGTGGTTGTAAACTATGAATTTTCTTAATATAAATTGGCAGCAAACTGCTGAATCTGAAGTAGGCAGATCAGTTCATCCTGGCTCTGATGCTGAACTTGGGGCAATAACCAAGACTAAGGAGGCAATGGGATTGCTTAGGGACACCATTGCAGAAAGAAAGAGTAGCCTCAGGGATTGCTCTGATAGAAATTCAGCTGCTACAGCCTCTCTGGACTGCAGTGGCAGCCAGGACAGAGGAACACATTCTACCTGTTGCTTTTTGTGTAGAGAATCCAAGGCAGGGGTCTTACAGCTACATTTTTATGAAGACATATTCTTGGGTACAGAGGGATCTTAGAATTCCTTTGTTCTCACTTCCTGTCTGTTATATATGTGTAAAGTTGCTGAGGCTGAGAGCTGAATTCCACTCAAGAAAACAATTTATATTAGGAAGCATCAACACCCCTTTCCTTCTGAGGGTGTTTTAAAGAAGACACAGTGACATCATCCTAATGATGCAGAGAGAGCTTTCCTGCTTTCACTGTTTTTCAGGTGGCATGAGGAGGTCAACTCCTTTTACTATGGTGTATGGACATCTTTGTGTGGGTCAAGTTGTTGTGAGGGAGGGCTCTCACCTTCACTTTATGGAGCAGATGGAGTAGTGGGCAGTGCCAGCTCCTCAGAGCAGAGGCAGTGCATGTATGTGTTCTGGACTCCTGCCGTTCTAGCAGAGGATGCTGTGGAGTTGTGTATGTTAGAGGGCAACATTAATTGATATCAAAGAATTCAAATAAAGGAAGACCAGTGTCTTCAAGCTCAAGTGTTTGGTGAAGTACCTGACCAGCAGGAGACTGCCAAACTTGTTCTAGGGAAGTTTAAACCCATCACTAATCCATGTTCCAACCTATCTCCTCTAGAGCAGACTTGGGAGGCTATGGTCAGTGTTCTGTAGACTTGCCAGGAAGCTTGAACTCAAAAATAATCTTGCCATTACACAACACAGTTATTAAAATCTTTCATTAAATCTCCAAAGTCCCTAGACTTTAGATTCAATTTCCAGAAGCCTTTCTTCCAAATGCTGGCTATAAATGAAAACTCAAGAGCTTAGAAGAATAAATATCACTATGGAAGATTAAATAACTTTGGTATTAAACTTTACGGGGTTTTTATGATGTAAGTGAGGAAATTCAAAGAGAATCTGACACTTTAGGCTTAGAGATTCTGTTTAGGTGATCATTACCAGGAAGTCTAAAGACACACAAGCAAGTATTTATATTAACTTCCCTTTCTTTTAAGTTATGTCAAGCCTTTTTAACATTTAACCAGCCTTGCAAAATTCTAATTGCCTGTTCCCCTTGGGTACATAAGTGTTTAAGATGAACAAGTAAAGCATTGTTAGTCCAGTACCGTCCCGTCCCATCCCCTCCTCACCCCCATTAACACTTGAGAAAAATAGGCAGGTAAATTTGCTTGGATCAGTAAGCCTCTATTTTTGTGCGACTGTTTTATATAGTAGATTACGCTAGTTGAATACTAGAACTAGGGGGCACCTGCTAAAATTCATAGCAGACAGTTTTAAAGTTCTGGACTGGATAAATTCATGGAGAATAGATCTGTTAATGACTATTGAATGGAATGGTTGGAGATGTTTCCTCTGTAATCTAAACCAGTAATGATGGATATGCCAGGGAGGATACTGAATAGGGGATAGATCACTCAGAGTAGGGGTAGGCAACATTTTTGGCCAGAGTGCTGGAAAAAATGCAATGTCTACCTGGTAGGTGCTAGAGTGCCGGCATACCAGAAAAACGAAATGGGTGGGGGGTACATGGCAGGACACACTACATATTAATATTGTTAATAATCATAAATGTTGCTTTTTTACAGTAAATACCAGGTTTTCGAAAAATTCTAAACCTGGTGACAATAAATAAAATTTCATATACTACCATATACTATCTTTGTGGTTGGATATTCTTTTTTTATTGAGCATGTTGTGCTGGGAGAGAAAGAGAAGAGAGAAAGAGAGAGGGGAAGAGAAAAAGAGAAGAGAAAGAACCATACACACACACACACACACACACACACACACACACACACACACACACACACACACAGAACCACATGTGCACAGAGAATCAGACACACATGCAAACACACACACAGAACAGATGCATGCAGACATGCCCAGAACCAGACACACGTGTGCACTGTATGCAGCACACGCTGGCCCCAACCATGTATGCTGCATGCAGCATGTGGAGCCCATCTGGCATGTGCTGCACATAGGCAGTCTAGGGCTCATGCTGGACCAGCTCTGCACACTGCATCCTGGGCCAATCTGAATTGGGTCCACAGACCAGCCCCACACGCTTTGAACCAGGCCAGTGCCAGCAGTGCAGCATGCTGTGCATACAGCTGAAACGAGCATGTGTGCTACATGCAACACCGCAGCCCAACCCAGCCCTATGGATTGGCTCTAGCATGTGGGGCTAGTCTGAGGGCCCAGTCCAGCCTGCACACTGGCTCTATGCCCCTCTGGCTCTGTGGAATTGGATGAATTTGACACCCTAGCTTTAGACCTTTTTTATCCAAGTCTTTGGAAAATAACCTTTCAAACATTGGCAACGCATAGGGCGTGCACCCCTGAAAAAAGCACCGCCGATGCTGCCGGTGGCACCTGAGGGTGGTCACCACTCACCCTCTCCTCCCTCCCCCCGCTACCAACACTGTCATGGCCGCCTGTGGGAGCTCCCCACTGCCACACTACTGCCACCACCACCTGCAGGCGGTCGCTGTGGGCGCACACATCATTCATGCTTTCAAAGATTTCTAGAATTTGCGTATTTCAAGTTTCCACTCATCGCATGCCTTTCTGAGCAGCATTCCCTCACACAACATATTTCAGCCGTATTCCTTCGTTGGCTGTCTCACTGACACTTTTAAACCAATTATTTTTCCAAAACCTAACTCGAGACTTTCAGAACTACATCTAGCTGTGCTGGCAACCAGTGTGTTTCAAGGGTACAATACATCTTTCTTCTAAAAATGCCTGCTTTCTTTTTTTGGATCCGTTTTCCTGGTCCTTCAGCTTCATTCCATTTCTAGTCAGTTTCATCTCAGAATGAACGTGTGAATAGTTTAAAAAATAATAAAGTGCTTTATCATTGACCATGTTCTCATAGTGTTGGACTGATGTAGCCATGATGGTCTGGGAACTATGCGAGAGATGAGGCATTTTTGAGGTGATGACTTTTATTGGACCAACTGCATGATAGGGATAAAGTTAGACAAGCTTTCAAATACAAGGCATTCTCTTGGGCTAGGGACGGAAAGTACATACAAACCAGTATAAGTGATTGGAAACCAGTTCAGATCTGTAACACAACAGAAGTTCAGTGCACATAAACTGCTTTCAAAATTGCTGAGGCTGGTTTAAGATAAACGTGGATGGATTTAGTATCAGACTTAACTGATTTAGGTTAAATTGGTTTATTGAACTTCTGTCCCAGATCCCCTCCAGATTCAAGTTAACTCACAGTCCCCCAGCATCCCAGAATGCTTTGTACTTCCACTGCAAATCCCCTCCCTCACAGGGTGGGCAGGCTAGCCTTGGCCCAAACTGTCTGCTCCAGTTGAGCAGGGAGCCGTGCTCTGATGTCCTCCGGCTTCTGGTCTGGGCCTCTGCAGGCATGTGGCTGCATTTCCAGAATCAAAAGTGAATGTCTGTTTCTTTGCTTATTGGTTCAGTCTACACAGCTTAGACTAACCTGCAAAGACTGAATCAATTCAGCCTCAGGCTTTTTGACTGTCTGTACTTAGCCTTGATGACAGGACCTGATGAAGAACACCTTGCATTCTGACTTTATTCCAACCACGTAGTTAGTGCAAGAAATAAGTTAACACCCAAAAAACTCTTGCCTCTTGCTATATTTACCACACTTACATTTTTCTTTCAAGGATTTCCACAAGGATGTTGAATTTGGGTTTCATTCTGTTTTATTTATAAATTTGATATATTTATTTCCTAGTCTCTTGGAGGAACTGATATGGAAAGCATTGTTTTTAATTAATTTTTTTAAATTTCTTTCAGAAAAGTTATTTTTGAGAAGCAGTGGTTCTATCTGGATAATGCCATTGGACGTATTTATGGAACTACATTTGAAGTAACAAGTGGTGGGAGCCTTCAGCCAAAGAAAGAAATGGAAGAGCCTACCACAGGTACTTGAGGGGATCAACCTGTGAAGAAAAAAATAGTGCCAAATAAACTTTCCTTCTTAGACCTAAGATAGGTGGCAATTTTTTTCTGCTAATTGTGTCAATTTATAATAGCTGTTTCTTGTCTGTCATAAAAGTGAATGTTTTGTTTTGCTATGCTAAAATTTAATTAACTCTTTGAAAGGTTATGAAAGATTTTTGATGTTCACGTAAGGTAACAAGTTTTAACATGGGTAAAAACATACAAAGGTCTTCATTATGTTATTTAACTGCTTAGGCAATTTTGCCCAAAACCACTAAGCCCGTGGGTTTCATCCTTAGATCTGATTTCTATAAAACTAAAACCATACATTTTTCCTGAGCTAGAGTTAGATTATATTTCAAATCTATATCCTTTTTCTTTAGAAACTAAAGAAGCAGGTACAGATAATCGTAACATAGTTGACGATGGAAAATCTCAAAAACTGACACATGATGACATAAAGGCTTTGAAGGACAAGGGTATTAAAGGACAGGTAACATTAAGGTTTTGGTGTCATTTCTGTGCTAGCCTGATGTTTATGTTTATGAGCCAGAATTATTTTTTAATTGTATAAACTTTATAGCTTCTGTTCAAAGGATTCGCCACATGTTTTCTCAAAATGGGCCTTTACCTAGACAATATATTTTTAAGGTTTTTTTAATTGACAGTTGTACTTACAGCATTTGAAATAGCAGACAGATCTAAGGAACTATAGTGTAGGACATTGTTAACATTTATATAATAACCTACATAGCATTTTCATTCAGCTAAAGTTTTTATTTAAATTAGATTACATGTCATTTGTACCTTGCAAACATATTAAAGATCACACGATGTAATGGTCAGAGGTACAGGAGAGTGTTAGTCTTGAAAACAGACAGATATGAACATAAATATCTAGTAGTCACATTTTTTTGTGGTACCTGGAATGTAATTGAATCTTCTTTTATGCATTTAGACACCAAAAATATTAAAATGAAACGTTCTTAATTTTGCATTCTTAGAGAAGTCCTCTAATTGGGGACCATTGCTGTGTCAAATGACCTTCCTATTTCTCTTTGCAAGACCCCTCTGTCTTCTTCTTGGTTACTGCTGTTGTCCTGCTTTCCTGCCTGCCTCATAACAGATGGAGCTGAAGGAATTAGAATTCTCTTCTGCACTGTTCCCATTGTTTTGATTTTTGGTTTTCTCACTTCCTAAAATGTGGTAATCAGTGTGAGACCTTTCATAACTTCTGTCACATAAAGACAGAAGACATTTCAGGGGTAGAAAATTGCCTTCCAGTGTGTCAACAGCTTGTCTGTGCCATGTGTGCCATATTTTTAATCCACCTAATAAAAATCTCCTTCATTTTAGTAACTTTGCTTTCTGAAGTGCAGCTACAGAATTCCTTTTGGGCTGGGGTGTTAGCATCAGTAAACAGAATTCATGAATGTGAACTTGTATTTTTGAGAAACATGTTCTGGACATAATTTCATTGAATCACATTAAAGAAGGGAAGGAATAGAGTCAGACTTTGGAAAATGATCACCACCTACCGTTATGAACAGATTTGCAGAAAAGTTTAGCTCCATGTTAGCATTTCATTGATGTGTCTGTACCTGGCAGCTTCTCTCGTTTTCAGCTGAAGCCACCAAGTACTGAGTACTTGTGCAGATCTAACCCTGTCATTTAGATGCCCAGTTAGGGGCACAGCTCCTTCTGCATATCTTGCCAAGCCTAGGAAGCTTGGTAGCACTGCCTGTTAATGATTGTTCATTATAAAAGCCTGTTATAAAATCTCTGCCAAAATCCTGTCAGGGGTTGCTTATAACAGCTAATTTTTAACCTTTTGGTTTGAAAATTTCCATTCCAAGGTGTATGCCTCAGACTGAATGTTATGGGGAAAGGTGAGCCGTTCTAAAGAGCAGGGCTAGGGAAAAATGTATCCTTGTATCCGTGTTTAAAAAAAATAAAAATAAAAAAAATAAAAATAAAAAAAATAAAAAAAAGTTGATCCCTTTCTCTGACAGACTCTTGTACCACCAGTTTTGGGAGCACCCATCTGAAATTTGGTCTGGGTTTGGCCTTTGAATCAGGGATGTATGGCCTTCCCAGTATGAAACTGCCCAGTTTTGACTGTGTCTTAAACCTTGAAAAATTGCAATTTACACATACTGGAGATTTCTAGATTTTACAGCTAAAGTCTTTGTTAAAATCAATCCATGTTGGGCACGTTGCAGCCTGGGGCTGAGCAGGGCTTCCCTATAACTGCAGTTTTGGGCTGCTGTGGACCATGCTGAGTCCATGAACTTGAACTTGGGGTCAAGGAGCAGGAGGAGAAATGGAGCAGGCTTGGCAAAGAGACTGAGAAAATGGCACGGAGAATTGAGGAGGAATGGTGCAGGGATGGGATAAGGAGCCCTGGAATAGGTTGCTTCTTTCTGGAAAAAATTGCATGAACTATTTCAACTGGTCTTTAAACCACTGTCTCTCTCTTCCAAAATAAATCATAGTGACATTATTACTAAAATCCACGTCACTGGTTGGAAAACAGAAGTAGATTCAGATACAGCATACGTTCTATTAGTGTTTGTAAAATATATAATAGAGAGGGGGAGGGGGGCTGAGTATTTTCTCTTTGTACTTTTCTATGAAACTCTTAACAATAGGAAACCATCCAGTCATACAGCGGAAAACTATGATGCCGTCTATTGACAACGTTGTCAAATGCCCAAAGCAAACAAAGTGAAAATCTAACAAGTTTTTTACTTAAATCAATGATGATGCTCTTAAGTGGTAGAGTTAGCAACAATTCATTTTCACTTATTACAGAGCCACATCTTAAGATTGGGGTCACATAGTCTTAGACACTTAGGCCCTGAAAAGAGAATTCCCATTCTAAGAAACAGTTTTCTCAGCATGTGATTTTTTTTTTTAAGTTGGTATTCTGGAAAGAATGTCTTATTCTTTATTTGTGTTGTATCTTTAATTCACATATGCAGTTAAATAGCATTATAGACAGAAAGGGATGTCTCATTTTCCCCCTTGACCAGCAGGAATTGATCCTAACTTCCATTTATGTTAATGGCAAGAACGTACTAAATGTTACATAAAATATATACTTAAATGGGAAATAAAATGGAGAATCAGCTGGATGCTGTATGCAAGCTTTAATAAAAATAACTTTCAATCTCTCTTTTTCAAGGAAATAGTTCAACAGTTAATAGAGAACAGTACAACATTCCGAGACAAGACAGAATTTGCCCAAGATAAGTACATAAAGAAAAAGAAGAAAAAGTAAGTCTTAAGGTATAAAAAGGGGGCAAGGCCTAATGAGACTAACATTTTGAGCTCTAAATAAGAATATTTCTATGTTTTACTTAAAGGTATGAAGCAGTTATTACAATTGTAAAGCCATCTACTCGTATTCTTTCAACAATGTATTATGCAAGGGAACCAGGAAAAATCAAGTAAGTGCTTTTTTTTTTTTTTCTTTTAATGTTTTTATTTCAAAATGTAACAGGAAGATACTGTGTTTATAATTGGGGTGTGAAACATGATTTTTTTTTTTTTTTTTTTTTTTTTTTTTTATACCTGCTACAGAAAATTCCTAAGTTGGGAGGTACGGGGAAGAATGTAAACTAATATCCTTATGGAGAATTAAGTAGAATAAAACACTTTCTGCATATGAGACTAGTTTTAACTTGTCAGCTTGACAGCCACTGCCAAACACATTCTGTTGTCCTGCCAGTTACAACTTTTTGGCCAAGTAGTATATTTTCTCTATACCTTGGGACCGTAACTAAAAAAAAGAGGCCCTTACCAGAAACGGGAGGAAAAAATGTGAAAATTGTGTTCATTTTTTTCAAATTAAAAAAGCAGAATTATCTTAATGCCTTCTAAATGTTAAAATTACTGTTACTCAAATGAAAATGTTTCATAATTATAGTATGCAAAAATTAACTAATGGCGCATATTTTTTTGCAACCTGGACTGATTTATTCATTGTTTTATAACTCAGATAAAATAGCCATAAGATAGCTGCATAATTACGTTGCTTACCATGGCTTTAACTCTGTTCCCCCATTCTCCCTCCCTTGTTTTTATCAACCTTTAATTGTTGTACGTTCTTCTGAGGGCATGGTTAACTTCCTGCAACTGTACAACATTGTCACAGTGAGGTCTTGATCCCTCCTCAGGGCTATGAGGTGCCTACTGTAAGATAAATAACAAAGTGTGTGTGATTAGGAATAAAACTGCTTTTATGGGCACATAACTATGAGGAAGTGACTCTAACATGTCACAGAATTGTAAAATGCACTGGAGATAGTCTTTGTCTGGCTGGTGCACAATCAGATCAGTGCTTTTCTCTTCCCCTTGCTGATATTGATACACTCGTCTCCATCACTTGTAATTGAGTAACGGATTTGTTTTCAATGCTCCTTTTAAGGATAGACTGCGGCACCAACCCTCAATACCATTGTTTATTGTTTCTCAGCAGTTCTTTTTTTTTTTTTTACCTGCCACTCAGTGATGTGACATCACTAAAGATTATGCTTTTAAGTCTAAAAGGTGTTTGTCACAGAAAGTAAACAATTTGTTTTCTAGCCATTTGCGATATGACACTCTAGCTCAGATGCTGACTTTGGGAAATATCCGCGCTGGCAACAAAATGATCATGATGGAAACCTGTGCAGGACTGGTGCTGGGGGCAGTAATGGAGCGCATGGGAGGTAAGTAGCACAGGTACCCTGATGAACAAAATTAGGGTTTGCTTTAACCAGGAGAAGTAATTTTTTTTGCCATGAGCGTGTCTACACATACAACTAATGCAAATGTATAAACTCCGGAGCTTTTAGTGCCAGTGTTTTTTGCTCCTGGGTGCTCCTGGGAACAAAAATCTTCAGAGCATATTGCTCCAGAAGTTATTTGTGCACAGTACATGGAGCCTGGCCAGAGCAATCTTGTATTTTATAAGACTATCCTGCTGCAGAGTTAATTTGTTTTGTGTGCCCTCATAGGGGCACATGTGTGAACACAGATGTTTGTGTCACAGTTAATTAGTCAATTGTGCAGTACACATCTCATGTAGATGAGCCTAATATTTTTTAAATGAATAAAAGTACTTACCAATTTTGTCTCAGTTTAAGAAAAAAAGCTCCATTTTTGCTTGTATTTTCTCCAGTATTTAAAAAAATATACTTGAAAACTACACTTACATCTGAACATTTTGTACTTGATGACAGAATCTTCTATATTCCTTAACTGAACTAGTAAACGGAAGTCACTTTTGTGTGTTGGCCGTTTCACTCTTGTGTCTGTGGTCCACTTCTGTTGTTTTGCGGACTAGCGTGGTGAAATCACCCCCATACCTGCCACTGAATAAATAGTTTATTTGCACTCACCCCCATGGTTTGAAAGTGGGAGGTTACCAAGAACAATGACAATTAAATAAAAATTCACAAGAGAAGCAGCAGTGGGCCCAGATCTGTTTATTGGTCTTGGACAATGAGCAGATCTACAAACAAGGTAGAAAAAGGCCTGTATGAATATCAGAAAAGAACTGAGTAAAAACTTTTGGTGGGGGATGTTGTTTTTTTAATATAATATATTCAGCTAGTCCAGGCTGTAATCATTGTAAACTGAGTCCACTGTTAGTTAAGGATATTAGCACTACAGCGGGGGTGATATTTAAGTGCAGCGTGCACGCAAGTGACCACGGGCCTATACGTGATAAACACCTTGTCAGATGACTTGCAGCACCCGTCAGCGTGAAAGTGATTCCACTGCTGATACTGTTGCTGCTGTGACACATCCTTAGCATCATTTGCTTTTCCTGCCCCAGGCATGCCATTGCTGTTCAGACAAGTTCCTTTCTTTCACCTTGGTGCTTCATTGCTCTCCATTTATAGCAGAGCTCAAAAGATCTCAGCTGGTAGTTTGCATGTTATTATTATGTGTCTTGGGGCATAACAGAGGTATAAGTAAATGCAGTTCAGGGGGCTTTGTTTACTGATTCTCCTCAGCATAATTTTGGAAAGTCACCAAGTAGGGCATGATGTCTTACCTCCCAAGGATCCCTTGTGTTTGCTGTATCTTTCTTATTTGAGCAGTCGAACTTTGAAGCTTTGTTTCAGTCATTTGTACTGCCAAGTTTGGGAAAATCGGGTTATTTGAAACAAAACAAATGGGAGAAAATAATTTTGAAATTACTCCTTAAGCTTTCTTTGGGTGGGCGATTTGTATGTTGAGGAGGCTTTGTATTGCCATATGTGGAGTTTTCAGTGTCCCTTAAATTAATCAGATTCCAGTTTTCATCCAAGGCCTTTGCAAAGTATAAGTGAAATAATAAATAGGCAAAGGATGTTTTTTTTAACTTGTTTGAAACTAACTCTTCTTACATTCACTTGTCAGTGTGCTTGGGGGGGGTTGTTTTGTTTTGTTTTTACTGTTAACTGATCGTATTCTGCTGCAATACACAGTTAATTCTAATGGTTTGTTTAACAATAGTCTTGAAAGGATGCATTATTCCATCAGAGCTCTTAACACCTAATTTCCTTGCAGCAAAGCACTCTGTCTTCCCTGGCCATCAGAACTGCTTGGCTTAACTGTGCAAGGGTTAGATTACAAGCAGACAGCTTGTTTCCCCATTTCTGAATTCATAGTTAGGCTATGTTCCTTAAGGTCAGAAGATTTTCAGTGATTTGTATATAAACTTAATTTCTTGTTTGTAGGTTACGGCTCTATTATTCAAATGTATCCACAAGGAGGACCTGTTAGAGCAGCCACCAGCTGCTTTGGATTTCCAGCATCTTTTTTCAACAGTCTTTATGAATTCCCTCTCAGCAAAGTGGACAGTCTTCTCTCTGGGACATTTTCTATAGAAACCTTGCCTTCAGAGTCTGAGGATAACATTCCAGCAGAAGAAGAAAGCAATGGGTCACTTGATGAGAAGCCAGCTTCCATACAGGAAACAGAAGAAGAATCTACTACTGAAGCAGCCATGGAGAGCAACCAAACAGAGGAGCAAGAAACAATGGACCTTGCTGCTGAGGATACAGAAAATAAAGAGAGCAAAGAAAAAGGAAATAAAGAAAATGTAAGAGCATGTATTTACTACTTTTCCCTTGAATCACTGACTGGACGCAGGCAAGCTGGATTGGAAATGGTTGACCAGAATGTTAGCTGTGTTTTTGTTTTGCATTTTTGGTTTGTTTTTAATAGATCAGAGAAGGGGCAGGGAGGACTGTTAAACTCAATGGTAATTGGGTGAAAGAAAAGCAAGAGGAAAGTAATACTGTTTCATCTTTAAAGCCTGCTTTGACTCAGCCACTGGAACAAAAGTGTTCTAGTGTCCATTGCAAGCCCGTTTAAATGCTGTATTTGTAAATGCAAACCTACAGAGCTGCATAAAGTGACATGTTTCATGCAAACACAACAGCTATCTGATATACTAGTTAAATCCCAATCTGTTGAGTTGTTGCTTTTCTTGTTTTCAAAGATTCGGGAAAAACAAAGAAAACAACAAGAGAGAAGGAAAAAGCTGGTAGAAGCTGCTGCTTTGTTGAAAGAGAAAAATGCAGATGGGTGAGTTTGTAACAAATTATATTTTCATGATTAATTTTGATATTTTGAAGGATACTGATTTCTTTATTCCTGGCAAGAAATGTGAGTTACCTAAAAGTGTAGATTTTATGTAGAATAGCTCAGTTAGTTAATATGTGTCTTTCTTCCTTCTCTTGGAAAAATAGATGCCCCAGAGATGAGTTGTTGTTAGGGATGGGAAAGGAAGGTAGGTCCAAACTGTCTCTTGATGTTGCCCAAGCCGAAAAAGTTTGCAATTAATAATTTTCACTACATATTTATATACTTTTTAGGAAGAAAGAGGTATACATAGTGTTTTGACATGAAGTAATTTTAATGGAAATTGCGGGTTTCAACTGGCTAAATAAAACCCACAAGATACCATATTACTAAATTTGTAGCTACATCACTCAGATATTGTCATTTCTCTTTATACATATAAAACACTAGCTGCTTTTAATCCATATTTGTTATGATCGGTTACTTCCGACTCCTAATTTATATACAAACTTAGCACAGAATATCCTTCTGGAATTCCAAGGTCAATGCTACATAGATGTATCATGCAGAGGGTCATTTTTCACGCAGTCCTTTTGGAATTGTTCATCTTGTTCCAGTAAACTGAGCTGCATTGGCTGTTTGTTAACTTCACAATATTGATACTTAGGTTTTTCATGCTAAAAGCACTTGAACATCAAAAAGAGAGAGACACTAAGCTTCAGAGTTAAATTGTTATTTTTTGGGGTGGAGGGTGGGGAGGAGGAGGGGGTTGGCCCTACCTGCCTTTCATAATGCTCATGCTTGGAGAGATCATCCTCAGGATACCTGTCTAAAATACTGATGAATATTTAAAATATTTAAGTGCCTCTTATGAGATTCATAAATTCATAGATCTTAGGGGCTAGAAGGGACATCATGGGATCATCAGGTCTAGCCCCCCCCTGCACTTGGGCAGGTGGGAAATTTAGTATGAGCTTCTATTCATTTTTAATCACTTTCTGGATTTGGGGGGAACAAAGTTCTTTTGCCTAGTATAGATATTGGTATGAGTAAATTTATTGGTTCTGTTTCAGAACTCATGCATATAATTTCCAGCTATGTTTCTTAGAGATTTAACACCTATTTATATTCCAAAGTATAATAAATATTTGGCATTTTCTCAAAGTAATAGAATTGGCCTGCATTCTGTCATCAAGTGATCTAGTTGGGGATGGCCCTGCTTTGAGCAGGGATTTAAACTAAATGACCTACTTTGAAGTCCCTTTCAACCCCATTTTTTATGATCAGGCATAGCTAATAAACTTCAAAACAATTGGAATAACAGAAAAGCAATAAAAAGATTTTCTTGGTTGCTTGCCAAAAACTGTACCAATCTTGTCTGCAGATGGTGCTTTAAGCTGACTGAGCAAAGATTGGGTGGGGGGGTTGTTTGTTTTGGTTTTTTAGTGCCATTGTTTTTAAGCATTTACGAATAAATATCCCTCAGCACATACAAAGATCAGTAGGGACTAAGCAGTGTTTCCCAACCTTTTCCAGTCCAAGGCACACTTACATTAATAAAAATGTTCTGCGGCACACCTGTTAAGGCATTCCCTATTCACATACTTATGAGTTCATTGTAGCTCATTGTCACAGCAAAATTCTCATGTTCATTTCTGATGGCACACCATTGTGTCACAGCCAGCTGGTTGGGAAACACTGGACTAGAGTACTAGTTTTTGCTACATTGTTTTTTTCCCCTGCAGTTAGGAGTACAGTGCAGTAAAAATGTTTCTGTTGCTGCACATCTTTGGATGTCAAGAAACATCACCTTTTGGTCTCTTCCAAACTTCTCCCTCTCTGATCTGGGTATTTTCCTCCTCTGACTTTTTGACCACAGCTGATCATAACATACATTTCTTGGACTGGCCAGTTCTCAGGGGCTGCCTGGAGATCACTAGGAAGCACTGCTTTGGAAGGAGACCAAAAGGGTTTTTGCTGTTGGGAAGCAGACACATATTATAACTTCTTTCCTATATTGTGTCCCAGATTGCCTTGCTGTTAACGAATTTCTTCACTTTGCCTGGCTGCCTGCATGGCCCCCTCTTCTCTCTGTTGGAAACTCCAAAGATGGGAGAGAGCACGCACTGGTAAAGTGAGCTGGGGGAGAAAAGTTGTTATAAAATACAGGCTGCATCTACACGAGCAGTGGACTGCACATTTGTTACTGCTCAGTCATTTAGTAGTTGCATAAGCAAGTACTAAATGACTGCGCAGTAACCAGCATTATGTGCAGTACTGTCACTGCACATTTTTTTCAGATGCTACTGCACAGTAGTGTGTCATGGTTAATGCCTGCCAATGCTGCTGCACAGTAGCAATGTGCAGTAGTGTCTTGTGTAGATGCGCTCAGAGAGTAGACCCCTACTGTGAAGCTGGCCAGCATAGGAGTGGGAAGCAGGCAATGAGCTTAGGACTCTGCTTGGAAGTAGGGCAAGATCTTCTGTTTTGTCAGAGGGTACAGAAGAGACTAGGGGGAAAGAGTTTAATTTGGGAGCTAAACAAAAGACTCTACTTGCTGCTGGAGAAAAAAAAAGTTGGGAGATGGGTAAACTGTACCCTCCCAACTATCATTCACAACTGGGCTTCTGTGCTGCACATTAAATCCAGATGGTTTATGAATGATGGAAAGTATTCATTTTCTATTAAATTTGGTAGTAAAATTCTGTTTGCACTAGGTCCATCCTTCTAATGCTGTTCATGAGATTTTAAGCTCATCTCATAGGCCAGAAGAAAAGTTGAAGGCAGTTTGAGTGTTTACAGAAATGTTAAACTGGAACATTATTAGATTTACTCATGCAGACAAAGTGGAACTTGGCTGTAATCTGTTGAAATAATTCTGCAGAATTAGTTACCCCTCTCTTTTTATTTTTTTTTCCCTCTTTTGTTTCAGTAGCATTCATTTTAAGGCTGGCCAGGCTGCCTGGTGGCAGCAATATGTGGCTGCCATATGAGACAGCACAATCTGAATATAGTGTTCTGTCCCTCCTCTCATGCTTACCTTCCTGTTGTCTGGCAGACTAGCATCAACACTGCATGGAGTGCCCCCAAGCCTTGTGTAATAGGTGATTTGTCTTCTGTTTGCACATCCTGCTTGGCTATTCCTTGAGTGTGTATTAAGGGGAATTTGACCAGGCCTTGAGTCTCAGGGGGAAGTCATTGCTCTGTAAGGCTACTCTACAGAGTAGAAGGGTTTAAAACAGTGACTCTCAACCAGGGTACCACAGCACTCTGGGTGCCCTGAGATCCTTTCAGGGGTGCTGTGGGGTGCCACTCAATGTTACACTGTTAGGTGTGCAAATGTGATTCACAAGTTAAAGCCAAAGATTTCACAAAAGAATGCACAGCATTAAAACACTGTGACCTGCTGTGGTCTTTCTGAGTAACAGAAAAAATAATATATTATCTTTCTGTAGTCAAAAATTGAGTGTAAACTAAGAGATGGCATTGTTTGAAGGGTTCCTTGAGTCCAGTGAGGGGTGCTTCTGGTCTAAGAAGGTTAAAAACCAGTGGTTTAAGGGTAGCTTGGTTGTGATGATCTGCGTGGGATCTACCTTCTATTTGTTGGGTGACCTTGCCTGCATTTCCAGTATTATCTATTGGAGAGCAAAAATGTGTTGGGAACCCTAGTGTTGGTAAAATCATTTTTCTGTGTGAACCACCCTCTAAATAAAAGGCAAGATTAACTTGTACACATCTAAATGTTTCTTGAAGCATGGCTTTGCAGATTACTTTTTTTTTTAACCAAAAAGTAAACATTTGAGAATTTTGGGGTTCTTTTACTGGTACATGCAAAATGAAGATGAAAACAGTATTTAATGGGAAACTTTAAAGTTGTCAAGGATATAGTTTCTCTTCAATTTGATGTGATTCTGAGTCCCAAATATGAATATAAAAACTATTTTGCTTTAAGTTCCTTTAGAGACATTGTTATATTTAACTGTCCAGTGTAAAGAACTCTGCCTGAGAGTACACAGAAATAATGGATAATGATGATCACCTCTACCTAATGGTTATTGGCAACATTTAAAGTGAACTTGGAGCAAGATCTTTGGTTCTTATAAAATCATAGTGAAAGTCTGGGAGAGGGCAGGTGGGGCAATACATTCCTTTGCTTAAAGGAAGCTGTTTTATATTTGGTATAGCTTTCTCTTACCTGATTAGTGCAGTCAGCTATGACTGTTCTGAACAAGTTTATTGCTTTGGTGGAAACACAAAATTAACCTCTGTAAAATTTGTTACAGCTTAATTGTAGCTGGCAGATTCCATCCAACTCCTTTGTTACTTTCATTATTGGAATTTGTTGCTCCATCAAGGCCTTTTGTTGTCTACTGCCAATATAAGGAGGTAAGTCAAGTATGCTTGTATAGTTGTTATTATATAACAAATTTGAGATGAGATGGTAAACTTGTGGGTTTTGTTTTTTTTCAGCCATTATTAGAATGTTACACAAAACTCAGAGAAAAGGGTGGTGTTATTAACCTCAAGCTGTCTGAAACCTGGCTACGAAATTACCAGGTAAGAATCACAGGGTGGGTGAGAACAGTCTTTTTGCCACAAAAAACCCTATTGCCTGAAACAATTCAGGAATTTAACAAGCCTTTGCTTTCGTGCTAAGAAACTGCACTCTTGCAAAATAAGTTTTGCCTAATGTTCTTTATTTAATATGTCCACATGTCCTTATGAAAAATGTTTTTTGTTTCTTTATGAAGGTCTTGCCAGATCGGAGCCATCCAAAACTGACAATGAGTGGAGGTGGGGGGTACCTGCTGTCTGGTATTACTGTTGTCATGGATAAAGGCAAATCAGATGTTGGCAGATTAGAAGCAGAGAAGACTGAAGAGCCAACATCTAAAAAGCGCAAACTTGAGGAACTTCATTCTTAGCATCTAAAGAATTGATTTGTTTTTAGTTCTCAGAAGTATTGTAGTTAGTAACATAACCAATGTACATTCTGTGCTCTTGACAACATAGAGAAAACATACCAGCTGTACACCTGCCAACAGAAGCAAAAGACTTGTATTCCAGACAAAGGGGTTTTTTTCCATTTCCTTTGTTAACGCCATGACAGGAAGAAATATTTTAAAGGCCACCTTGTGCAGACAACACAATGAAAATTCAGTAACTTTGGAAATGCTTTCCAACGATCATGCTGAAAAAGAGACCATGTGCTGAGACTGGATCAATGAAACAATTTTATTTGGTAGTTGTAAGAATTGGATGAGATGCTGAAGTGTTTTCACAGAGATTGGGTTTGAATTAAGACACTTTAGCTTCCCTTTTGCCTTGCAGCTACATCAGGTTAAAATAATCTGTATAGTAAATGGAGTTCCCTTTTCACATATAGAACCCTGCCCCTTTTAAATGATTTTTTTTAAGAAGAAGAGTGAAATGCAACAGGATCATGCACTTTTATTCCTGATGGGAAAATGAAAAAAGATTGAAATGAAATGAAAATGACAAATTAAAACTGAATCTTTACATCTTGACCCTCTGTTCCTAAAAGCAAGAAAATACAAAACTTCAGGTGTATGTATATAAATGGAAATACCAAATGTTTAATTTAAGTGCCCTTGTTGGGTAGTGCATATTTCCTTTTTTCCTTTTTTTTTTTTGAAGGCAGATTTATATTGTTTTTATTCTTTTGTTAACCTGTGAAAGTTTTGAAAACAGCCATATTTATTTTGCTATTATGCTTCTTATGGTGTGTAGAGTTTTTGTTAGCTTGCAAAATGCTTTGTTTGCCACTTCAATTAAACTTCAAGAATTAGTTTCTAAAGAGGTAGGGCTTCTTTATTGTTCAGGCAGTGAAATTACTTGAGAATGGGAATGGGTACTCTTGACTACACAACCACCCACATGGTCTCTCAGGATTCAGTAGCATGGACCTCTAAGCACATGGGGGTTCCATTGGTGCTGATGGGTTTCTGCTTGGCCAGAACCCAGGGATGGAAGCTGTAGCTCCAGCATTTGCTTTTATGAAAGGACTGCGTTAAAAGTGTTATATACTGCTAGCTAGAAGGCTAGTGCTGTTCAACATTAGCTCAGAGTAGTCTAAATGCACTGAAATAAAAGCCTTATTCATTTTGCTTGAGTGAGCAATAGATTGAGCTTCAAATTTTGTCTCCAAGCTGTCTTATTTTTGTAAGATTTTAATCATTTTCTTATTTTTACAAGTTTCTTTCCTCTCTCTGCAAAAGTCTTGCAGACTGGGAGAAATGAACTTTCTTGGTGTAGTCAGTTCTGCCAAGTCCTTTCTGAAGAGCTAGGTTAGATTCCCCTCCTCTCTTTCCATCCAAGTTTAGGTACACTTAAACACAGGGAAAACTGATCACCTTTAGAAGGATGAGATTTGCTGAATTTACATCTGACATTTTTCAGAAATCTTTTTTTTTGGATGGGGGTGCTAAGGAGAGAAAGGAACTCTTTTTCATACATATTTTGAATAAAGATGGGGTGGAATTTTTTTAAGCTGCCCAAAGTACATGCATCTGTCTGTCAGCAACTTGACCTACAGTGATAGATATGGGGCTGGAAGTTAGGATTTCCTGGCTTATTCCAACTACTGTTATTTTTATGCTTTTTGACATGGGTAAAGTCAAATCTCTGTGTGCCATAGTTCTTATTTATCTGCAAAGTAAAGGTGGTACCCACCTGCCATTGAGACCTTGGGATATTTAAATAATTGCCTTTTTACAACAATGAAGATATAAAGATCTAGATAAGGGACATATCATCAAAGTTGCATTTGTTTTCTTATAATGGATTACTTATGTTTGAAACAGGAGACACGGGGCTTCATGCTGATTGTCATGCAGCTAATCTAAGAAAAATGCTCTTTGACACATTGATTTTACAGTCTGAGAAAATTAGCTTTGGAAAAACACTAAAATGATTTACGTAAACATGAAGGAGGCAAGTTGTTTAAAATCAATTGCCTCAAATTCAGTTGATCTTGTGATTCCTTATCTGTAAATCTGTTTTTGTATTGATCCTATTAGTGACCCAAGCCATCTCATTTTAAAGTGTGCAGTAACATTTCCTCTCCCCACTCTTCCCAGCAGTTGTTACTTGTTGCAGGAATGTGACAAATTCATTTAATGTAAGCAACTTAATAGCATGCAAGTCATGAACCAGTTCTCAGACCAACAATTTAATGCATATAGTGATGAAACAGTGTATACCAAATGTGTGACGAGTTGAAGAGCATTTGGCCAGTATTGCATAGCCAACACAATATTAAGCCATTAAAGAGGTTTTAAAGACAACTGGAAGAGGAAAGCTTTATAGAAATGTAAATTACAATTTTGATGCCCAATGCAAGTTTTTGAAAACCTTATTTTGAACCTTTATATTATAACAGATATTTCTTATTTTAAGGGAAGTTTTATTTCTCTATCCAGGGGTCTGATAGATATTCAAAATCAAGATAGTAAAGTGAAAGAGACTCTGTTCCCCCACGAGTCAGCTACCTTGTTCTTTTTTGTTGTTTTACTTCAGCACAGCACCTGGAGTAGAAACAAAGCTTATACCCAGACAGTGAGAGTCCAGAACATAGGACATCCACATCCAACAATACATTAACATTTCATTTGTGGCCAAATGGACACTGATGTATGAATCAAATATAGAAAAGGTCCAAGTAACGATGTCATGAGAAATTGCTCTATACATTCCATGTTATAGTATGGGCGCAGTAAAAGTTGCCAGTTCTGAGGCAAAAAAAAAAGAATGGCCAAGTTGTGCTAGTCCTCTAGACCTGGTTCAACCACTCACTCACCTATAGGTAAACTTGCATGCCTTACAAAAATCTTTGTTTTACAGCTCTATCACTAATGGAATCCACAATAGTTAAGATGGCCAACGAACTAGCCTTCCAACATTCATAATTTAGGGATATATTCCAAGCCCATTGTTTGCTAGGACATAATTCTATTTATTTATTTTTGACACTTGCTATAACAGTGTGGGGAGAGGTTGTGCTTTCCATGCTTGTAAGCAGATAATTGACTTTTCAAAGGGGTGGTAAAGCTATCTTAGAACAGCACTGGCTTTGTGTCTTGTTTGAAAAAAGACTATTGCTTGGCTGCTAATTATGACTTGCTGAAAACTGTCCTTGGCCTGTGCCAAATAAAGTGGCCTTTCAGTTTCATTCAGAAGGTTCTGAGGCTGGTGGTCACTCTGATCTTTTGGAAATGACTTAACCACATAAAATTCCTGTCAGTTGTACCTGGGATGAATCCCAGCCAACTTGCTCTTATTTACCCATCAGGTCCCTCTGAATGCTCAAGTCAGCCAGCTGTATTGGCCTGAAGAAACAAACTTCCTGAAGTCACAGAACCCTTTCATATCACTACTGCTGCAGAACCCCTACACCAAATGCATGGAGCCTGGCACTGGCGACACACCACCTCCTGGCCCGCTCTGCCATTACCCCCTGTCTCATTGTGGAACCCCTGATGACTTATCGTGGACTATCAGGGTTCTACTAAACCAGGCTTGTCCAACATGCAGCCCTCCAAGCTGTTTTCTGAGGCCCAAGGTGCTGCGATGGAAAACAAAAGTAAACACTTACTTTCGTTTGGGGGGGGAGGGGTGATGTGATACCGCTTCCTGTGAGATCTTTGAATATGGCTCGCCAGCCCACTGGGTGATAAAAAGTTCATGATCCAGCCCCACATTCAAAAAGGTTTGGACACCCCTGTGCTAAACAGTTTGAAAAACACTGACATAGACCTAGCTGTCATTAACATACTAGAAAAATTACAGCTCTCGTTACCTACTGACTACAGGCACTGGGTTGGCAGAATCATACAGGAAGGCACTCTACATGAGAGGGAAGGCCTGGGCACACTAACCCTAATGTCAAGAAGAAACAAATGGAGCTGTTTGAGAGCCATTGAATTTATGCCTACTCAGGTTCTGACAAAAACCTTCAGGTCAATAGTACTAGAGACTCCTTGCTGATAAATCTGAAAGAATCAGCATGGTCTCTGAACAGGAGAGTTTTTTGTTGCCTGCTGTTACAAAAGTGCAGCATCAAGTGGAAGCATCGTTATTCCTGACAGCTTGGATTTCAATGGCAACTGCACATCAGCTACTTCAAAAAAAGCATCAGGCTGTAGAAAAGTGGCTGCTGCCTAGTGTTCTGAGAATGTAGCAAACTTCTAGAAAGCTTTCAGCACCACTGAAAGACTTGTTACAACCATCTGAAGTGTCTTGTACAATTCTTTTGACGTTTTCAGTGTTGTCAATTTGCCATATTTGTGGCTTGTTTTGTTTTTTTCTTTCAAGACCAAGCTGCTGGAATTATTATCTGATCATCTTAGCTTTCACTTAGAAAAAAAGTAAAAATTTTCCTCATCTTTGTAGAATAAAACTTGAAAATATTAACTTAAATATTCCAACGTTACATGGCAAATACAAACGTCAAAGTTTCCGAAAGCTTAAATAAATCGACTGCAACAGTTGTCAACTTCAGTAAACCACACCGGATTAACAGCTGTTTCAACTGGAAACTCATCTGTCCAGCCAGACAAGGAATTCAGAGAGAATTGTCAGAAGATGCTTAAGGTGTCACAAACTTTGAAAAGTGAAACCAAGTGAAGAATTTCTGCTTGCTCCCCTTCCCCTCCCTTGCCATATGTTCCAACAAGAAATATTAGGGACTGTTTTGCTGTCTCTCATGCTACAGTACTTTAGCCTTTGAAATAACAAGAGATCAATAATCATCAAGCCTGCATTTCCCTGATCCTCTTAGCAGTTTATATGTCAAGCTTGCACTTAAACAGAGAGTGCCTAAATAGAGATCAATATTTTGCAAGCTAAATAGTATTTGTATACCACTTAGTCTCATTGAATGTGATTGTACATTTTGATAATCTCAATAAATTATACTTGGTCAAGACCAGAATATCCTCTGCTGTGGGAATCAAATACAAAAGAAGGTAATTATTCACGAAAAGTTCACTTCTGTTAGTTTTCTGTGTCATCCATCCACCAGGCAATAGCGGATGAATAGGCAACGAACAGGCAATGCAATTGTGTTCCTGGGATAAAACTAGAATAGGCAGTGTGTGCATTCAGTATTGCTGGCCTATCATATTGCTAGGTTTGTCAGCCTGTGGAATCATGGAAGCAGAAGAATCTGGCTGACAAATAGCAGAACTACCACAAGAGTTGGTCTCAGAGCCCCAACAAGCTGTTCCAACAGAGATGGTTCAGCTTTTTCAAAGGCATCTACCCAGAACCTTCAACAGTGTTTGTCTAAAGTCAAAGCTTTGTCTGGGATGGCTTAGGTAGGGGGAGAGGTGATCCTGCCTTGAGCACTGATGATCCCTTGAGGTTCTGTTCCAGCCCTATTTTCTGTGATTCTATAGACCAGGAGTGTCAAAGATACAGCCCACTGACCAGATCCAACCTTCAGAGCCCTATCCTCTGGGGGCTCATGTTGCATTGATGTGCTACTGTGGCTGCACAGGGAGCATAGCGCTGGTTTGGTGAGTGTAGTGGGCTGCACCCCAGGCCATACTTCAGCCTGGGCTGTACTTCGGGCTAGTCTGGGGCACACATGCTGCAGGCTGTGCTCTGGGCCAGTGCACATCACCTGTGGCCCTAGGCAGGGCTAGTTTGTGGGCTCAGTCTGGCCCAAGACCAGCCCCACAGCACCAGGTGGTTTGTTGCCTCTGCTATATAGATATGCATTGCTGAAAGCTTTATTATTAGTGATATTTATTATAAATCAAATGACTAAGTTTGAGCTAAAACATCATCAGACTTGCTGAATTCTTGGTGTTGTAGTTTCATGCTTCAATATATGATGATGTAGATGAAAAATGTTAGTATGAATATTTAAAGCATGTTATTTTAAAGCAAAATTTCACTGAATTTTAACTGTTGTGCTATAGTCATCTTAGCTGTTTATATTCAGTACTAGACAAAGACAACCTAGAACCTGATGTTTCAACACTAGAAAAGTGGATTTGTCAAATTCCTGGCACTTCTGAAATTTACTGCTTGCTCATAACCATTGCTTTTAATGATGTTTTTCCTTTTGTAATAACAGGAGGGACAAAAGCAGCATGTTGTGTTATCCTTACTGTACTGTGCTACACATCTTAAAAGAAAGAGGTTTGGAAGAAGTAGGCAAGCCAGGTATTTGTTGTTGAGATATTTACATTCTGGAACAATGCTCCAGCCTCTGTTAAGTTTTTGACAGATATCCCAGTGAACTTCTGCCCTCCTTTGAAGCTGGTGACAAACCTGCTTTTGATTTAAGTGGAGCCAAAACTTCTATCTCCCTTCCCAAGATCTTTTATGGGACCTACTCAAACCTTTAAATGCTTGTATTAAATTCAAGGGGATTAGTATATGCCTATATATTTAGAGGTTCAGACCCTTACTAGGTACTTCTCTTTTGAACTATTTTGTAATTTTAGATTTAAGATTAAATATTTTAACAAGTAGATGGCTACTTTGATTAAAATAGAAGGGTAACATGCCTCATATTTATCAGTAATATGACATAAGTAGAAGCATATTCAAATGTTAGTAGAGCATCCCTCATCTTGACACTACACTGAAAAAAGAGATGCCAATCAATACAATAGAATCTTTTTCTTTTCTTAACATTTGGTTTAACCTGGATCCAAGATTCCCATAGCAGTTAAAACTATTTATGGGAGAATTCTGTATGTGGCTTCGTGTCACATGATTCACAAAGAGCTGTTTTTAGCAACCTCCTCCTCATTGTTCTGAGCAAGTAATCACTGTTGTCCACAGCCAAACTCAGCATCAGCACCTGATTCACAGGGGAACCTGCATCTAAAACTTCTGATTTTGTGGAGCCCTTTTTAACCACAGTCTGGTCTCTACAGGATTAACAGAGCGGTGTAGTAAGGGGTCGGCACTGTGGAGCAGACTGTGTAAAAACAACATAGTTGGTGAGGAGCTGCTCACCAACATGCGTAACAGGATCACTCCCCAAGTGAGGTGGTCCTCAGTTCAAAGAAGCGTGGGTATAACCCAGTCCCACATTTACAACTTAATGCAGAACAGACCAGTTACAAAGCATTGTGTATTTCCAAAATTACTGATCAAAATACAGCTGGTGATGCAGTATGCTTATCTTTTTAATGTATGTTCAGCTCCTTGCTAATTTTACACCACAGTAATTCACAATGGATTTTTGAGTTAACTGATTCAACTTATAGAGCTCCTGGCATATGTTTGCATGCACTTGCTATCTTGAAACTAAAGAAAAAGACACACTGTTCTATATTAACCTTTAAAAAAATATCCAGAAATTACATTTCAGTGTTGTGTATAGATCTATTTGTCTGATCTCTGATCTGGGTTATTTGAAAGTAACCACAGAATTCTGAAACCAAAACATGTCAGGCAAGGAGAAGGATTTGGTCCTAGATCAATGTTTTTATTATTTCAAACTCTCAGACAAATATTTCTGAAGAACACTGACACAAATATTTGCACAAGCATATTAAAAATATCTGCTTTGCATGTAAGGTTATATGTTAGAATTCATGCTATTCAAATCTCAATAGCATAATGGCAAATTAAAAACGTTTCCAGCAGTATAAATCACTACACTTGAGTGGACAGTAAACTGCATTTCCTGTTTTTTTAGGACAAATGACACTTCAGTGGCAATGAATTTGCCAAGCTATATAGGTACTGAGTGAGCAAAGCTACACCTAGCTTTGAAATGCCACACCACTCACAAACAATCTTCATCCTCTCCTGTTGTCATTGAACTTCTCTGCAATCTTCTGCAGTTCCAAATCCATGGCAGCCAAGTTTTCCAGTTCCTTTTCCTGTGAAGTATCAATATCAAGATAACTTTAGAATAGGGTATTTCATATCATTCATCATCATACGAAACTCTAATTATAGGATGTCACTTAACACTGTTTATCTTACTAATCTGTGAGGATGTCTACACGTGCATTTGATCTCGGAGCAGTTTACTTGCAAGGAAACTACTCACAAGTAAATGTTCCTGGGCAGGCATCTACATATGCAGGGATCTGGGGGGGGGGGGGGGGGGCATGCCCAGGCCCTCGCCCCCCGGCCGGCTGCTAAGTATGATTGGGGAGGGGTTTAATGTATGACTGGGGAGGGACCCCAGCCCAGGTGTGCCTAGAGGGGGGAAGCAGCCCCTGCAAGGTTTGTCCCCAAGGTGGGTGGGGGGCATGACACTGGTGGAGGCAGTGCCTTGGGCAAAGGTGGGGCAGGGAGGGAGATTAAACACCCCTGTCTTCCCTCTCAGGCACCGGCACAGGACCCTCAGCCCGCACAGCCAGTCCAGCTGCCAGGGCACCCACACACAGCTGCAGCAGCATTGTCTCAGTGCCACCGCTTGGCCAACCTCCACTCGAGTGCACTGGGCCAGGCTGTCACAGAGCCGCAGCTGGCTGGGAAAGGCCCTGACCCTGTGGCTTGGCCTGGGCCAACCCCACTATCCATCTGCCTCACCTGCGGCTCTGCTGAGGGCGGGTGTGGAGGGATTGAGCTGGGCTGCACCATGGGGGCAGGGCTCTTCCCAGTCAGCTGCGGGAGCCAGAAACAATCTGGACACATAGCTCCCGCGACCCCAGCCCAAGCCACAGCCAGCCTGGATGGGCCCTACCCCTACAGCCCAGCCTGGGCCAGCCCCTCTGCACCTGCCCTCAGCAGTGCCTGTGGGCCAGCCTGGCTCAGCCCCACAGCCCCAACCTCAGCCATAGGTGAGGTGGGCTGATGGCCGGTGTCTGACCACACCTCCGCCTCTGCCACTGTAGCAGTGACTGTAGGGAGGGGGTGCTCCACCCCAGCCAGGCAGACCCCAGCTGCAGTCCTCTTGGGGGAGATGGGAGGGAGGGGGAATAAAATCCCTCCCTGCCTCTCCACCTCAGGGGGCCATGCTTTGGGGCAGAACTAGCCCTGCTTTCTGGAGCAAACAGCACAGCCCAGTCGAGGGCTGAAAAGCATATTGGGATGCTGGGGGAACTCTGATTGAACTTAAACCAGGAAGGGGTCTAGGACAGAAATTTCATAAACCGGTTTGACCCAAATCAGTTAAGCCTGATGCTACATTCAACCAGGTTTATCTTAAACCAGTTTTAGCCATTTTGAAACTGGTTTATGTGCACTGAACTTCTGTTCTGTTACAGGTTTAAACCAGCTTCTGATCACTTAAACTGGTTTGTGTCTAACTTCTGTCCTTAGCCCAGATGGACAGTGTATAGTCAGCTGAGTATTCTCAGTATATACATGCAGGCTTATGCACCCACAGTGCAGAGGCAGGGCCAAAAACACCCAGGCTAGAAAATTTCCATTTAGGTGCCTAAAGGGAGGGAGAATTCTATCTTAGGTTGCTAAAAAATCATGTTTAGTAAAAAAGTGAAAAAAATGAATCAGGATATGAATAAGCAGAAACTTGCCAGTTTTACCTTCCAGACACAAAATACCTGAATCTCTGAAGGATTTCCTTGTATTACCTGCTATTTACTGTTATCAATACCAGTTCCTGGAATCTTACACATACCGGTATAAAAAATTGTCATTTTCGTAGGTGAACAGGGAGGCTTCAGCATTCATGAGCACTTTTATAGAATAATGGAAACCACCTAGCACTGTTCAGTTATACCTGAGGTATGCAGTGCATGTCATCCATTATATCACCTGCAAGGGGTGATCAGCCTCATTTTATAACTGATACATTTTATAATTGATATAGTTTTATAAATAACTTATAATTTAATTAAAAAGGCTATACTATACCCAGACTTCAACTCTCTAGCATATAGCAACCTCCCTAGCTCTGTGCAGTCTCCTGTTCTGCCTGCTACCCCATCTGTGCCCAAGGATTACACCAAATATCCTTGATATCTGAGATGGTGCCTAACTGGAGTTAGTGTTTCAAAGGCTGATGGCCCTATTACACCAAGTATTTTAAGAACACTTCTAGTTTATAGCATTTCCCATGCCACTAGTCCTCTAGCACTTAAAATCGCATCCATTTGGGAAAAAGGCCTGCTCAAACTCTTTAGATGTCAGCATAAGTTTGTTGTGATCTCAGTGGTTCTATCTGATGATGCACATAAAGCATAATATGAATGAAGAGGAAATTCACACCCACAAAAATCACAATTTTCCCAGGAAAAAATTCATGGACCTACTGATGATTATTAAGAGGACTGTTCTCTATTTCCATGTGAACACAACTCAGTTAATTTCTGCTACCAAAAATATCAGGTGCTTCATGCGCTGCTGCATCCACCACATATGTGCTGACATTCTGGTTTCTACAGAATGGCCATTTAAATGGCAAATATGGGAATAATGGGAATGCCATGCAGGAATTGTTCAAGACAAATATGGGCCAAAATCTACTCTGCATTACACTCAAGAAGTCAAGCAGTCAACAGGTCTAGATTTAAATCAAGCAAGGAGCAACTGTTTTGTAGAGTTGATTATTTCAGCTCTTGTTCTGGACACAGTTTGCGGTTGCACATTGAAAGGTCCTGTACTGGCTAGGACCCTGCTAAGTGAAAGACATCCTTACCCCAGGTCCTGTTGTGGAAGAACAGGAGCCTGTGCAGACACTTGTATTATCTCTCTCAAACGATTTTAAAAAGGGCACAGCTGTGTAGTGCCAAGGTATCCTGTCAGGCAACACTGATTCATATCAGCTGAAGATCTGTTCCTGGAGGGGACAGACATCAGCACTGTCTCTGTGATCGTTCCCCTTTATAATTCCACCAACACTCTTGTGGTGCTAAGGGCTGAGCATGTTGTTAAGTGAACATCAGCTTCACTTGGCTTTTCAAAGAGACTCAAGCACTTACCTCCTCCTCTGTCAGGGGCCTCTGGCTCAGATTTCCCTTGTCACTCCGGATAACATGACGCTTTTTCATGTCTTCTCCAGAACTGTATAGTTCGGGAAACTCAGCAGATTTCTTCCTGTAATTCAGAAGCTGGGCGAGTTGATCCATTCTGCTGTACTGCCTCTTAATATCAAATTTGCGGATCTTTCCCAGATTCCTTTTCTCACTATGCCCACGATTCAGGTGATCCAGAAGTTGCTTTTTCTCCCACCAGTCATAGTCATTATATTCAGGGAAGAAGTTCTTTTCACTCAGGGTGGGTCTGCCTTCCTCTTCGCTCTCCCGAATCTGACCTCTTGTGTTGTCCATTTTTTCCAAATGCCTGCTTTTCCAATGAAGCCATGGATAGAAAGGGCCATATGGAGTTGTGGCTTTCTTCTCAGTCTCTGCAGGGAGATAGCTCTTATACTCCTCCTTTTCCCCATACCTTACTTTCTCCATACTGTCTTCATCAAATTGTTTTTGTTCCTCACTGTGAAGACTCTTTTCTATTTCTTCTTCCTCCTGGCTGTTTCCAAGATAGTGCCTTTTCTCTTCACTGTACCTCTCCTCAGTGCCATAGTGCCTTGCCTGCCCTTTACTCTCTCTGCTGTATAGATCTGGGACCTCCTCCTCTTCACTCTCTTGCAGGTGGTGTCTCCCTTCACTGTGATGCCTCTTCTCATTCCTGTTGCCATGACTCTGGCGCTTATCCAGGTCTTCTTCACTGTCTTCACTGTGACGTGTCTTTCCTTCATGATGGTGTCTTACTGCCTCATGTGATCCACCATGGTACCTCTTGTCCTCATGCCGTTTTTCTTTGCTTTCCTCACTGTGATGATGCCTCTTGTCTACCTCTTCACTGCTATCTTCGCTCTGCCACCTCTCTCTGTACTCCTCACTCCCATGGCCAGTGTGCCTCTTTTCTTCCACTTCTTCAGAACTGTGTCTCCCATGAGAGCCCCTCTTCTCCTCATGATGATGCTCAGGCTCTTCATACCGGTGCTTCTGATAATGGCTCCTTTTATCCCATAAAGGGGTCTCTTCACTGGATTCCATTTTTTCACCATTGTGATCTCTCTTCTCTTCAGAAAAATCACCTTCTCTGTACTTCCTGTGATAATGTTTTGGTCTGTAGCGTCGCTTTTCCTCCCCAGCTTTTTCCGTCTCCTCAGATTCTTCATGCCCTCTACGCTGATAGAAGCTATGTTCTTTAGATTCATGATGGTACTGTTCGCTGCTTTCCTCCTCTTCCTCCTCCTCCTCTTTCTCCTCACCTTCATGGCTGTTCACCCTTTCCTCTGAATGCCTATGGCCCATGAAGCGTTTGTCATCCCCATCAAGGAATTCCCCTACACGTTTGGCTGCAGCATGGGATTTTTTGTCTAGAAGCTCATGCTTCGAGTCTTCATCATGATGCTTGTTTTCTTTGCTTTCTTCTTCACTGTGATAGTGTTTTTTATAGCTGTTCTCCTTCTCTTCTTCCTCACTTCTTATTTCTTCCTGATGATTGTTTTCCTCCTTATAGGTTCCACCTTCAGGAGAAGGATGACCCTGGGCAAAAGCATGGGATTTCTCCTCCTCTTCCCTACTCTTTTCTTCCTCATGATGGCGTTTCTCCTCTTCAAGTCCTTCTATGTGTCTTTTAGACTGTTCTTCATTCTGACTTTGCTCTTCCTCCACACTCACGTGCTGTTGTTTTTCATCCTCTGCTGTTTCTTTCAAATGCCTTACTTCAAGTTGTTCATCTGCATTTTCATTTTTTTTCTCTTCTCTGTCATGCCTACCACCTACAATATTAAACATATTTTAAAATAGTAACCCAACTCTCCATTACCACATTATTTAGTATAAATAGTAACGTGACAAATAGGGCTTGCCAATTTTTTAGTTTAAAAAATAATCTGTTGCTCCTAAAGTTGATCATTTTAATGCTATGAATTTTTTTCATCAAAATCAAAATGTTTTTGAAAATTTGCCTTGAAGTTGTTTCAAAATTTCTCATCTCAGAACAGTTTCTAGCATACTTTTTACTAGCTGTGGTACTAAATATTTGTCATTCCTCTTAAAATCTATGGGAGCTCTGGTTTCTTCACACCTTTAAAAGCCAGTTCTTAACTGTTCAACTCCATGCAAGTTAAGATGATTTCAAGTGCCCTAATAAATAGAACTAACATTGTTATAATCTATTCAATTTTTTTCAAAAAATTCTATTTAAAAAAAGCAGGGGTGCACTGACACCAATGGCCAATTTTTAATGAGCCATATTAGCCGATGCCAATATGCAGCCGGACAGCATGGAGCAGTGTCTAGCTGATAAGTCTGTTGTCAGGGAAGGGGCGAGGCGGGAGGGAAGGGATGTGGGAGGGAAGGGGGCAGATTGAGGCCCCAGTGGTAAGGGAAGGAGTGGGGCTGAGGCAGGGGCAGGTGCTGCACACCCGGGGCGGGGTGCAGGACGGAGCTGCAAGTGGTTCATTCAGGGAGCACGGGGGTGGGGAGCTCCCACTGCTGCATACACCCCAAAAGGCCATGGAGGGCATGTGTCCCCGGATCTGTGCGCTGGGCAAGGGCAGACTGCCACTGTGGGCTGGGGCTGGGGGGGGCTGGGCTGGGCTGGGCTGTGCTCAGGGTGGGTAGTAGTAGTGCTGGAAGGAGGCTATGGTGGGGGACTGCAACCACCCCAAAATTCACCGTAGTCCCCCCGGCCCCCTTCCTGAGCACAGCCTAGCCTGGCCCAGCCTCCACCAGAAAAGAGCCTGGCACAGCCTCCTGCCGGGAAGAGACCAGCCTAAGCTCGCAGCGGCAGCCCACCCTCATCGCACACACAGATCCAGGGGCACACGCCCCTCAAGGCATCCCAGGATATGTGCAGTGGTAGGAACTGCCTCCCTCTGCACTCCCTGAATGAGCTACTCGCAGCTCCATCCCATGCCCTGCCCTGGCTGTGCAGCACCTGCCCCTGCCTCAGCCCAACATGGCCTCCATGGCCTTCTGGGGTGTGTGCAGCCCCACTCTCTCCCTCACCACGGCGGCCTTGATCTACCCCACCCCATTCCCCTTCCCTCCCAACAGACTTACCAGCCAAACCTGGCTGCTCTCTCTGTTGTGGGGCTGCACTTCTGGCCATCTGTGTGCTTCACTGAAGCTGTGCACATGCACAGGGCATTTATTGGTGGCATTATCAGCCAAAAAAAGCCAATTGCCAATACAGCCAATTTTCCTTATATCGGTGCCAATCTGATATGGGACCAATGTATTCATAGATTCATAGATGTTAGGGTAGGAAGGGACCTCAATAGATCATCAAGTCCGACCCCCTGCATAAGCAGGAAAGAGTGCTGGGTCTAGATGACCCCAGCTAGATACTCATCTAACCTCCTCTTGAAGACCCCCAGGGTAGGGGAGAGCACCACCTCCCTTGGGAGCCCGTTCCAGACCTTGGCCACTCGAACTGTGAAGAAGTTCTTCCTAATGTCCAAACTAAATCTGCTCTCTGCTAGCTTGTGGCCATTGTTTCTTGTAACCCCCGGGGGCACCTTGGTGAATAAATCCTCACCAATTCCCTTCTGTGCCCCCGTGATGAACTTAAAGGTAGCCACAAGGTCGCCTCTCAACTTTATCTTGCGGAGGCTGAAAAGGTCCAGTTTCTCTAGTCTCTCCTCGTAGGGCTTGGTCTGCAGGCCCTTGACCATACAAGTTGCCCTTCTCTGGACCCTCTCCAGGTTACCCGCATCCTTCTTGAAGTGTGGCGCCCAGAATTGCACGCAGTACTCCAACTGCGGTCTGACCAGCGCCCGATAGAGGGGAAGTATCACCTCCTTGGACCTATTTGTCATGCATCTGCTGATGCATGATAAAGTGCCATTGGCTTTTCTGATGGCTTCGTCACATTGCCGGCTCATGTTCATCTTGGAGTCCACTAGGACTCCAAGATCCCTTTCCACCTCTGTGCCACCCAGCAGGTCATTCCCTAGGCTGTAGGTGTGCTGAACATTTTTCCTCCCTAGGTGCAGCACTTTGCATTTCTCCTTGTTGAACTGCATCCTGTTGTTTTCTGCCCACTTGTCCAACCTGTCCAGGTCTGCCTGCAGCTGTTCCCTGCCCTCCGGCGTGTCCACTTCTCCCCATAGCTTTGTGTCATCTGCAAACTTGGACAGAGTACATATGACTCCCTCGTCCAAGTCACTGATGAAGACATTAAAGAGTATCGGTCCAAGGACCGAGCCCTGCGGGACCCCACTGCCCACACCCTTCCAGGTCGAGACCGACCCATCCACCACGACTCTTTGGGTGCGACCCTCTAGCCAATTCACCGCCCACCGGACTGTGTAGTCATCCACATCACAGCCTCTTAACTTGTTCACCAGTATGGGGTGGGATACCGTATCGAAGGCCATCCTGAAGTCTAAGTATACCACATCCACCCCTCCTCCTGTGTCCAGGCGTTTTGTAACCTGGTCATAGAAAGAGACTAGATTGGTCAGGCACGATCTGCCCGCCACAAACCCGTGCTGGTTTCCCCTCAGCATAATTTGCCCTGCTGGGCTCTCACAAATGTGAGCCTTGATAATTTTTTCAAAGACTTTGCCAAGGATGGAGGTGAGACTGACTGGCCTATAGTTGCCCGGGTCCTCCTTCCTCCCCTTTTTGAAAATGGGGACCATGCTAGCCCTTTTCCAGTCCTCCGGGACTTGGCCCATGTGCCACAAGCATTCGAATATTCCCGCCAGTGGCTCTGCAATGATGTCGGCCAGTGCCTTCAGCACCCTCGGATGGAGCCCATCCGGGCCTGCCGATTTAAAGGCATCCAGTTCTTCCAAGTGACTCTGCACCACCTCAGGATCTACGTATGGAAGTCTGGCACCTTGCTGCTGCCTCTCTACAACCCCAGTGAGAGACTTGTCGTGCCCCTCACTTAGGAACACTGAGGCAAAGAACTCGTTGAGTTCAGCTTTGTCCCCCCTGTCTGTCACCAATTGTTTCTGCCCATTTAGCAGGGGTCCTATTCCTCCCTGGGCCTTCCTTTTACTCCCAATATATCTAAAAAACAATTTCTTGTTGTCTTTTACTTGGGTTGCCATCCTCAGCTCCATGGTAGCTTTGGCCCATCTAACTGCCTCCCTACAAGCACGAGCAGAGGAGGTATATTCATCTTTAGTGATCTCACCTTGTTTCCACTTTTTATGTGCTCCCCTTTTGGCCCTTAGGCTGCCCTGGATTTCTCTGGTCAGCCATGGAAGCCTCCTGGTCCCTTTCCCTCTTTTGCCTCGCTCAGGGATCGTCATGCTTTGTGCCCGAAGGATTGTTTCCTTAAGGCACAGCCACCGTTCTTGGGCTCCCATCCCTTCAAAACTCCTACTCTGCAGTGCGTCCTTGACTAATCGCCTGAGTGCATTGAGATCAGCTTTCCTAAAGTCTAGCACTTTCACCCTACTAGTTACCTTACCCACTCGACGTCTTATGTCGAATTCTATTATTAGGTGATCACTGTCTCCCAAATGGCTACCGATCTGGAGGTCCCCTATCATGTCATCCCCTGTTGCCAATACCAGATCCAGTATGGCATTCCCCCTAGTGGGACCATGCACCTCCTGTGTCAGGTGGAGGTCCTGTACACAGGTTAGAAACCTGCGTGAGCGATGGGACCTTGCTGTCTGCGTCTCCCAGCAGATGTCCGGGTAGTTTAGGTCCCCCATGACTACCACCTCTTTAGCTTTTATGGTCTCCGAGAGTTGCCTCAGGAGCCCCGCATCTATTTCTTCCCCTTGGTGTGGGGGTCTGTAGCAGACCCCTACCACCAAATCCCTTTCTCCTTACCCTCCATGTAGCCTAACCCACAATCCTTCTACTTCCTCAACCTTGGATTCTGTCTTGATGAGGGTTGATGTATATTGCTCACTGACATAAAGTGCAACCCCCCCCCCCCTTTCTTCCCCAACCTGTCCTTTCTGTACAAGAAAGGATTCTGTATTGGTGCACCTCTAAAAAAAAGCTTTTCAAGATCTTTGAATTTGTAGTACCAAAGTGGTGAAAAGTGATGCAGCAGCAGCAGCGGTGGCTGGGGGAGGGAAGGAGAGGTCCTTCTCCCCCCCCCGTCAGTGCCGGACCCACTCCTCCCCCACTCCCCTCCCCCGTGTCGGCCCTGAGCCCACTTCTCCCATCCCTGAGCAGGCCCAACGTGGGGGGGTGGGGGGGAGAAGCAGGCACACTATGGCATTGTAGGTGACAGTGGGGCCAGGGAAGGACTGGGCCTGGGCCCGACATGACTGGGGGGGAGCAAGCCTCAGCCGGGGAAAAATCTGGCCTGCCATGGCAGGGTGGCGAGGGGGGGACCCAGCCTGGCCCACCCCAACAGAGCAGCTGCAGGGGGAGGGAAGGAGTGAGCCTCCTCCCCCCCGTCGGGCCCAGGCCCAGGCCCACCCCTCCCCTACCCCCACTCCCCCACGTCAGCCCCGAGCCCGCTCCTCTGTCCCCGCCCCACCACCAGCTTGGCCCGGGCCTGCTGCTCCCTCCCCCCCCCACCCCACCACTGCAATGGCCCGGCTTCTCCCCACCCTCAGGGCCCAGTCCTTCCCCGCATCAGGCCCAGGCCTGCTCCTCCCTTCCCCCCACCACTTCAGCGGGGGTGGGGAGCGGGCCCGGACCCCAAGCAGCAGGACGGAAGAAGGAGCAGGCCCAGATGGGGGAGAGCCCAGGGCTCTGTCCCCATCCACTCCCCACCTCCATCGTTCTTGACAGGCAATTGTGTAGTTGAGCATAAGAATGTAAGAAGTGCCATACTGGGTCACACTGGTGGTCCATCTAGTCCAATATTCTGTCTCTGACAGTGACAGAAGTGTCCCTATTATACAGGGAGAGCATCAAACCAGTATCTCTAGAACAGTGGTGGTCAACCTTTTGGCCCCACAGGCCAGATGAGTGGCACAGGGCCTGTCTGTGGGCTCCATTGGGTCCTGGGCCTGGCACTGCCCCCAACCCGCCCTGCATGCTGATTGGGCAGTGGAGCCCAGCACCACCTCTTCCCACTCGGTGCATGATGAGACTGGGTCCTGGGTCACAGCACCACGCCCCCTCCCACCCTTTGCACACTGGGATTCCTCTTGGCCTCCCACACCCAGATGGGCCCTGGGGCCTGACAATGCTCCTGCTTAGCTTTGCACACTTGGATCAGGCACCCATGTGCAAGGCCCAGGGCTCCCCATAGGTCTGAAGATTTGGTAAGATGGAAATACCACATTTCCAGACCCTTTGGGAGCCCTGCAGACCAAATGACATGATACCAGGGGCCAGATCTGGCCTACAGGCCAGAGGTTGAGCACCCCTGCTCTAGACTGATCTATCCCCTTTTTGGTATCCTCCCTGGCATTCACCATTTATTGGTTTAGAGATGCCAGATCTCCAACCATTCTGTTCAATAGCGATTAATGGGTTCATCATCTGTGAATGTATACCAGTCCCTGTTTGAACCTGGCTATGTTACCTGCCTCCACTACCTCCTACGGCAGTGAATTCCACAAGAACTTTTTCTTGTAGCTAACCTGAGCTAGTTGGAGCCAGTCCTGCATACAGTTCAACTAGTCTTAATGCAGGGTAGCAAGCACTCTGAACTTTATTTTTTTCCAGTTATATCAATAAAGTGCCCATTTGCTGAAACTTGTAGTGGGTGCATATTCCTTACTTGTACATACAGTCCACTTTACTTCAGTGGGACTGCTCATTCAAATAAAGACCACTCATATCAGTACGAGGTGCAAGATTGGGCCTTTACCAATAAGGAAAACAAAGGAGTAAGTTCCTGTTCAACTTAAAAAGAGCAACAGCCTTCTATCTTAGTATTTGGGGGCAACAGGAAAAAAGAATGGCTTTTCATATCCCTTTAAAAATGTAGGTACGGTTCAGAGCTTATAAAAAGACGATATAAAATTACTGTTGCTATTTTAAGAAGTACTATCAAGTTTTAAGGCATTCTAATATACATAAAATTAAAATGATGAAAGATCACCCCTTTTAAAATGAGAATGCATAAAAAATTATTTTGTTTATAAAATGAATAGTCAAATTGAGCAAACTCTTCATCAGCAAAAGCAGTGACTCAATTAGCATCTCTAATTCATTTAATACTGTACTTACTCTTCTTGAGGATCTCTTTGCACTGAGGATTTATTGGTGGAGCATTTGGTTTCGACAGAGCATTAGAAAGAACTTCCACTATACATCGTGTTACCTAGAAGAACCAACAGATGAAGGAAAGCGCATTTTTACTGTATGCCTTTAACAAGCTCTGTATATTAGGGGTGTGCAAAGTGAGCTCTATTTTATTTGGATTCAGATTCAGTCCAAATCAGGGACAGTGATTCAATTTGTTGATTTCGATCGCTGTCCCTGATTTGATTTGGCCAAATCCAAATCTGAAGATTCGATGCTGATTCAGAGAATCAGCGATTCAGACATAGACAAAGCTTTAAAAGTTTTTTCTATGTACCTTGAGGTAGCAGGCGCGGCTCATGATCACCGCAATGCTGGGGCGCATGGAGTGTCCAGCAGGAGTATGGGGGGTCCTCCATGTGCTTGATGGCGAATCTGGAAGTGGACCAGAAGTACTTCCAATCCACTTCCAGGTCTGCCAGGGAGCATGCTGGGGGGGCCCCCCACGCCTCTCCAGTTCAGCAATCAGCAGGGGAACCCCAGGTGCCCACCCCAAACCCAGGAGGCACCAGTCACTGAGCTGGGGGGTGCAGGGGGGGCCCCCAGCATGCTCCCCAGTGGACCCGGAAGTGCTTCTGGTCCACTTCCGGGTCTGCTGCCGAGCACGCTAAGGACACCCCCCCCCCACGCTTCTATGGGACACTCCATGCACCCCAACATTGCAGCAATCACGAGCCCCTGCTACCTAGAGGTATGTAGAAAAAACATTTAAAGTTGTGGCTATGTCTGAATCTCCAAATCTTTCCAAATCTCTCTGAATCAATTTGGAAGTTCCGATTTGATTTGGAGAGACTAAAGGGTCCTCTGATTTGATTTGGATTTGGAGATTCAGCCACCGAATCAGGCTGAATCTCCTCTGAATTGAATCAGGGACTGAAGCTTCTCACAGCCCTACTGTATATGTCTAACCATGCACCATGAAAAAGCAGGGAATGTTTGTGGTTAGGGCACTGGACAAGGACTCATTTCCCAGCAGTCCTGGAGACTTCATGTGTGACTTGAATCCTTCTGTACCTCAGTTCCACAGCTGTAAAATCATGACTCTTCCCTTCTCTTATCTTTTGTCTATTTGCATAATGGACTGTGATACACTACGACTCTGATCTCATCTACTAAACTCTACTCACACAAATAATAAAGAAAGCAACATCTGCAACTACAAGGGTTGGCTATTCTGTAATTATTTGAAAAAGAGAGGGAATGTGTCTATTGGTTTAAGTAGAGATTTGGGTCCAACACTCAGATTTGCTACTGACTTGCAGATCCAGGTTGGTCACCTCTACTTGGATGTTACAATGCCTATAAATTAGGTGCTTGTTTGGAGAGCAATCCAAAACAGACAGGGTTAAGCATTTAGGATCCTTAGACAGCCAATGGAGGAGCAATTCAGTATTAGTCACCTAGGCTCTCTATACAGAGATTGTGAAGATAGAGGCACCTCCAAAGAGCAATTCAGGGAACCTGGAGGAAGCCCATAAAAAATGCTAAGCACAGGGATGTGTCTGAAATGGCATCCCTCCTTTGAGTGCCAGTAATTATTCTGTAGAGCCCACAGATTTCACAAACTATTTGAAATAGCTCATACAAATATTTTAGAAAGATTTTATCCTTGTATCTGTCCTTTAATTTTAATCTGGCTCTTTAGTACCGTGAGTTGCACTCTACAGTCCTTGCAAGGAGGGAGGAACAATTAAAATATGGAAAACTTTTAAACAAAATGATCTAAAATAGCTTTTTGAGACAAAATAATATAATATCATTTAAGAACTTGGAGGCCTAGTCACAGAAACTATACAAGGGTGGTTGGCTTCTGACTAGTTCAAGTTCCACACAGAGCTAATGATTCACAACCAAAAATCTCTCTCTGGTCCAGGACATCAGTATTTCCTTAAATCAGAGGTGTCACACACATGGCTTGTGAGTCACATCTGGCCCATGGAGCTACATAATCTGGCCTCTGGGAGCTCCTGGAACGCATGGGAATTCAGGAGTGAGATAAAAAGGGATGGGGCCCACTCCTGAAATCCAAGGTATGGAGCCCCACTCGGCTTCTCTTTTAGAAGCAGAAGGGGAACCCACAGATGGATTAATTCTCCACAGCTCTCTGAGGTCATTCATCCTGCTGCTACTGCCACTCAAAGGGGGTCTGGATTTGACCCTCAAGGATTCCCATAGTCTGGATCTGGCCTGGGGTTGGGGGGAAGCAAGCTGGACACCCCTGCCATAAGTCAGTGCCATCGTGGAGGCTTAGTTGCAAGGAGAGAAGAAAACATTTTTGTGGCAGACTCTCCCATGAAGAAAAAAAGCCACTGAGGAAAAACTGGTGGCCAGCAGGCAAGTAATTCTGGCATCAGTTCCCATTTATTTATTACAGTGGTACGATCACCTCCTTCCAGAGATGGCAGTCTGAGGAGTTCCCCACAGATAGGGCCCCTGCTACAGCAGTAATCCATTTTCATTATTTCACCTGGCAGCAATATTAAATTCATAAGCTGCTTTAAGTTTGCAGTATCACCCTCTGTGATTCAGCTACACTCCTGTTGGTTAAATAAGCATGTCTAATATTTTTTGAGCATTTACACAGTAACATTTTCAACAGCACCTAAGTCATTTAGAAGCCCAAGGAGCCTACTGAAAGTCAGTAGGGCTCCAGTGAGGTTTTTGAAAATGGGATGCCAAAGGCATAGTTAGTATCAAAGTCAGCACTGCGAGAAAACTTTGCATACAGAATTTCTTCCAGGTGGTTACACCTGGTCAGCACTTTTTTGACTGCTATATGCTGAATTCACATTGTGAACTATGGCTACTTACCATTTCTTCAACATGGTCCTTTTCCAGTGGTATTGCACTGACACCTGGGAGGCAAAAAAAATGTCAGCTGTCAGGCACTCATAAAACACGGTAGCATATAGTAATATTGTATGTGCATTTCCTTAGACAAATGAGCTTTAAATGAGATATTTGCTTGGGTAAGGCCTTGCAGAATCAGCTACCATTATACCTTTCCTTGTTTGAAAGACAAACCAATCTAAAGTAACTGCTGCCTTGGGCTGTTGGCTTGTGTAAGAGAACAGAGCTGCAGTCCAGGCTCTGGGGTTCAGTTCTGCAGACTGCTCCTGACTAAATACGTAACCTTGGGCAAATGACTGGAATGCTCTGTGATGCCTACATATAAAAGAGCTCTTTCACAAGTGAGTTATGAGGCTCTAACCAGGGGTCAGCAACCCCTGGCACAGAGCATAGCATGCAAAAGTACTTTCTTTGGAATGTGTGCCTCTGGGCAGGCAGCCAGGGAGCCACGTGGGGCCCCATCCTTATTGTGACAGTGCAGCCCTAGCCCCTTCTCCACTGTCTGCTGAGGTATGCATGCATCCGCTGCCAGCAACAAGCCAAGCCAGGGTAAGTGCTGCCGCTTGCAGTCTCCTGGCTGCCTGCCACAGCCAGTTCAGGCTATGGGCAGGCCCCTGTCGCATGCTATAGAGACTGGGCTGCTCACAGCAGGTGGCGGGGAGACTGCAAGCAGCTATACCAGGGTCCACAGAACCCCAGTCCGGCTCGTTGCTGGTGGCAGGTGCACATGCACCCCTGCAGATGGTAGGGAAAGGGCCAGGGTGGCGCTTCCACAAACATGATCCAAAACCTCATAGCTCCCCTGCCGTCTGCCCCTGGCATGCCAACATCTTACAAGTTGAGGTTGCAGGTGTTCTCTGCCCAAAAATGTTGCTGACTCCTGCTCTAAGTTATTAAACATGGAAAGCTCATGTCTGCATACTGGTAGCCCAGCAAAACACTGCAACATAGTCATTATTTTTGTTGCAACCACTGCTGTTTTTAACCTAAAGACAAAACACAAAGGCAGATGTTATTGTTCTGAAGATGCAAGGCCCAAGGAAAATGCCACGCAGCAAAGTAGCTCCTCATGTGGATGTGGCCAGTCTCCTGTCACTATATGCACTCCCATGGGCCTAATCCAGCTGCTGGGTAGGGTACAGCATGGCTGCCTGGGGGAGGCTCAGAGTTTTGGAGCCCAACTTTGGGAAAACAACTTGAAGTCTCCCACACAACAGGTGTGAGTCCACTGGTAGCTGAAGAGTGTGAGGCCCCTGGAAGGAAGGCATGGGCAAGACGGTGTGGAAATGTGCTGATTCCATGTCTCCTCTGAGAAGCTGCCTCTGCCCAGGCCTCCTGGAGATGAACTACAGCCACCTCCTTTTAGAGGAAAACCCCAAAAGAAGGAATTGACAGAAACATAAGGAGTCTTCACTGAAGAGACCTGGCTGGCACTGGGAACTGTAACTAACACCTCTGCACACCAGCTTTGCGAAACCTGGCCCAAGTTACTCCATTTAGAAAGGAAGTGTTGAATTAATTAATAGATCGTCTCACTCTGATTCTATGCTGCAGTAAATCTCTTCTTGCTTGGTTGCTCTGCTGTAACAAACCATTTTGATTCCCATGAATTGGGTTCACTCAGAGGTTTTTAGAAACAATGATGTCAGATTGCCAGCCAGACATAAGAATGCAGAAATTAAGGTGATTCTGAGTTCAAACTGGCCCTGTACCTTTGACATGCCACATTGTGCATGTTTATGGTACTTACATATACAAATAAAATTATATAGAATTTTTAGCCTGACTCTGCAGTCACTGTGCAAATAAAGATCACATTAAATTCAAGTGTTGCCTTCTTTATGACCATGTGATTTGAATGAGCTTTAAAACAGTGGAAGATGGGCTTAAATTGCAACAAGGGAGATCTAGATTGGATATTAGGAAGACATTTCTAATGATGATGGTGGTTAAGCACTGGAACAGATTACTTAGAAAAACCATGAAGTTGCCATCATTGGAAGTTTTTAAAAGCAGGTTAGACAAACATTTGGATAAGATAGTTTCAGACAGAGATGTTCCTGCCTTGAGCAGGTGGTGGGAACTAGATGGCATCCTGAGGTCACTCCCAGCCTTATTTTTCTATGATTGAAACATTCTTTGCAGCAGAAAAGCATGATAAAGCAGATTAAGGGGAAGAACAGCTTAGTTGTACAGACAACAAGTAATATTCTGAGGAAGATGTAATGAAGTTTCCTGCAAAGCAAAGAGGTGTCTGTGATTTGTACTGAAGCGGGCCTTTCTAGCCCACCGAGTGAGGGCCTGCAGAACAGAGCTTGGAGCCATTGCCATGGATGGCTCAATCTCTTTGAAATAATAAATGAACAAACATAATAATAATAATACCCAGGAGCTCTGCTGGCCTGCCTTCTAAGCCCTGCAGCCTGGATACAGCAGTGTAACCATGGACTGGTTTTTCCTCCAAATGAAGAGCTGCCATCCCAGAATGACTCCAGTGAAGCTCCAAGCAGTATTAAGTCCTCACTGGATCATTTCCAGAATAACATCAATTGCTGGGCCAAGGGATGGTGCTGCTTAAACCTAATCCCCTCTTCCTTCCATTTGGTATTTCAGGACTGACTGTGACAGGTATTGGGAAGCTTCAGTTATTTAACTAACAAGAATAAATCACATTCAAGATAAGCCCAATGCTGCTGCTGTAATACAGCCTAGCTGCATCCTTCATTTTAGTTTTTGTAACAGGAGGGTGTGGGGGAGGAGGAGAAAGGGAGAGAGAATGAAACAGGAAGTGCAGCACTGCATAGTGCCACATAGGGTGTGCAACATCTTTCAAGCTCCTGCTAAAACTTGTCCTCATAAACAAAATAAAGCAGAGGCCTCTCCATGTGGTCCTGGACACCCTTGTGCCTGAAGATGACATTCCATCTGCATTTCTGCGCAAAAAGGGGATTCTGCTGGGATACAGTCACATCCTGTAAATAGAGGAAATGACTCAGCTCAGAGATGCCTTTCACCTTCATAAGTGAGGCACATTCTGCAGCATGGCCCACTGGGAGCCATCAGAGCATCTGCAAAGTTTTCTGTGCAAGTACGAATCACCAGTTGGTGACATCTACTTTTGCCTTTTCCACGGATCTAGCCCAGAACACTCCATCTGATTAACACCTGTCTAATTTGGTAAAAATCTCAAATATAAAATCTCTGCTATAAAATGAAACCGCTGCTTAATTTCTTTAAAATATTAAAAGTTCTAACTTGAAGCACTCTCTTGAACATTATGCTAATGGTACACAAGCAGACACTGATACAGGAATCAAGACAGCACTTAATGACACCATTCTGTTTTTACAAAGCTTCAGTCTCACCAAGAACCAGTCTCTTCACTGGTAGATAGATGTTCATTAAGTTGCATTTATTTGAGGATGAAAGATGACTTCCAAAGGCTAATAGGATGTGTGACGTTATCATAGCAATGTCCAGAGAATCTGGGAGCTCTGGACCAGTGTCATAGGGGAGAAAAGAATACTTTCTTCCCTTCAAGAAAGAAGAGAATGAATAATGAAGTCACATAGGATCAGAAATAATATAAGAGGTCAATTCTCTGTGGTGGTTAAGAGGAGAGGCCATCAGGGAGTCAGCATGTCCCACACTGTCCCCAGCATATGATGCTCTAATTTGTGCCAGCTGGCATCAGTCCCTAGCCGACCATCTGGCACACTCTCGCTACATCCTCCATATGTATCCTGTATCATGGTAGCAGCAATAGATGGGGAGCCCTTTATATTAGTTCTGTAGCTACTGGGAAAATGCGGATAGTTTCCAATCCTTTTGCACCACCAAAGCAATCCAAAGGACCAGAGCAAGGCTGTGAAGCACCCCCTGCACCTCTTTAACAGAACATAGAGCTCTGGGAACAAAACCAAGATATGTACAGAATGATGACTGCTATTTTTTTGAACTCTTAACTTGAAAAAGACAAATCCCTACCTCACAGAAATTACATGCATATTTCCAGCTCCTGTATCAAATGTGCTTAAAGCTAGATGGGCTGATTGTCAAAACTGCTGAGCGCTCACAAATACCATTAAACACAATGAGAAATACAGGTGCTCAGCACCTTGGAAAATAATCAAGACATAAATCCATGCTAGTTTGACTTGCATCTCTTTAGGGTTGCTTAGCTGGAACAACATCAGCTATCTGGTGAGTCACTGTTAAAAAAAAAAAAAAAAGGTCTCACTTTCGTAGATTTTCCTTAACACCAATGTTTTGGGACAGTATAATTTCTTACTGGAAGAAAAATATCAGCAAAAACCATTTTTAACAAAGGTCACATATGCCCAAGGTTTTTAAGTATGAACATAAAACCCAGGAGCCTGCTGAAAATAGCTGTAATAAGAGCATTTGGCTCATTAATCTTATATTTTATGTATTGTTGCTTGACATCCAAAATCAAAATTGTCAAAATTTGCTCAAAGATGATGTTCTGGTTATAAGTAATTTTAAAGACAAAGGAAAATATTCAATAAATAACCTTGGAATGACTCTGATGGACTTCAATGGGCTTTGAAGCAGGCCCTAAATCTAAACATCTCTTTCTCTCTGTCTGTCTTTCTCCTCACACCCTTGCCTCTCCCCCCCCCCCCCCCCAAGCTCTTCCTCTCTAATTTATAATTATAGGACAGCACTTGAGGATGGTCTCTATTCTATAGGATTATTGTGCTTCTATAGCTGGAGTCATCCTGCTTTCTATCTGATGCCTCTTGATGATTCCAGGCATGAGCTACTAAAAATCCAGAAAAGCACCACAATTGTTTTTTAACTTATGAAACAAATGATGTAGTATGCATGAGAATAAAGATATTCATTTATTCATTCATAAATCTCAAGTAAACTCCTACTGAGTTGAGTTGTAAAACAAACCTGTGAAATAAAAGCAACATGAACAAAAGTTTCTATTAATACAGACTTCCATAGATTTCATAAGCATTAGGGGCTGGAAGGGACCTCGCAAGATCATCAAGTCCAGCTCCCCTGCCATAGGCAGGATGTCTGCTGGGGCCAAATGATCCCAGCAAGATAAGCATTCAAACATTTTTTGAATGAGTCCAGAGTAGATGCTTGCACCACCTCAGGGTGTGGGGGGGAGGAGGACTCTGTTCCAGACCATGGACACTCAGACCGTAAAGAAAATTTTCCTTACGTCCAGTCTAAATTGGCCTTCCAGAAGTTTGTGACCGTTAGACCTTGTTATCCCTTGGGGAGCCCTGGTTAACAGCTGATCCTGGTGCACCTCCCTTAGATACTTATAGGCTACCACCAAGTCCCTCCTGAGCCTTCTCTTCTCCAGGCTGAAGAGTCCCATGTTCCTCAGCCTCTCCTCATAAGGATTGCTCTCTTGGCCTTTGTTCATGTGGATGGCTCTCCTTTGGACTCTCTCAGGCTTATCCATGTCCCTCCTGAAGTGGGGGGCCCAAAACTGGACGCAGTACTCCAGCTGCAGCCTCACTAAGGCCAAGTAAAGCAGAAGGATGACGTCTCTGGTTTTGCTTGAGATGCATTGGTGGATGCATGACAGAGTTTGGTTTGCTTTGCCAGCTACAGCATCACATTGGTGGCTCATGTTCATTTTGTGGACAATCAAGACCCTCCACGTCTCTTTTGGTCATGGTGCTAGCAAGCATAGTATTGCTGAGCCTGTAAGTATGCTGCTGGTTTTTCCTCTCAAGGTGAAGTACCCTGCACTTCTCTATGTTGAGTGCCATCAGATATTGATCCACCTACCTTGCAGGCCGACCTGGACAGGCTCGCATCCCCCGCCTGTCCTCCAGTGTGCCTGCCTTCCCCCATAGTTTAGTGTCATCCGTGAACTTTCACCAGTCCACATTTGACGCCAGACTCCGGATCATTAATGAAGATATTGAAGAGTACTGGCCTGAGTACTGAGCCCTGAGGGACTCCGCTGGTCACCTTGCACCATGTTGATTTGCTCCTGTCAACTATTACTCTTTGGGTCTCACCCTAGAGCCAGTTCCCCAGCCATTGGACCATAAGACGGTCAGGGCCGCAGTTCCCCAGCTTAACCACGAGGACATCATAGGAGACCAAGGCAAAGGCTTTCTTGAAATCCAGATATACGACATCAATTTCATCTCCGTTGGCCAGGCAGTGTGTCACCTGGTCATAGAAGGAGACAAGGTTAGTCAGGCAAAACCTTCCAGCAATGAAGCCATGTTGGCTCGCACTCAGAAAATTTGCCTTCTGTTAGCCTGTTGCTGATGGAACCTTTGATGATTTTCTCCAGGTTCTTTCCAGGGATGGATGTCAGGCAGATTGGCCTGTAATTCCCTGGATCTTCCTTCCTTCCTTCCTTTCTTGAAGATTGGGACCATGTTGGCTCTTTTCCAGTTGTCCGGTACCTCTCTTGAGCACCACAGTTTCTCAAATATCTTTGCCATAGGGTGTGCTATGATGTTTGCCAACCCCTTCAGGACTCTCAGGTGCATTCCATCCTATGATTTATGGATGTCAAGCCTCTTGAGGTGTTCCCTCACCTGATCTATGTCAATTGTGGGCCCACCTCCTGCACCCTGGATACTTTGTGTCCTGTCCAACATGGTGACTCACTTGGGCAGATGGAAGACTGACACAAAAGTAATCATTTAGGAGATTGACCTTTTCCTGAGCATCAGACATCAGCTGCCCCATTTGATTTAGCAGGGGTCCAATGTTGTCTTTGTTCTTTCTCTGACTTCCAACATATCTGAAGAAGGCCTTTTTGTTGTCCTTGATTTCTGTGGCTAGCTTGAGTTCAGTTTCTGCCTTGATTATTCTGGTCTGCTCTCTACAGGTGCAGGCTAGTGCTGCATAGTCCTTCTTGGTGATGATTCCCATTTTCCATCTGGTGTAGGCTTCTCTTTTTAGTTTCAGGAGGTCCAAAAGTTCCCTATTGAGCCAAAGGGGTTTCCCAGCCCACTGACTGCCTTTCCTATGGGATGGAATGGACTTTCTTTATGCTTTGAGGATTGTGTCCTTAAGGAACAGCCATTCCTCAGGGACTCTCCTTTCTGAGGGGCAATGGTCTCTTAGTGCCTGACTGACTATTCTCCAGAGTTTGTGAAAGTCAGTCTTCCCAAAATTGAGGATTTCTGTTTTACTGAGAAATTTGCCTGGCCTGCATTGGACAGAGAAAGTGATCAGTTCATGATCACTGTCACCAAGCTGCCCCTTGATCCTCAGATCACTCACCAAATCATCCTCTTTGGCCAGAACCAGATCCAGCAGTGTCTTTCCCCTAGTTGGCCTGTAGACCTCTTGTATTAGGTAGAACTCAACAATGCAAGCAAGGAAGGTATGTGACCAGTCAGATTTGGCCGTGTGCTCTTCCCACAAGATTCATAGATGCTAGGGTCGGAAGGGATCTCAACAAATCATCGAGTCCGACCCCCTGCCTAGGCAGGAAAGAGTGCTGGGGTCAGATGACCCCAGCCAGATGCCTATCCAGTCTTCTCTTAAAGATCCCCAAGATAGGAGAGAGCACCACCTCCCTTGGAAGCCCATTCCAAATTTTGGCCACCCTTACCATGAAGAAGTTTTTCCCAATATCTAGCCTAAATCTGCTCTGTCAGTCTGTGACCATGGTTCCTTGTTACCCCAAGAGGTGCCCTGGTGAACAGAGCATCTCCGATCCCTTGCTGTGTCCCCCTAATGAATTTGTAGGTGGCCACAAGATTACCTTTCAGCCTTCTCTTGTGGAGACTGAAGGGATCCAGGTCCCTCAGTCTCTCCTCATAGGGCTTGTCCTGTAAGCCCCTGACCATACGTGGCTCTCCTCTGGACCCTCTCGAGTCTATCAACATGCTTCTTGAAGTACAGCACCCAAAACTGGACGCAGTACTCCAACTGCAGTCTGACCAATGCCACATAGAGGGGAAGTATCACCTCCTTGGATCTATTTGTCATGCATCTACTGATGCATGATAAAGGGCAGTTAGCTTTGCTGATAATTTTGTCACACTGACAACTCATGTTCATCTTGGAGTCTACTGTGACTCCGAAATCCCTTTCCGCTCCTGTGCTGCTGAGAGGGTCACTTCCCAGCCAGTAGGTGTGCTGGATATTTTTGCACCCTAGATGCAGCACTCAGCACTTGTCCTTGTTGTACTGCATCCTATTGTGTACTGCCCACTTTTTTAACCTGTCCAGGTCTGCCTGCAATCATTCCCTACCCTCCGGAGTGTGCACTTCACCCCACAATTTAGTATCATCCGCAAACTTGGACAGAGTACACTTCACGCCCACATCCAAGTCACTGATGAAGATATTGAAGAGTACAGGTCCAAGGACCAAACCCTGCAGGACCCCACTACCCACATCCTTCCAGGTTGATATCAACCCATCTACTACCACTCTCTGGATGTGACCACTAAGCCAATTTGCCACCCACCGGACCGTGTAAACATCTATATCACAGCCTCTTAATTTATTTATGAGAATGGGATGAGATACCGTATTGAAGACCTTGCTAAAATCCAAGAAAATGACATCCACTTCTACTGTGTCTAAGCATTTTGTGACCCTGTCATAAAATGAAACCAGATTGGTCAGGCATGATGTACCTGCTACAAATCCATGCTGGTTTCCCTGATGCATTATTTTTCCCACTGGACTCCCACAGATATGATCCTTCCTAATCTTTTCAAAGACCTTAAAAAGGACGGAAGTGAGACTGACTGGCCTATAATTACTCAGATCCTCCTTCCTCCCCTTCTTGAAAATAGGAAAGAGTGGCCCTTCTCCACTCCTCGGACCTGACCCGAGCACCACGAGTGCTCGAACAGCTGTGCCAGTGGTTATGCTATGACACCAGCCAATTCCTTCAGTACTCTCAGATGCAGCTCATCCGTGCCTGCTGACTTGAACACATTCAGTGCATCCAAGTGACTCTGCACCAAGTCAGCGTCAACAGTTGGTGGGCTGGTGTCCCTCTGATGCTTGTCTAAGAGCCCATTAGGAGACTTATCTTGACCCCTGTTCAAGAACACTGAGGCAAAAAATGCATTGAATAGCTCAGCCTATTGAATAACTCTCCCTCAGAGATGTCAGGGAGGTTGAAGTCACCCATAATAACCATGCATCAGGAGTGTGCAGCTTCAGCCAGTTCCCTATTGAATTCAAGATCTAGCTCTTCCTCTTGGTTGGGAGGTCTGTATTAGACTCCTACAATTATGTCCCCTTCCCCATACTCTCCCCATATTTTAACCCAGAGGGTCTCAAGATGCCCTCCTTGGTTGCTAAACTCAGTTTGAAGGGAAGTGTACTGCTCCTTCACATAGAGAGCTACACCCCACCCCTCTTCCCAACATGGTCTCTCCTATACAAGGTATAGTCTTCTATACCTATGAACCAGTTGTAAGTGGAGTCCCACCAGGTCTCCATTATCCCTACAAGATCCTAATCTTTGTCACTCAGGAGAAGGGCCAGTTCCTCTTGCTTGTGTCCCAAACTCCTGGAGTTTGTGTAGAGGCAACTGAGCCTGCCACAGAAAGCCCTGGGCTTCCCAGTATGCTGGGACGTGATCTTTCCTTGGGCTGTCATCAAAGTAGGCTCTCTTGGGCTACCTAACTTGTTAATACTATGGTTGATGTGACCTGGGCTTGAACTGTTAGTTGATTCCCCATCTCCCAGCAATCCTAGTTTAAAGCCCTGTCAAGTAGGTCAACCATTCTGGCTAAGAAGAGCTGCTTCCTTTTCAGGGTGAGGTGGAAGCCATCCCTTCCCAACAAGCCACTGCCTCTCTCCCTGAAGTGTGTACTCTGGTCAAAGAAGCTAAACCCCTCGCGATGGCACCATCGCCAGAGTCTTTTGTTAACTCTTCAATGCACCTTTCCCTCCAATGCCCATGACCCATGACTGGGAGGATCAAGGAAGAAACTACCTGCAACCCCAGACCATTGACCCCAGCCCCCAGAGCCCTGTAGTCACTTCATGACCCACCTGGGATTGTTCTGAGCCATGTCATTCATGCCCGCATGGATGAGGAGCATGGGGTGGTGGTCGGAGGGCCGGATGAGTTCGGGGATCCTCTCAGTTACATCCTGGACACAAGCCCCTAGGCCAGAACCATAGGCTTCATCTAAGTCTCAGTGGTACCAGAGCGGGAGAGGGGGTCCAGCTGTAGGGGGGAATTTTGTAGTGCAACGTGTCCCTCCCACCATTGCACAGGTAGTAGACCTGGCTACTGTTGTGCTGACCTTCTCTTGAGGCTCACCACCTAGAGCCTAATGCCCCTCCTGCTTGCCCTCCTATGCTAACTCATGTACCAGGCCTAGAGCGCTCCTGTTTGTGCACTTTGTTCGCACATTCTGTTCACGTGGCTCCCTGGGGGGCTGAGCCAAGTAGGAGCCAGGTGGAGGCATGATCCTCCTCAGCTCCTCTCAGCTGCCTCCTGCAGCTGGCTACTCCCCTCCCACCGCAGGCCCCACTTACCTCCCAGCTGTGCTGGGGGGCAGGGTCGGAGCCCACCATGTGTCCTTCTGTGGGGGCCCTGGCTCACAGGGGCACAACAGGCTTCTGCCTGTGCATCTCACTCTGAAGCTGGCCCCAAACTGACTTTGCTACTTCAAAATGAGTTTCCTAGTCATATTTTTCCAGTTAAGGCTAATTAACTTTCTCTCGCATAAAACTGGACTTAGAAAAACAGTAGGGAAAGAATGATAAGTGTTACATAGGCAATTAAATAAACAGATGACTGATTAGTTTTAGAATAGTGTAGGCAAAAAGACGTGCTTTTAATTTAGTTCTTCTCACAAATTATGCTGTCAGCAACCAGTTTAGAAAGACTACCAAGCAGTCCAATAACAGGTCCTTTACATTAAACAGCAGCCTGCTCTGGAATTATTCTTACTGTAGTCAAGGGAATATTCAAGGAGCTCAGTACTGCTCAATGTAAGTACAAGTGATAGATTCAAACCCCAAATGAGTAATATGATTAAAACAGATCAAAAACAGATTAAACTGGAAATCTTTTCACTGACACATTCCACATGTTTCTATGTCTTTAGTACTAATACATTTGAGCTCTTCTAAACTTTGTTGTGACATTTAATTGGGGGGAGAGTTAAATAACAATCATTCCACCTGTGGAATTATATTTGTTAGCCATCTATGTATATGCTTTCCCTTTAAATTTCTAGAATATGTTTTATTTAGTCAATACCCATTTTATAGAAACCTCTGCCTGCATAGGCACTTCTCCTTAGACAGATAATTCTTTTGGAGCATCTTGTTCAATCTCCAGGGCTCTTCATGTGTCTGCCTTGAGTGGAAGAGTAGGCAAACTCACAGACCATTTGAAAAATAAACGACTCAGAATCATTTGGTCATTCTCCTCTTCCAGAATTCAGCTCTGTTTGACAGGTTCAGCAAATAAATCCATCCCAGATTTCCGGTGATTGGCCAGTTTCAGTGAGAAGAGGCGCTACTATCCACTCTCTAAAAAATTGCATTGAGTTGGATAGAAAGACAACTCTTAACAGATGGCATAATCCTCCAGGATAAAACCTTTCCCTTCTCCAACATCAGGGTTTTTTGTTTAGTTGGTTGCATTTTTTTTTGGTTTGTTTCTTAAAGTAGGCTGGTTAACAACAACTAAAAGACAAGCATCAGTTTAAAAAGAAGAGTTTCTAGCAAGGCGTTTTATCTTCATGCCCTTTTAAATAAAGCCCAGCTTTTTTCCCCAGACAGACTTTTTTTCCCCAACACATGCCTGTTAAAAGGATGGGTTAAAAAATAATTGGCAAAAGAGCCAGATGCTTATTATCTGCTTGTATTTTTATGATATGGATATTGTTTCTTCTCTTCATTTTTAATAACTTCTTGCTGTCTCCATTTCTGGCCAGTCTGGCTAAGAAGACTAAAGGAGTCAGAATGGTTCCCAGTCTGTGCCAACCACAAACGATGAAATCTGTGTGTGCATTCGTGAGTGCTCACACATGATATAGAGAGAGAGATTTTACACATATGGAGACACCTACACACTAGACAATGCATACATGCACGCTGATGTATGTATACACACCTGGGCAGACATCTGCTTAATGCACTGTAGTGTCTCTCTAGAGACCTCCATGGGATAAACAAAGGTGTGTGCTGTGCACACTGCAGAAACCCCAAACACTTGGTATACTTCTGTGGAGATACCTACCTGCAAATGGGCACACTGATGCCTTCAGACCCATACACATGCATGCTATGGCACATAGACACATGCAGGACATGGGTGGGGGGGGAGGTATATGTGTGTGTGTGCGTGTGCATGCATGAATACATGCCTTTATGTTTTCTCTGTGCAGAGATCTGTGCAGGTGTGAGCATCTATCTTTGTCTCTGTAAGAGGCAGGCAGACAGGGACTGGAGAGGGAAGGGGGTTCCTGCAGACACGCACATATGCACACACACAGGCATGCCAGACACATGCACACTCACACACACACGAACATGCACACATACTCACATGCTCTCATACACACAAGCATGCACACATGCTCACAGACTCATGTACACACACAGGCATGCACACACACACTTATATGTACACACAAACATACACACATGCTCACATGTACACACGCATGCACACATACTCACATGTTCTCACACACAAGCATGCACACACACACGCTCACATGTACACACTCCTCTGTACACACGCACGCACGCACACAGCCCGCCGGCGGGCGCTGTCCGGGGCGCGGTGCTGGCGGGCGGGCGGCGGCGCTGGCCGCGGTGCCGGGCACGGACACTCACCTGCGAGCGCGGCGGCCCCCAGCAGCCCGAGCAGCGCCAGCGCCGGCATCGCCCTGCCACCGCCTCCCGCTCCCGCTCCGAGCACGGCGGCTGCTGCTGCGGCGGCGGCTCCCGGCGGCGGGGCTGGGGCTAGGGCTGCGGTCGGGCTGGGGCCGCGCGGCAGCGCCGCGCTATTTAAAGGGGGACGCGGGGGCGGAGGAGCCGGGCCGGGCACTGTGGGGGCGCGGCGCTCCCGCCCGCAGCCTGCGTCACGCCGGGCCCCCGCGCCCGGGCCGTGGGAGGCGCCGCTGTCCGGCACCGCCGGACCCTGCCCCAGCCCAGCCTCGCCTTCCCGCCACCGTCTCCTCCTTGGCACCCCCCGCCCCCGAGCCCTCCCCGGCCACGCACAGCCCTGCCTGGTTGCCCCTCGTCACCACACAGCCCCTCCAGTAGCCTCACAGAGCCCCTCCACCACCACACAGCACTCCCTGAACCCCCCCCCTCCGCCTTCACACACAGCACCCACCCCCGCCTGCCCCCCAAATCCAGGCCCCCTTCCCTACCCACCCCCTCCCCAGACTGAGGAGACAGCTCTCCCCACTTCCCCCTACCCTTTCTCCCCAGGGCTGCAAAAGGCAGGACCCCTTTTCCTTTCTCCTTCCCCCTCTCTTCCCCCCTGCCCTGCACCCAGTTCATCCCTTCCTCCTGCCCCTTTCCAAGAGGTATGACCCCCCTCCACATCTCCCCACAGGCTGGCTTTAGACAGAGCCCCCCCACCCCATCCCCTTTCTCTGGGCTGAAGGATGCAGAATCTCCTCCTTCCCCATTTGCACCGGATGCTGTAACATTTACCTACATGCAGCCATGTGGGGAGGGGGGTGGGTCATTCAGCCCCATGGAATAAATGCAAAGGAAACCACCACATTTCTAGGTTCGCTGCTGATCAGGGCTCCCTAGGATCTTAGCAATAAAGGTCGCTGTTATTGCAACCCCTCTAGCCTTTGGGAAGCCCATGCCTTCCACACTAACCATTCTCCCTCTTTTGACAATGCAAAACAAACCCTGGATCAGATACTTGCTAGCAAATGAGTCCCATATGCAGCAATCCCACTTGGTCTCCACAGCCTGATCCTTTTTCCATGTGGGGAGATCATCTCACACACACACACACATATACACACAGGCACACACACTGTTCCTCAAGAGGTGTGACTGAGACACTTTCTGTTATGATCTAACATACTGGGAAAAGACTACATCATTTTTTAACTAGACCCCATCCTTTGAGAGTATCCCTTGATGAACAAAGTATAAAATCCTGTAAAGCACTCCCTGCAGAGAGAAATGCTTGATGCCCCCTCAGTGAGCAGAGCTGAGCAAAGATATCCCTCACCTAGGTTCTTTTTTTCCCCCTTGCTTCTTTCCTTCCCATCAACTCTTAGAGAGAGCACTCTCTCCCATGCCTTCATGTTTGACAGCATCTTTTTCAAACACGGCAGGCAGGGGTCTGTCTTTGATTGCCGGTGTTCCTGAAGAGGCATGCATTTGTAATCTGCTATACCTTATATTACTTCTATTAAGGTAATGCCCAGAGGCCAATTGAGAATGGGGTCCCACTGTGATGGGCACTTTAGAAATAGAGAATAACAGCCAGTGGCTGCATTCAAATGATTATTGTTAATGCTAGACTGATATATATTCAAAGGATATAAACACATAAAACAGGATACAAGGACACCAAACACTGTGAAACGTCACGCTTATTGGCTTCTATGCCTAGGAAAAACCAGGAACTTATACCCTATTTTAATCCTGCTTTAGAAGGCAGCATTTCAGAATGAAGTCAAAGCGGCATGCCTTCATACACCCTCTTTGTCATTTGCAGGAAGTGGCTTTCTTTACCTGGTGATAATATTATTACAATTACTTAATTGTAACTGAAAAGCAAATCAGTGGTCACTTAATCAGTGGTCAGTCCATTTGTCTAACCTGCAGGCAACCCCTCCCATGTCCCTATTTCCTGATGTCACTGACTGGAGGGACTCCTAAGGCCTGATTCAAACAAAACCCCCTGAAATCGGTGGAAAGTCTCTCAGGAATTCTAATGGCTTTTGTTCTGGTGCTACTGATGATTTGAAGATACAGTTTGGCTCCAAGTCAAATTATCTTGTTCCACAATTAGAAAAGATTTAATAGAATATTGGCTGTTTACCGTAAATCGTGTTCTCACTCTCCTCGTTCACATAGTGATGCTTCTTGGTTGCCCCCATGTAGCTTTTGTACCACTGACCTTGCATTGCTATAGCTAGGCCTAACTTCCTGCTGCTGCATGATGTGGGAGTGGGTGGGGGGGATGGACATATTTTAATACAAGTGAAATTCACCTTAGTGCAGAGGATGCACAGTTAACACTCCATTTGATAAGAGATAGCTAATGGGGCAATCACATGGGAGTCTTCATGCTACAGAGAGTGGTACTGGGGTTGGGACAGGTTTGGGTCCCAAGGTTTACCTTAAGGTTCAGTGGCCTAATTGTTCTGTACAAGTAGCTGCTGTTCTAGTAAGGGGCTGTACTACTGCCTTGCACTCAGCTATGGGAGTGGATTTATTGTTACTTACAGGATCTTTGAAAGTGCTCTTCACCATGAAACCATTAAGGGTTCGAGCTTTGCAACATTTACAAAACAGGAAATTTCTCTGCGTTCCTTTTACTGAAGGGGAATGAAGGCACAGGTGGGATAAATAATGTTTCCAGTTACATCAGGAGTAACTGTGAATTACTTCAAACTTATATTGGCGCAAAGGAAATCAGAATCTATCCTAAAGAGATCGATCTAACTTGTCAGAGGTCACACAACAAGCTCATGGCAAAACCCAGAAGAAAGCCTGATGAAAAAGCTGACAGGAGTGAACAAAGACAGAATATGAAAGCATGATCTGAAACCCATTTATTTTGGTGCCAAAAAACTTGGGCAAGCCCAAAACCCACAATCCACATATTTCTCCACAATGGATCCACAATGGATTATTCCAGCCCAAAAGCAATAAAATGCTTCATTATTTTTAAGTCAATTTCATAATTTTAGAGGGCTGAAAGTTTGTAGTTCTGTATCCAAACGTCAGTGCTGTACTAGATTCATAGATTGTAGAGTCAGAAGGGACCACAATGGATCATTGTGTCCAACTGCCTGCTCCTGGCAGGAAAGAGGACCGAGGTCAGATGACCCCAGCCAGGGGACTATCTAGCCTCCTCTTGAAGAACTCCAAGCTGGGTGATAGCATCACCTCTCTTGGAAGCTCATTCCAGATCCTGGCCACCCTTACTGTGAAAAATTTCTTCCTAATATCTAACCTAAAGCCACTCTCAACTAGTTTACACCTGTTATTCCTAGTCATTCCCTGGGGCACCCTAGTAAACAGCGCGTCCCCTATGCCCCGTTGACCTCCCCTAATAAATTTATAGGCGGCCACAAGATCTCCTCTCAGCTGTCTCATGAAGGCTGAAGAGATTCAGCTCTCTCAACCTCCCCCCATAGGGTCTATCATGAAGGCCACTAATCATGCGGGTCCCCCCCTCCTCTGGACCCTCTCAAGATTCCCCGTGTCCCTCTTGAAGTGTGGCACCCAAAACTGGACACAGGACTCCAACTGCAGCCTGACCAGTGCCGCATGGAGGGGGAGCATCACCTCCTTTGATCTATTAGTCATGCACCTGCTAATGCACAACAAGATGCGATTGGCCTTGTTGATGGCCTCATTACACTGCTGGCTCATGTTCATCTTGGGGTCAATTATGGCTCCAAGATCCCTCTCTGTCTCCAAGCTGCTGAGAAGGACACTCCCCAACCTATAGGTGTGCTGGTGGTTCCTCCTTCCCAGGTGGAGTACCTTACATTTATCTTTATTAAATTGCATCCTATTTCTCTCTGCCCATTGATCCAACCTGTCCAGGTCAGCCTGAATCTGCTCCCTGCCCTCCAGTGTACTAACTTTGCCCCATAACTTGGTATCATCAGCGAACTTGGAGAGGGTGCTCTCCATGTCCTCGTCCAAATCGCTGATGAAGATATTGAATAATATCGGTCCAAGGACCAAACCCTGTGGGACCCCACTGCCCACCTCCCTCCAGGCCAAGTAGGAACCATCCACCACCACTCTCTGGGTGCAGTCCCTAAGCCAGTTGGTCACCCACCTGACCATGTAGGCGTCCACTCCACAGTCTGCTAGCTTCCCAATGAGGACAGGGTGCGAAACTGTGGTGTTGAAGGCCTTCCTAAAGTCCAGGAAGATGACATCAGCCTCAGCTCCCACATCCAGGTAGTGTGTGACCTGGTCATAGAAGGCTACAAGGCTTGTCAGGCAGGATCTACCTGTGACAAACCTGTGCTGGTTTCCCCTCAGCATCGTTTCCCCTGCTGGGCCTGCACAAATGTGTTCTTTGATTATTTTCTCTAACATTTTCCCAGGAATACAGGTAAGACTGGTCTAAAGTTACCCGGCTCATCCCTTCTCCCTTTCTTGAAAATGGGCACCACATTGGCCCTTCTCCAGTCCTCAGGGACCTGGCCGGAGCCCACGAGTGCTTGAACAGCTGTGCCAGTGGCTCAGCTATGACACTGGCCAATTCTTTCAGCAGCCGTGGATGGAGGTCATCTGGGCCTGCTGACTTGTACCCATCCAGCTCCTCCAGGAGCTCCTCAACTATTTCAGAACTAACCATAGGTGGACTGATGCCATGTGGACATCCGTCAATGATCAAGGTGGGGGAATTGGCGTGGTTGGTACATAGAAGTACTGAAGCAAAGACCTCATTGAAGAGCTCTGCTTTTTTCCCCGCGTCAACCACCAACTGTCCTGATTTGTCCTGCAGGGGCCCTATGTTGCTCTGAGCTTTCCTTTTGCCCACTATATACCTGAAGAAGGACTTTTTATTGTCTGTGATTGTTGAAGCCAGCCTGAGCTCAAGCCCCGCCTTGGCCTATCTAACTGATTCCCTGCAATAGCACGCCAGGGAGATATATTGGTGGCTGCTCCCTGCTTCCATTGCCATCTCTTTCTTTGCCCCCAGACTCTCCTGGAGTTCCCTGTTTAGCCAAGGGGGCTTTTTTGCCCCCTTACCTCCCTTCCTACATAATGGGATAGACTCCTTTTGAGTGCCAAGGATCACTCCCTTGAGATACCTCCAACCCTCCTGGACCCCCATTTGCTCTATGTTCTTGAGTTGCACCCCTCACTAGCTAGCCTTCTAAGCTTGCTAAAGTTGGCCCTTCAAAGTCCAACACCTTAGCCCCACTAGTTACTTTACTCACCCTTCGTTGGATAGTGAACTCAACCAAGTGATGGTCACTATCTCCCAAGCTACCATGAACTTGCATGTTGCATGTTCCCCACGAGATCATCCCCTGTTGTGAAGACCAGGTCAAGCAAGGCACTACCCCTGGTGGGACTAGACACCACCTGGGTTAGGTGGAGGTCCTGCACACAGTGTAAGAACCTCCATGAGTGGCTTGTTTTGGCTGTCCGCTCCTCCCAGCAGATATCTGGGTAGTTTAGATCTCCCATGACCACCGCCTCCCTCACCTGTGTGGCATTTGCTAGCTGCTCAGAGAATACATTGTCTAGCTCTTGATCTGGATCCTCACAACCAAGTCCTTTTCCCCTGGTCCCCCCTGGATCCTGACCCACAGTTCCTCGGTGTTCTCCTCCTCCACCCCCGCCTTAATGGTGGAAGATGTATACTGCTCCTTAACATAGAGTGCTACCCCCCCAACACCTTTTTTCCCCACTCTGTCACACCTATACAACCTATATCCCTCAATGCCTACCGCCCAGTTGTGTGTAGAATCCCACCATGTTTCAGTTAGTCCGACTAGGTCATACCGGATGCTAGCAAGCAAGAGTGTGAGCTCCTCTTGCTTGTTCCCCACACTCCTGGTGTTTGTATAAAGACATTTTAGTCCCCCAAAGGGGGCTCTTGGTACCCCTGTGCCTTGATGGCGTGTGTTCCCTTTATTACTTACCTGGTGTGGTCTGGTGCCTTGATATGGCTTACCAACCCCTTAATACTTACCTGGTACAATCTGGCATCTTGTTTGTGGTTTACCAACCCTGGTCTCTCTTTGACCACCAGTTCCCCAACCCCTGTCGAGCCTAGTTTAAAGCTGTTTGGAGTAGATCAGCCAACCTGCGGGTGAACAGGTATTTACCTTTGGGAGAGAGATGAAGATCATTATCTCCCAGGAAGCGTCCTCCCTGGAAGTGCTGGTCAAGGCAAGCAGGGATCAGCATCTGGGAGTGGGATGGGTGGACAGGGCCAGGGTCAGGGCTAACAAGGGGGGGGCAGTGACAGTGCAGGGTAGGGGCCAGGGCAGAGCTGCGATCTGTTCCCCGCATGATGAAGCATGACCAACCTGACCCAGACCATAATCTGGTCAAATTCCATCAGGGCTGTCCCACAGCTGCCAGGCTGTGCCATTCTGCAGCCGCACTGTATTGGGGCTGCTCATGTGCACCTGTGCTGGGGCAGGGGCAGCAGGGGCCTGGCCATGGGCGTGCACTCTGCCCCCATCCAGGGTCAAGCTGGCCATGATCCATCATGCAGGGAGCGGATTGTGGCTCTGCCTCAGCCCTGGCCCCACACTATTACGGTTCCACAATCCTAGCCTCAACCCCAGCCCCAGCCCTGTCCACGCACCCCACTCCTGGACGCCATTCCCCACCCACCCATGGCCCCATCCCATCTTCTGGCTGAGCACACCCTGCCTACGGGTGTCTCATGCCAGTCTCCATGGAGACCCTGCCTGCTTGCTCTGTCTGGCGCCTCTGGTGTTGGATGTGGGGCAGACAAGCCGAGGTGTCTGGGCAGCGGGGTCGGGGCTGGCAGCAGTGGTGCAGACTGGCAGCAGCAGCTGGAAGGAGCTGCCACTGTGAGGGCTGCCAGGAAGTGGGTCTGACCACCATGCCACCCCAGCCCTGCTATGTGCCCTGGGGCAGTGGCTCCAGTCACGCACAACATGGCCTGGGCTGCCCCCCAGCCTGGGCTGGTGGAGACAAGGGACCCACCATGGGCTGGATAAAATCCTTTGGAGGGCTGGATCTGGCCTTCAGGCCATATTTTGCCTACCCCTGTCCTAAGGTCATCTAGTTGAACCCCCTGCTGGAAACTGGGATTTGACTGCATTAAAAAATAAAATGCAGCTGGCTGTGGCATGTTTCACACATACCAGTAAAGTGACTGGTGCATCCCACTCTTGCTTTTCAGATGCGTCAGAACTTTCACTTCACTGATATACACACACCACATAATGCTGTGACAATCTATCACTTTACTGATAAACAATATTTATCCCATAGGATTCTCTTTAATATAAAAGCTCTTTTATTATTTTAAATACCCATTTGGGCTCATCCTAAAAGACGAAGCTTCAAAAGATGACAAGTGAATTTTCATGTCTGCTTCTTAGCTTCCCCTGAATTTAGAGAAGTTTAGAAAACTGCTCTGTGAAATAAGGGTATTGTTCTTCTTTAATTAGATTTCGTGGCAGGATTATCTTTATTTCAGGATGCCAATTTTTTTTTTTTAGAGGATGAAAATCCTGCAGCCCAGTTGATGAGTGAGCTCATCCTTTTCATTAAGAAGGTGCTAAAGAAAGGAATCAAGGGTAAATACCAGTGAAATCTATAAGGTAGAGGACTTAGGGGCATTATTTTCTCAGGCTTATTAATGACATTGAAAATTCCTATCATTATCCATATGTAATGCAATGCCCACCAGGACATAAGAGTCATGGGGCTTGTAATGTATCTACAAAAATGGCTAGACCTGATACACCACTTCTTTCCTTCAGTTTTACATTGGTATAACTCCCTTGTGATCAACAGTTGCAATGGCATAAAGCTGGAGTAACACAGAAGAGAATCACGTCCCCTCATATGCCTACCTCATTCCAATATGTTATGCCAGTCATACACAAAGTTGCCCCCCAGAGCAGTGATGCTGGATGAGGTAAAAGCCATCAGGCATGCCCATTTGAGGGGATCTTTTGTCTGGCAGACAGCACAATGTAATAGACATGTAGATTGAGAGTCAGATGTTTAGTTATGCCAGGGTACAAGCTGATGTGTGATGGTGAAAAAGGCAGAAAGAGCATCTCCCTCCAGTGTGTACATTCCCTTGCACAGTGACACTCCTTGCACTATAAGTGTGAATACCCAAAGTTAGGACTTTCATTGCCAGTGCCAGCTGCTTAAGAAGGCTTGAGGAAGCAGGAGTAGGTGAGGGAAGGACCACAACCCAGTCCTTCTATCTACATGCAAAGACAGGCAGTCAAACACTGTGCAGAACACATGTGGCTCCCTCTGTGAGACTGATGCATCCATGTTTGCCTACTTATTCCTAGAGCCATTATGTCTGTCTGGGTGCGTCTACCCATGCAAATGTTGCAGAGTGGGTTTACTCTAGAGCAGGGGTGGGCAAAATGCAGCCCATGGGCTGGATGTGGCCAACCAGACCATTCTATCCGGCCTGCAGGGCCCCTAAAAAATTTAGAAAATTAATATTTAGCTGTCCCTCGCTGCCTGTCATGCGGTCCTCGATGGCTTGTCAAAACTCAGTAAGTGGCCCTCTGCCTGAAATAATTGCCTACCCCTGCTCTAAAGTAAATTATTCTAGATTAAACCCACCCTGGCCAGGCATCTACACATGCAGGGATGGGAGCAGATCTGCTGCTCCTGGCAGCAATCTGCTCCAGTCCCCTCAGGCCCTTCAGCAGCCTCCTGCAGCTGCTAGGGGGAGCTCTAAGCTCCCCCTGGGTGCTAGCCCAGGGGCTGGCAAGAAACATGGGGCCAGGAAACAGATGTCTTCTGGCAGGGGATGGGAGATTGCTCCCTTCCCTGGTGGGGCTGCCTGCTGCCGGGGTGAGCTCTGCCACCAGAGCCCAAGAAGTTTTTAATGTCCCCCTGTCCTGGCAGCAGGGAGCTCCTGGCCCCTGTTCCCCAACTGGGGCCAGGGGATTTGGAAAGAGCTTCAGGGGAGGGGCAGGTTCCAGCCCCCTGCCCCAATCTGCTGGTGGAGCAGCTAGCAGCGAGCCCTGGGCTGGGTGGGGAATCCCTATCCAGCCGGTGACTGGCTGGTAGCTGCCCCACTGGTGCCCGGGGCTGGGACATTGTCCCCACCCGGCCTCCAGTGCCCTGACAGCAGGCAGCTCCCACAGGCAGGGAGCAATTTCCTGCCCCCTGCTGCCCAGCTGAGCAGGAGCAAGTTTGTTCCTTGTCAGCTGTCTACATGTGTTATACAGTACAGTTCGTAATCATGAGTAAATTTGCTACTTGTATTTACAGGTAGCAAATTTACTCATGATTTGAGCAAATTACTGTGCAATAAGTGTCTGCACGTGTAGATGGCTTACTGCACAGTAATTTGCTCTAATCTCAAGTAAAGCGTCTCGTGTAGATGTGCCCTCTGAACCATTCAAACAACACACCAGTCCCTTTGCTAGATGAAATAGAACTGATGTTAGACAGGATCAAACAGACCTTTCTGTGCATTACCTCTAATCAGTCATGACTTAACGGACTCCACGTTGGCCCAGAATGTAACTTGGATTTGCATCATCAATTTACACACCCAGAGAATCCATTACCTCTTAGACACTGGTAACTAGAAATTGTTCAGAAATTCACAGCATGGGTCCTATAACTGAATTAAAGCCATAGTGTGTCTTGACAAATATATATATTAAAATGCCTCAATAATATACCTATACAATATACAGCTTCTCAGTTAAATTATATGCATCTAAAAGTATACTTCCTTTTATTGTCTGGAAAAAGAATGTTTTTTGGACTTTCCCCCTGCCCAGATTTTCTAGGAAATTAAACACACATGCAAATTTATTACTAACCTTCCTTCCTAACACCAACTTAAAAACTCTCTGAAAAGCCAAAGTTTAAACCTATGCTTTGGCCCTTCACATATTCTACTGTGTCTTTCCACCTGCACATCAGTTTCAAAGACGAGCTACATGTTTGGTTGTGTTTCATTCCCATAACTCAAGTCAGTTTGCAAAGACGTATTAACAGATTAAAATGTCAGGCAAGACTAGAATCCCAGCTGGTGCAGATCAATGGAGCTAGGCAAAATTGCACCAGCTGAGCCGCCGATGTGTATGTTAGACAGTCGCTCAGCATCAGCAGAGTTGTGAAGAGACCCTACACAATTATGTTCTGTAAGACAGGGGCTGTTCTAGGTGCTGTACAAACATGGAGCAAAAGCATATAAGGTCTGGATCCATGCCTTGAGTTCCTAGGCACTTTTGTCATAGGCAGATAAATACATCCAACAAACAAAAACGATTGCCAGCCTCTGGTAGAAAAAGTTTAATTCAAAGAAAATTTTAAAACTTCTATAATATTACTTTTAAACTAAAAGGGCTCCCTACTAAGATACAGGTTGTTCCCCTCAAGCCATGTTCTCCACATTCTTTTGTCAGGAGAATGAGGTTTGTCCCTCTTACATAATCCTGCTTTCTTTAAGGCTCCTGCTCCTTCCCCTGATCTGTAAAATAAGAAGTGGCAAGTCTTCTTCCTGGATACACTAATTCATTTACATTAAAAAAAATGAGGTGAGACATGTTATCAGCTTGCCAGACTGAAAAACAGGTTTTAAGTGTACCTTAATGCATAACACAGATGGAGAGGAATATCAACAAAACCATATCTGCAGCTCTGCCCTTCCAGAAACAGCCTTCGCCCACTCAGTCAGAATCCCTCAGGCCCTGTGGATCCAGTCACAATCTGCAGAATCTGAAAGAGCAGAGCAGAAGAAACAGGTGAACAAAGGAGGGGGGAGGACACAGCCCCAAACTCAAGTTAATTCACTGCAATCACCAGGGATCTCAGAGTCCTTTCCACAGGCAGAGATCTTGTGTCTCTGTCTTGCCTTCTGGCCTCCCAAGTCTCTGTAAGCTCAGACAATTCAGTGACAGAGGCTTACAAACGTAACCATGTTATAGTACTTTTTAAAAAATCCCTTTTGAGCCTACTGAACTGAGAACAATTTTTCCATATTGCATTCTCAGCATGTTCAACACAAAAATTGCTGCTACTTCTTATGCTTTCCCTGACAACGAGTCAGCTAGGCTGGCTTTCTTCAGGCAGAAAACTTCTCTCTCATAATTATACTGGTATAGTATTCAGAGAAGAAAGAATTTAACATTGAAACAAAATACAGGTCATCCGACCATGCCCCGCCCCCCCAATCACAATAACATAATTGACCTAGTAAGATTGCTGCACAATTCATTTTTTAGCATGGTTCAGTGGTGATTGATATGAGCTTATGAAGTCTCTTCCTTGAATCTGGGATGTCATTTCATCAGTGTAAATTCCCATTTTCCATTTGCAGTCAGAAGATGACACACTGGATTTTCCTTTCAGAAAGGAGATGAGGGGTCAAAATCTGCCACATCAGTTTAATTTATCATTAAGCTAAGCTGAAGCAGTTATCTCTCCAAATTTATAGGGGCTTACAAAATCTTCAATGAGTAAAGGTAGAAGCATGGCTTAATCCATGACCAAGAATACATGCCTCCCTCTGGCAGTGCAGTCAGCATAATCTGGGTAGATGCAGCAGCTCACAGAGGAAATGGAACTGTATTGTTAGTGGCTGAAGTGACCTCCACAGCTCTATCAACCTACTCTCCTCCATGGGGAGGATAGATGGCAGGGATCTGCTGTGGAGCCAGGCATTAGAGACACAGAGCCAGAGCAGACATAAAGCCTCAGGGAGACATAATGGCAGTGTGACTGTTAACAAGAAGTGAATTTCCCCTTTCACTCACCTGTGTAAAGTGACTGCATAATGGAAAAGATTGGTGACACTTGTCACTCATGTAAATGACCACATAAGTGACAAGGCAGTAGAGGATCAGGTGCAGGAGCTTTCACTGTGTGTCAGTGGGTGTGTGAGACACTTAATGCCTAAATGAGGCACTTAAAGCCCATTTGACTAATTCTACTGCATATTAGCATGGCTGGAAAAAACCATGCTAATGTGCAACAGATTAATCCAATGAGCATTAAGTATCACCAAAAAAAGTTTGTTTGTGCTAGTGCACAGTAGCACTGATTACAGCGCATTAAGTTAGTACCTGTTATTACAGATACTAAACTTAATGAGTCATAATGAGGGCTCATTAATAAATGTGTAGACATGCCCAGCTTGTCCTGAAACTGCCTCTCCAGCAGGCTGTTCCTCTAGAACCACATTTTCAATAGGGGTCAGGGCCAGAATTTTTTTACAGTGCTTGAAGCCCACAATCAGGGCCAGATTTTCAACATCCCAGCCCCCAGCATCTTGCTGAGCTATCTGTAAAATCTGGCTCCCTAGGCACAACTTAACCATACCCCTAGAAAACTACGTGTCTCCAGGCTAACAATCCCACACGCATTATCGTTTCTGGGTGTTGCAGAATGTGGTAAATCTGTGCAGAGAAGGAACATTTCTGCTGACAATCAAAAAAGTGATTTAAACAGCCTTGCCCTAAGTGTTGTTTACCATTACACCAAACAACTTGAACAATGGCTTTTACGCTGCAAGCCATTCCTCACTTTCAGACAACAAAATAGTTGATTTACTGCATCTGTCAGCTACTGTACATTTTGTTTAATAGCCGCAGTGATTGAGGCTAGTGTAGCTTACTTAGAAATCCACTTATTTAAACATTTATAGAGTTTCAACTCTCATCAAGGGTTCTAGCCAATAAGAATAATATTACCCTGTGCTTAGTATTGCCCTGGAAGGATCAAAGAGGCTAATTTCAATACCATAGGCAAAAATATTTATATTTATGTAACAGACCAGAATGATTCCAAAGGAGCTATTTAGCATTGCATAAATATACATTTGTTTTCAAATGATGTGATTATGCATTTGCATGCAATGCTGCACTTAAATTATGGCCCTGTCAGACTTACTGTCTTATGTCATCTCTCTCACACTTCTGCCAAAGGAATGATGATTTTCTTGTTGCTTTTTATGACAACTACCTTGCTACAAAAGGAATGAGGATCCTCTCCTGGAAAGGCTTGAATAACACCCATAAATCCAATGAGAGTCTTTACAAAATCATTTGTACTAGGAAATCCCTTTGGCACACCCTGACTTTTAGGTCTGTGAGGCTGTCTGTGTGAAAATACTGGACAACCTTTAAGAGAATTACCAGTTTAAAGGCAGAACTAGGAACTGCAAATACCTAGCCAGATCCTCCACTAGTGTACATAGGGTGGCCATTATAGAGGACAGTCTGGTTGTCCTCTGTCCTCTATTGATACGAAACCGGACACTTTTATGTCCTCTATTTTTCTCTTGAAGAGTAAAATAGAGGACATAAAGGCATCAGCTTTTGTATCAATAGAGGACAGAGTAGCAGAAAACCAGACTGTCCTCTATGATGGCCACCCTAAGTGTATATCAATCAGGCTCCACTGACTTCAAAGAGGCTACCCCAATTGACACCAGCTGCATAAGAAGGCCAAATAATTGATTTGCGTGCTGTGACCATTTCTAATTTGGCACTTCCTCTAATATACAAGTCTTGAGGCATTTCCTCATTAGAGGAAGACCTCTCCACAAATTAATCTAGGTGGAGTTCAGGCTCTTTCCACTGGACAGAAATAGACTATAACTGTAACCTCCCTCAGGGAAATACCAAACTGACACACTGTGGGGGCAATGTCCATGATATATTCCCAGCACATCCAGGACAGCCCGATCTCCAACACACCCCATTTGCCTGCTCCCATTCACACACTTTTTAATCCAGAAATGAGGTAGCAAAGCCTTACTAAGGGCCACTCTCTACTCCTCTCAGAGATGCTGGAGATATAAGTCTCAAGAACAGCAGTATGAGGGGCCCCCAGAGTAGCTTCATCATATCATTTTGGGGTTTAGCGTATGTTAAATAGGCTGGGTATATTTGACAAAACCCCTCCATAGGTGTGCAGGGGACATAGTGTAGATGTACCCTGTGGCACCAACAAAGGATTTTTCCTTTTCTAAGTCTGATCATGGAACTCCTGACATCCAGTCCTAAACTTAAGCCACTGGGTAACACCACTTCACCAATCCTCTCCCACCTTTCACAAGAAGCTTGCATGTCCAGTGGCACCAAAGGACTTGCACCAAAGGCAAAGTGGTGTGTATGTTAGGAACTCTCTCTTACCAAGTAACCTGCAAAATGAAAGTACTGGAGTCACATTTCTATCGCATTCCTAAGCAACAGTTTTCAAAATGGTATTTCAGCTGCTGTGCAAATACACCCACGGGGATCCCGGTAGCAAAGATGCTCAAAAACTCACTTAGAAAAAACAGCCACCGTCAAGCACTAAATCCCTAAGGAAGGCCAACCAGGAGCGAGACTCTGACTGGGGAAAAAAAAAGCCTCCACAGTTCACCAAGGCAAAGCAAGGCCCCTGGGGCTGAGCTGTCTTAACAGCATCTCCTTGCAAAAGGACAGTTCTGAGTGCACTGCCAGGCTCTTTCTCCTGAAAAGCTGATTTTTTTCATATTTAAATTAGCTCTTAGCTTTGTTCAGCAAATAAAAGGTAACTCTCCTTCCAGAAGAATCTTTGCGGTGTGGGGAAAATAACAGAATAGCAGCTGGGGTGCCATAGGCACAATTTCTGACCCTAAAAGATCTGAGTTCTACTGTCAGCTCTGGAAAAGCGAGAAGACAGCACCAGATAACACTTCAGCTTGCTGAACTGTGCATGAAACTTCCCCCAGTGGTTTTTTGCATGGGGTAAAAGCCACAGTAATGATCCTGCAATGAGGTCCAATGCACATGAAACAGCACTCAGTTTCTTTTCTCTGGGACCTTGGATCTGCACCAGAAGAGGTGCAGAGTGGAGTTGTCTCAGCAGGAGCGCCAGGAATCTTTGTGCCTCTGGGGGAAATGCTGCTAAAAGAGAGCAAGAGAGGGCATCACCTTCACTCTGTCCCTGGAAAAGGTGCCCTTGGAGTAGTTTCACCACTTCCTTACTAGTCTTAGTGCATGCGAAGCAGGAACAGGTAGGCTGGGTTGTTCAAACCTTTCCAACAGATAATCCTCATTCCTTTTGTGGCAAGGTATTTGTCATAAAAAGCAACAGGAAAACAATAATTTCTTTGGCAGAAGGGCATGAGAATTGGTTCTTTTTTTAAAAAAAAAAAATTATTTCTATATATATACACATATATAACTGTACCTCTACCAACCCATCAAGTGACCACTGTGGTTCACTTGACAGACCAAAACACACTTTACCAGTTAAACTATTTTAGTCCCATTATAAAGTTCACACAGTTCACCCATCACCATCCCAGTGCTTTCGCTCATTGTTGTCATATTCGTCCTCTTTGTTATTGCTGTCCTCACCACTATCGTCGTTGTTCTCTTTGGAGGGCTCGTCTCTGAAAAGTCTATGCCAGTCCTCTCTCCACCATATGAGGTCTGCTCTCTCTCCTGTTGTCCTCTTCTGTCTTCCTGTATTACCAGTACATTTTACTCAGCCCCATTTTAATACAGTCCTCAATTGTGGGGTCTGAGCACCTATTTGTGAACAGGTTCCTGGCTTTCCACAGGGCATACCTGAAGCAGGAGATGAACTGGTCAAAGCAGGCTGTCAGGTCAAGTACCCGTAGAGGACCACTTCTCTGGTCGGGGTTCTGAAACCTGTCACTGCCAGAAGGAGTCTGTGTACTTTCTTTCACACCTCTCTGGCATATGGGCAGTTCCAGAAAACGTGGTTGATTGTTTCTGCCTGCCACTGGCAGATTGGCCTCAGGCAGTTCAAAGGACCTCTCTGCCCTACACTGTTTTTCCATGCCTGCACAGGGAGTGCCCAGGGGGCTGTTTGCCAGCTCAGGTCTCTGTGCTCCTTTTGCAGGTCCTTGTGGAAGATTTCCTCTCACATGGCCTGGCAGCTGTCACCAGGTAACAAGTTCACAGGAATGGGTTTTGGTTCAGGAGCATGACCTTTTAGGTCATGCTGGTAGCTCCATAGTCCCTGGTTCAAGTAGTGGTGCTAATCCAAGAACTAGTCAGAGAGGTCAGGGTAGCACCTAGGGTGCATGCTGATCTTCAGCGGAACTGGTTACAGCTCTGAATTTTAATGGAATTCCAGGCCAATACTCCCCAGTCTCATGCATGTTTCAGCTGCAGTTTTCATCTCTCCATTTCATTTTTCCTTTCTTCTGTTGGTTCTTTGCTTACGAGTATCCCAAGGGCCTGGAAACCAAATTGTTTTGCTTTTCCCCTGCATGTCATTGCCCAGGTTTGCTTCCATTATCATGCCAGACAACATTCACATAAAAACAACACAGGTCCCCTTGCCATGGATTTAGGTCGGGCAAGAAAGGGGAGGAAGTAGTTAAGGTCTTTTAGAACTGAGCATTCCCACACAGTGGAAATTCCCTGATGCTCAGGGCTGTGCTTTACTCTCACTAATGAAGAAAGAGGATGCTGGAAACAGTCTCACCTCCTGTCTGCTTCCCTCCTTCTACATACAGCAGCAGTCCCAGCTTAGCTCTCAAGAAGAAGTAAAGCAGATATGACACTGACCCACATACAACCCCAAAGGCACAAGGACAACAGTAGCTTGCCCCCAAGCTACCTGGTGCACACACTGCTATCTCTGTCATCCTTTAGTCATGTTAGTCATGGATCCATTAGTCACCTGCACAGAAAAAACTGCACAGGTTTTTCCTTTTCAAAACAGCCTAAGCATATGCCCCACTGTGCATTCTGCCCAGGACCCTGCCCTGCAAGCCTGGTTTACAGAGCAGAGCACCTGTGCTCACCCACCAAGTACAGGCCAAAGCATATATGACTACACCCTGACAGAGTCAATCAAAGGCTTGGGGGAGGACTCAGCCATTGTAGCCCTGTGGCCAGAAGAACGTGTGGCAAGAAGAACATGTGGAGTAGTCCTGCAGCACACTTCTGTAGCCCCACACACTGTGGAAGGGGAGGCATCAGGCAACGCATGTAGCAGTCTGCACCCTGCTTGCATGGCACATTGTTTTCCCTGTGTATTGTCTGTCCTTCTAGAGATCAAGCTGTTCAGGCCCAGGATAGCTTCACTGTGTATGTAAAGCACCTAGCACTGGCATTACTAATGAGAACTGTGCATACACGCACAGAGCTCTGTTCAAAGAGTGGTGTTAAAGCTGCTAAGTCGAGCATGCGGGAGGTAGGAAATGACAGACTCCTGGTTGCTCCTTTCCTCTCATCCCTTCATCTTAGTATTTCCAGCCTGAGGCAGGCATCAACATGGCCAGCTGCAAACCGAAAATTCAAATGTTGGACACTATAAGCAACTCCAAACAGAAGCAGCAATGGCTGCTACTACAACCCATATCCCAGTGCCCCAACCCCACCAAGCTGAGTGAATTTCACTTTTCTCTGCCCTCATGCACTTCACCCACATAAAAGGCCACTGAACTGAATTCCCCTATCAGTGGCACAGCACTAAATGAGATCAAAACAGCCAATTTCTCCTGGCTAATGGCATTATGGTGTCTTGCTCCTGCCACACCAGGCAGGGCCAGCCTATGCTAGATGTATATCACCCCTGCCTGCGGTCTGGTTAGAGAAGCCTATTCCTCATAATGACATTAGCAGGTTTGTTTCTGTGTTGAAAACATGACCATCGAAGGAGCCTGGAGCATTAAGATAGTGCTTACAGGACTGTTGGATTAATCTGTTTTCTTTTTTGTTGTTGTTGTCCAACCTACAGTTGAGCCTCTGACTTCCTCCTCTTTCAATAGGAGCCAAATCTACGTTGTTCGAGAAGTACCATCAACAATGCCTGCAAAAGATCCTTCAGATCCAGTGGGAAGACAGGCTCACTAACATTAGCATCCTCTTGCAAGAAAATACCATGAGCATCAAGGCAACGATCATCTGACATCAACTGCACTGGGCTGGTCACATCACTCCAGACTCCTGAAGCAAGTTGTATTCTCCCAGCTCCATCAAGGTGTACTCAAGAGGAGGGCAGAGAAAGTGTTTCAAGGATGTCCTCAAGGCCAGCTTGAAAAAATGTAACATCAATATCAACTCATTTGAAACTATCACCCAGGACTGCCCCAAATGGAGGAAGAGTCCGCTGCAATGATCTCAGTACTCTGAAACCTCAGATGACAACAGGAGATGGAAAAGCAGGAGCAGCAGAAACAGTGTTGTGGACCAAATCAGGAATCTGGAACCACCGACCCTGAACAGAAACATGTGTTAGAGTTGCAACAGTGCCTGTTGAGTATGGATCAATCTCATCAGCCATCTTCGGACCCACAGATAAGACAAACATGGCAGGCAATCATTCTCCACTGTGAGAGACTACTGAAGAAGAAGAAACCAGAGTGGGGAAGCCTTGTGATATAGCAAAGTTTCACTTGAGCTCTGTAGCCTGGAGACATGGTTCCAGACCCAGCCTGGGTTCCACCACTCTCAGTGCTGATCTGAATGCCTTCTCCCACCTCTCCCTGACTCAGGATTCCTTTCCCTCTCAGCCTATTTCAGCTCACATAAGTCTCCATGACTGTGCTGGGCTAAACAAGGCAGCATTGTGTTCAGCACCACTTTCATCACAGGATAGACAACTTCTTAGTATGTCTGAGAAAAGCTCCCTGAAAGGTATCCTCAACCTTTCTCAGTGCTCAGCCAAAGTAGGGGCCTATCTAAAGCCCACTGAAGTAAATGGAGAAACTCCCATCACTCTCAATGAGCTCTCAGCCAACCTTTAAGAGAATGCTTGGCCAAACTAAACTAGTCACGTAAGCAGTGCCTCTCCTTGCAGTGGGACTCAGATATCTGCCACCACATGCCACACTTCTATGTTGCCCTACCAGCTACCCTGATGAAGGGATGATGTAGGAGTTCTTAAAGAGGTCTTGGGGAAGGCAGAAAAACACATTATTCTACAGTAATAGTGTTAAAATATTTTATAAAGGCTGTGAGGGGGTGGATCGATCTGATGTCAATTGTGGAAGACCTAGAGAGCCCTGAGGTCCTAATCACCTCTATTAAAGCAAAGGGAAGTGGCTCCTTCCTCTTGAAAGAAGCCAACTGTCCTTTGCTGGAGGGTTTGGGGGAGCAAAGACCTGCCACAGTGAAGCACGGATACCATAGCTGACGTTCACCTTTCCCATTCCTCATACAGGTACAATGTGCTCAATACTCGGCTAAATAATGGACAATCACTATAAAAGTACACTCCTACCACCTTCCAGCAGGGGGCAGCATCTCACAAGCTATTCTCAAGGGCTTGAGACAACAACTCAAGTACCCACACACACCCTTGTCTCCCATCATAAAGGTGGTGGTGGCAGCAACAGCCTGGTCACCTGCTGACAAATCAATCCTTGGGGATCCATGGATTGATGGATAGCTCCAGGGATGTGAATCTGAGTGAAGTACTAAGATGATTACTTAGCCTCATGCTCCTATGGCTATTTGGGTGCCATGTGCACTGCTCTGCCAATAGTACCTAGCTCTGTATATCCATCAGTCTCAAGTGGAGTCAGTCCCTGTGTCCCCACATAATAAACGGGAAACTGAGGCAAGGAGGTGATTTGCCAAAGATCACTCAGCACAGTACAGGTGATCCATATCTTCAGCGTCCTAGTACCAGTATGCTACCCTTACTAGGTCATGCTGCCTGCCAATAGAGGATCCACAACACCCACCAGCTATGGTAGTTCTCAAGATCTTCCTTAAACAAGATGGCTCCAGTTTAAAAATTGAAATTTTGGGTGCTTCGGTGCGGCTGTTCCTTAAAGGCAAAATGTGGCAAAATGTGCTGTTCCTTAAAGGCAACACCCAGACAAAATGTGGGCTGGTGTTGCTGCTGCCATCTCATGACTCCGCAATGATGTGAGCACATCCCTGAGCCTGACAGACTTCTCTCAGTAACTAAACGGGCTTCTTATAGAATATTGAGGCAGAATCAGCTATAAGACTGCCTATAGTCGCCTGACTCGTCATCAGTCCAAACGCTAGTCATAGTACTGAGTATTCCTTCCTTGGGACCACTTGTTCCTTCTTGACATAATGCGATATCTACTCATTGTAGTAATGTGTCTCAGACAAGTATAAAGAAGCCATATGCTTCAATGGATTAAATAAAAAAACAGAAGATCTGAGGTATCCCAGAACATCATACAAAAATGGGAATGTGGCAGTAAAACTAGGACACACAGGTTGTGTCTACATGACATGCTTCACTATACAGTAGAGCTAATTACTGAGCAGTAAACATCTGCATCTGCATGTGCAGATGCTTACTGTGCAGTAATTGGCTCTAATTGCGAGTAAATTTGCTACCCGCAAATGCAAGTAGCAAATTTACTCATGATTAGTAACTGCGCAGTAGCACATGTTTAGACACCTGACTGAAAGCAAACGTGCTCCTTGTCAGCAAAGCAGCAGGGGGCAGGAAATTACTCCCTGCCCTTAGGTGCTGCCTGCTGCTAGGTCGGGCTCCACCACTGGAGTCCAGGCAGAGACAATATCCCCCTGCCCTGGCAGCAGGGAGCTCCCAGCCCCCACTCCACAGTCACAAGGCAGGGGCTGGGAGATCTTTACCTCCCAGCACCAGCTCTGCAGTCATGGGGCCACAGATGGGAGATTCTTATCTCCCAGCCTGGGTCCTGCAACCATGGGGCTTGGGCTGGGAGATCCTTATCTCCCAGCCCAGGTTCCACAACTGCAGGACTCAACTGGGACATAAGGATCCCCCAGCCCCAGCTTCACAATCCCAGAGCAGGGACTGGGAGCTCCATGCTACCAGGGCAGGGGGACATTGTCCCTGCCCAGGCTCTGGTGCAGAGCCTGCCCTGGAAGCAGGCAGCTCCTGGGGGCAGGGAGCAATGTCCTGCCCCCGCCAGGAGACAGCTGTCTCTTGGCCCCTGGACTAGCACCCAGGGGGAGCCTAAAGCTCCCTCTGGCTGCTGCAGGGGCTGGTTGCAAGGCCAAAGGGGGCAGAAGCAGTCTGATGCTAGGAACAGCAAATTTGCTCCTGCATTCCTGCACGTGTAGATATATGTCTGGGAGAGTTTACTCAAGTGTAAACTTCTCCCAGATTATTTGCACATGTAGATATGCCCAAAGTCATGTCCTCCTAGGAGGGAGATGTTGGACACTGGAAGAGAAAAGCAGAAAATTGTACTGCAGCCTCAAGCTCTGCCAGTGTCTAGGAGAATCACCAACGAGTGCAGGGACACTGTGAAATCTCCACCTTCTCTTAACATTCTTCCTTTCCCAGAATCAGAGAGCCCACTGGATCAAGGAAAGGTGCCCCTAGGATATAAAGAAATGAAGTGACTTATTCTAGGCTACAGCGGAAATCTAAGGCAGTGCCATCCCTAGAAACCAGCCCTCCCCTCTCCTGATCCTGCACTTTAATTACAAGACTCTCCTCCTTTCTTCACAGTACCCTGCAAACAAGTAGCCCACCACAAAGTCAATTTAAGCATGGTTTGACCATTCAGCTATGAAGTTTTCTAGTTTTAGTTGGTTCCAGCATCTGACTTAATCACATTTTGTTATTTAATGTTCGCCGTCAACTGTGCCAGCTCTTGCTTCTAAGGAAAAATGTTGGCATCTGTTGTCAGCTAATAAAAAAAAGAATAAGGTGGGGAAAAAGAGCGATTAGAGAAAAGTTAGAGAACAAGGTATTTTTAAAGTGAACTTTTGTGTTGTGGGAAAACATGTGCCCCACGCAAAACCACCTACACACAACAATGAAACAGACACATTTATAGAGAACATATACTGCCTGGTGGTCCCTGATTTTAGAAACCATATGCCTACGCATAACGTAACCCTGAAATGTAGTGGGGCGGAGGGGAGGGAGCAGATCCTCAATTGGTGTAAAATAGCTTGGCCCCATTCAAGTGAATGGAGCTACTTCATTTCTGCCAACTGAGGATCTGGTCCAGACAGACAATTTGTTGCCACATACAGGCAGAAAGCTGCTTTGCTGATCCAGTACCAGGCAGGTCCTTGGTGTGAATCAGTTCCACCCACCAGAAACAGTGTGGGAGGTAAAAGAAAATAGTTCCATCAGCCACAGCTATATAGGCCAGTTAGGCCATCATGACAAGACCAAACTAATCATCTTAAAGGATCTTTGGAGGAGGAGAATGGGACTAGATAGGTATGGAGCATGTTTGGCAAGGAGAGGGAGAGACCTTTGGATTTGGAATTCATCTAAGTGAACCATAAACTTTCCTAATGGGAATGTGCACACATTTGCCAGTGGGCAGCCTACAAACCCATGAGGCTTCCTCTAAATATAGAGTGCAGAAAGCACTCAGGTGGTTCCAGGCACAGTCACTGAGAACTGCTGCCTGCTGGATCATGAGTCAACATCTCGCACCTCCTTGTTGACACAAGCTGTTGATGGCAGTAAGCCCACAAAGAATGTCAGATGCCCAATCCAAAAGTGTGGTGAAGTCAACGTCTTTTCAACGGCTTTGGACCAAGGCCTAAATTGGTACAGATGTACAGTGGAAGAGAGATGGACAACACAATACAGTGTCCCAATGGTTCCATTATGCAAATAAACAGGATCGGGGAGAGTAGGCAGATGAGCAGGGGTGTGCACTTGCAGTGGCACAAATATTAGTGACACAAATTTTTGCCACTACTTTGTGCCTCTGCGTACACCCCTGCACCTGTGCTTTGTTGCAGGACACACTGTCCCACTTTAAGCAAACTGCCCTTGCCCAGCTCCCCCTGGCTCCCAGCATGCTGGAGTAGCTGGGGCACAAATGGAGCAGTCGAGACACTGGCCAGCAGCCAGAGCATCTCCCTGGAAGACTAAGCCTCTGTTTGTTCCGGCGCATGCTATTTTTGCTTGCATCTTTTTTCTGGTGCTTTTTTTTGCTACTAGGAAATCCTGGCAGCAAAGGCAGGGAGCAGTGGCACATAGTTGTGCCATTGCTACTTGTCCCTGGAGAACAGCTGTGCATACATGCTCTGACACACAGCAGGTTGCCTTGGGTGGGGTAGGAGAGGCTGAGGCCAGCACCTGAGCTGGCCACAGCAGCCATACCTAGGGTTCTGAGGGGCTCTAGGGACTCCAAAGATGGCTATCTGGCATGTGGAGCCTGGCTGACAGCTGGAGTGTGGCTTCAGCTGGCCAGGCTTCCATTTTGGGCAGTGCACGCTGCTGCCATGTGGGCTGCCCTGCTTTTTTCAGCCATGGGGTTTTTTGACACAGGGACCTCCCAGAGTAAAAAAAAACTGCTGCATTGCAAATAAGCAGTGCTGCAAATGCCTGCACGTGGCACAAGGTTTGCAGCAGGGTCTGCAGTGACACATACTGCATGTGCGCACTCACTTGGATGAACCCACAGACTGTAGTCCATAATCTCTCAGTGATCTCATTTCCGCTAAGGCAGGGATCACTTATTTGGACATGGGTCAATCGCTGGTGGTTATACCTAAGTCCTTCTAAAAAACCAAAAAAACAAACACACTGGTATTCTGCCAGTCACCATCTTTGGTGAAGCATGTAGAAGATGTCATAGATTTAAATTGTTGTAACAGGTGCATGGCTCCTCTCTATGAAGTGACTTGGTATTTTCTGTCCCAATCCAAATGAGGCGGTAGAACAAACATGGAATCTGTCTTGATGGCAGAGGCCTCTACTCAGAGTCGTTTCCTAGATGATATGAAGGCCTGAGGACTCTGTGGAATCTTAATGCAGCAGCCAAGAGAAAGGATTCACACAGTGCATTGAACCCCAAAAACAAGGAGGTTGATCATATAAGAAAGAGAGGTTAAGGACACAGCTATTTTTATGGCCAAGGAGATGCTCCTTTTGCTGCCCAAAGGATTAGCATCCATAGCTCAGGAGTTCCAGGAGGCTTTTTTCCACAATGAAGGCACCAGTGCAACATGTGGGGAGTGAGGCCTTCATCTCAAGCCCACTGGAGTCGGTGGAAACATTCCTGAAAACTCAGAAGGACTTCACATTGGAAGCTGCACCATGAATGGGTGGTATGATGAGGAGCAGTTTCCCCATCCCTTGATCTCTGTTCATTTAATGTATTTCAGTGGTCATGTGAGTAGCTAGACGACAATTTTTTCTCCAGTTAAAAAATAACTAACTAGAAACTTTACTAATAATATAGAGGCCTAGGGCTATACTAGTGAGTTTAAGATTGAAGCAAAAACAGACTGAACTTTATCGGAATGTGCATTACTTTGCTATATCATGTATTATGTATAAAGAACACAACAAGCTAGGCAAAAACACAATAAAATATTGTTCCATTAGTCCTGTAGTCATTAGAATTAAATGTATACCACTTTTTCAGATTTATAAAGCAAAATCTAGCCTTCTTGAGCATCTTGGCAGTACATCCAATGCTTCTCTAAAAGTTATTCCTATACCTGAGTTAATGTTTTTAGCTGAAATTAGAAACAGTCTGCAGGGCTGGGAAACAGTCACATTACCCCAAGCAGCTAACATGCAGCAGAACTGCAGAAGAAAGGACAGGTTGATTACTAGAACATCAAGATCATTAAAAAGGAGAGAGGGTCATTAGCATCTGTGAAATGAAGAGTTTGAAGAAATCAGATAGGTTAATATGAGCCATGAAGTCAAGTGACTTACTCACTGCTTCCTGAATATAAATATTGCTGACACTGCCAGGCAGCTGAGTTTAAACTTTGGGTGGACCAGAAATCAAAGGGGGTTGGAGGTAAAACCACTGTCCCCCACCCCCTCAAGAATCTACCCATGGCCGGGTATACAGAATGGAAGAGCTTTTCCAATCAACAAAACGACCATCCTGAAGCCAAATTCATTAGACACCCAACTGAGGGGATATTCAGGTCTCCTGCAGTCTCACTACAGTCTCAGTCCATTCCTGAATAAGCATAATTGACTATTTTTGAACAGACTAGTTTTCCTAGGAGGGCATTATTAGACCTTCCCTCTGCACACCTAGGCTAGAGACAGAAGTTACATATAAATCAGTTTAAGTGATCATAAACTGGTTTAAACCTGTAACATAACAGAAGTTCAGTGCACATAAACCAGTTTCAAAATGACCAAAACTAGTTTAAGATAAACCTGGTTGAATGTAGTATATCAGACTTAATTGATTTGGGTCAAACTGGTTTATGGAACTTCTGTCCCAGACCCCTTCCTGGTTCAAGTTAAATCAGAGTCCCCCAGCATCTCAGCATGCTTTTCAGCCCTGTACAGGGCTGTACTGTCTGCTCCAGAGAGCAGGGCTGTCCCTGCCCCTCTCCTCCCTAGCCAGAGCTATGACTGGCTGAGGAGGTGGAGACTGCAGGTAGAGCAGCATCTAAGTGGCTTCCCCTTGCCCCTACCCCCCTCACAACTCACTGCTCAAGCAGGGATCTCCCCTCTCCCACAGTAGGGACCCCAGAAGCCTGGACCCCAACTGGCATCTGGCCAAGCCACCCCCACGCTAGCTAATGCTGAGAGGTGTCTATGTGACTGTGTCTCCAAGTTCACTGGAACAAAGGCAGACAGAACAATGTCTGCTTAGGGGTTTTTAGAGCTAATCAACAGGTCAGCTGGTAATGTCCCTCTGTTCTTCCTTAAAAATGCCTTGGAAAAAGCTGTTTAAGAGCTTGAACTAATGAGAGAGGGGCTTTTGTTTTCTTGATGGGTTGATAAGCTTTGTATTCTGATAAGCTCCCTGCTGGCTTGCTTGTTTCAAAGGCCACAATCTGTCAGTGTTCAAAAGGGGACAAAGAGAGGTGTGATAAATTACCTGGTTTGCAATGCACGGGACCTGTGAGTACTGTCAGTTTGCTGCAGACAGTATGAAGGAGCAGGGAGAGGCAGACTGAAAAGCTCAGTATCATCAACAGATGCATGCACTCCACACAAGCAGTCCTCCCCACCACCTCTTCCACTTTGCCTCAGCGCTAGCTGGGGCCAGGGTCTAGCAGCACTCCCCACCCCTTGAGCAGCAAGAGGGAAAAAGGCTGGTGAGGGCTGCTTCCCCCACCCCTTCCAGGCACACCTGGGCTGGGGACTGTACAGGCCAGGGTGGGAGTTTAAACCCCTCCTTAATCACAGCACCCTGCCAGGGCCTGGCCACGCCCCTCCCTCAGCTCAGTACTGTAAAAGGGAAGGGAGGGCTTGCTCTAGCACCTCCTGGTTTTCTAGCCTAAGCCACTGCAGGCATGTGCCTGCATTTCCAGAATAAAATGTGAACATCTGTCCATTTGCAAATAGGTTCAATCTCTGCAGATTAGAGTAACCTGCAAAGATTGAATCAATTCAGGCTCAGGCTTTTTGAATTTCTGTCTCTAGCCCTACAGGTAGAGTTGCAAACAGGACCAAGTCACTGAGCTTCCAGTCACCACAGGACCTACAGTAAGCTCTGCACCACAAGTGCGCTGTGATTTCCAATGGTACAGCTCAACATGAAAGCAAGTACTGGCATAAATTACATTTACATGAATGGCTTGCACTAGTGCAGACATACAAGTGGCTTTCAGCAAATTCTGTTGCCAGGGAATATACTTCAGTCACCTTTGGAAAAATCATAGCAGGATTCAGGAAAGGATAAGACAGCCCTATGGGCAGATGAAAACATCCAGGGTGGTAACAGTGGACCACAGAATAACTTTTGAAAGGTTCCATCTCATTCCCAAAGGGATGAAGACAGACGGAGCGTCTGTGCCCCTTCATATGCTCAGAAATTTGCATTCAGTGAGAGTTGGTATGTGGAGAAGCATCAGAGGTATTTATAGATAGGGGAAGCCAGGCTGAGTCTCCTAAAGTCTTCTCAGAGGAGCAAATATTTCCAGTCCTTTAAATGACTGCTTGTATAGTCCTTTAAAGATGCAGGAGAGCTGACTTTTCAGGAAATATTACAAAGCAAAGTGAAAGACGAAACTAATAGGATTCCCCTGGACACAAAATCAACTTCACTTTTAAGATGGGTCAAACTCCTCTGTAGGGAAATAATCCACATCCTCCTTTTGGAAGCTCTTAGCAGGGTTCAGAACATGACTGGACAGTGATATCAATAAAATGGCCAGTTGTAACAATGAGAATTAAACCATAACCTGGAACCTAGATGTGGTTTACAATTCTCACGCCCCAAGGTGTTAGTTAACCTCTAACAAGGGGCAGGAAGACATTTTCCCAGTTAGGAGGTCATAGGTAACTGCCTATTGCAGAGCTTCTTGCCCCCTGCCTCTAAAACAGCAGGTACAGGTCACACCCAGGGACAGGAAATTAACATAGGTAGACTGGGAGACTGAACTTGTCTGGCAGGTCCTTTATCTCCAATAGAACTGTGTGAATAGAGGCATTCTGGTCTAATGGTCTGCCCCCATGACTGGGAGCAAGGAGCTGCTGAGCTCCAGTTGGGCCTCTGCCAGTAATTCTTAGCTCTCTGCCTCAATTTTTCACTATCTGCATTCTGGGCTGATAATTCTTACCTGCCACGTGGGATGCGAGGTTTAATACGCTAACATTTTTAAAGTGATAAATACTAGGTCAGGTAGCAGAAAAGAGAAGCCTCTCATCTCCCTTGCTTCAAGTAATAGTGTGTGCATGGAAAATTGGCTTTAAAGTATTTACCAGCAATTTGTTCTACAGTTCAAACAATTTACTGATTGTTAAATGGCTGTACAAGAGTTTTGGCAGGCTACAGCTGAGCAATTTTACCTGCAAACAAACCCATTAGCTGCAGAAGCTAGACAAGACCTAACTACACATAAAAGTTAACCCAGAGTCCAATACGAATTTAAAGTGAATTAAGCATTCCTGATCAAGTCCTGGCTGGACACTAGAATACTGGCTCCCAACCTTGGGGTCACAATGTTAAAAAATGGGGTTATAAAGACACTTGATAGCGTCAACTGATCATGATGAAAATCACAGAAAAAAGTGGGAAACAGTGGGTTCCACTGCAGGCTGGCAGAGTTCCACCCTGCAAGGGGCTGCTTGGAGCTAAGGGGAGCAGGAGGAGGGCAATCGGGCACGGGGTGCCACATGCATGTGCGTGCACACGCACACATGCACATGGCAGCCACGAAAGCAGTTCCCACAGCTCCCTCCAGGTAAGTCTATTGGGGGGAGGCCAGATTGAGACCCCCATGGTGAGGAAGGGAGGGACGGAGTGAGGCAGGAGTGGGGTTGGGGCCAGTGCCTAGCCAGGCTGGTGTATGAGGCCTGGGGCCAGGGAGGGAATGTGGGGCCTGGCTGGGGGAGCAGGATAGAGCCATGGGTGGCTCATCTGGCGGTGGAGGGAGGAGGGGGGCAGGAGGCCTGGCTCCCCACTGTTCTGCACATTCCCAGGGAGGGAGGCATGGGGGGGCCACATGCCCCCCAGATTTGTGCACAGGGTGGGGGTGGATGTGGAATGTGGGTTTAGAGCTCTCTGCCATGCTGCTCTCTCCCTGGGCCCTCTGCCACCCAGCAGGAAGGACCTGGAGCAGGAAGGCAGAACAGGGTGGGGAGGTTCAGTGCTGCTGCCGGGATTCCCATGTTGGCCACACCACCATGGCGAGGCACCCCCTGCCCACCCAGGATCAGTAGGGGACACAACTCTGCACTGCTGCCACCACTGCTGCTGGGCAGGCAGGGAGCACCTCACCATGGTGGTGGTGCAGCAGTTGGCGTGAGCCTCCTGGCAGTAGCACTGAGCCTACCCACCTTCCCATGCCAGGTTCCATCCGCTGGGCTGCAGAGATCACCAGGGGGAAGACAGCAGGGTGGGGAGACCCAAGCCTACATCCTCCCATCCCCCCCCCGCCCACAAACTCCACTCTGGCCATGCTGCCCGTAAGGGAGACAGGGTTTTGATCTTGTTTGCATCATTTTGGAGTCACCAAAAAATTTCCAGTGTTTAAATGAGGTCATGCTGCGCAAACAGTTTGGAAACACTGTTCTAGAATAAAAATGCCCTATTCTGAGTAAGCTTAAATCACTTTGATTATTGACAGTTAATTGATTGACAATTAGCAATTGCTATTCCAGAATAATTCTCCAGGAAGATAAGCTCTTATACACAGAACTCATTGAATATCATACAAATTCCCTTCAGAAATGGAAAAACAGAAGACCAGTTGGTGTTTGTCAGAATTCAGATTAAAGGAATTCACTGGGTCAACAATGACACTGAATAGGTTTTGCATTAGTTGTAAGCAGAGGAGGTTGGAGGTGGGGCTGGGGCTGCATTCAGGCAAAGATGTTGTGTTAGAGCAGGGGTGGGTAAAATACGGCCTGCAGGGCCCCTAAAAAATTTAGAAAATTAATATTTCTCTGCCCTTGGTTCCTGTCAAAAATGACACGAACCAAGGGCAGTAGGACCTAGGGGAAGCCCTGGCAGGGCCTGCCCAGGCCTGCCCAGCCCCCCCAGCCGGAAGCCCCAGCCAGAGCTTCTGGCCTGGGACCATACTGCTACCCCAGGCCAGATCCTAAGGTAAGAAGGAAGGGAGAGGTGGGGGAAGGGCAGGGAAGGACCCCAGACAGGGAGGGAGCCTGGGGAAAAGTGGCCAGGGGAAAAGCGGTCCCTGCCCCGCTCCGTGCCCAGCACCCTGTGCTGTAGCTGCTTGCAGTCTACCTGGGGCTTCCTGTGCCTGCTCCAGACAGCCCTGCGTGGGCTACGAGTGGCTACAGCAGGTAGCGAAGGCCACAGGGTGGGGGAGGGGCCACTCCCCCCGCACTCAGCTTTTCCTCAGGCTCCTTCCCTGCAAGAAGGGAAGTGGCCTTTCCCCACCCCATGGCTGATGCTCCCTGCTGCAGCCGCTCACAGCCCGTGCAGGGCTGTCCGGAGCAGGCATAGGCAGCCCCAGGTGGGCTGCGAGCAGCTGCAGCACAGGGCGCCTGGCATAGGGTGGGTGAGGGGCTGCTTTGCCCCACCCCACACTCAGCACCACCTTGTAACCCAGCCCCAGTACCAGCCTGGGCCCTGCATGGCTCCAGGCTTGCCTGTTGGGGCAGCGCGTGGTGACAGCAGCTGCACCCCCCCCCCCCCCCACTTGCCGCGCCAGGCAATGTTTGCCACTGCCGCCTGTGGGCTGCCTAGCGTGCACTCTGGGTGGGCAGCAGCAGCCAACACTGCCCAGCGCGGCACGCGGTGGGGCCATAGCTGCTGCCACGGTGCGCAGCCCCGACGGGCGAGCGTGGAGCCGGCACAAAGCATAGGCTGGCAGCAGGGGCAGGTTACAAGCTGGTGCTGAGCGCAGGGAAAAGTGGCCTCTCACTCACTCTGTGGCCAGTGCCCCACGCTGTAGCCACTTGCAGCCTGCCTGGGTCTATCTGTGCCTGCTCAGGACAGCCCCACGTGGTGCAGCCCAGCCCAGCTCCACAGACCCCTGCCAGCCTGTCCCGCTTTGGGCCCCACCGGTGCTGGCCCTGGGACATGGGACCAATGTCCCTATGTCTTGGGACCAAAGACATTGGGACACTGGTCCCAAGATGGTGACAGCGGGGGCACCTGTCAAGGGGTGGGGGTACCTATGCAGTCCTCGACAGCCTGCCAAAACTGGGTAAGCGGCTCTCTGCCCAAAATAATTGCCTGCCCCTGGGTTAGAGGGTAGTTAGGCTTGGCATCAGTGGTGCTGAAATTGGGCAGGCTATTCCCAGAAGCTGTCAGCAGGGTCTCTTCTGTAAGTGATAGATCCCATCATTTTGAACTGAGTGATCACAGTTGTTTTTGTGAGTTGTTGGCCATGTTCAAATCAGACTGGGAGATCACATTCTAGAGCCAATCTGAAAATAACCCAATTTTGTTCTGAACCTAGGACTGGACCTCAAGGAACTCAGATATGAGGCCCTGGTTTGACCTCTCAGATTTTTACAAGTGGGAATGCGTTTAATCGAAACTGACAGCTCAAATGGTTTGTATGGCATCTAACATTTAACTGCCTGAGTCCCAGCCAAGGCAGACAAGGAAAACTGTACAGCTGTTCATGCCATCCTCTGAACACCTTCCTGTCACAGCCACATCAATTATAGCAACAGTATCTCCCCCTTCTGTGCACTGGACACTACCAATGCAGCAGCAGGGACTGAAAAAGCTACTTAGCACCACAGAAGTGCTCCTGAATGCTATTACTCTGAGATTAAAACCTCAACTAGTGGAAATCTATATAACCTCATCAAGTTCAATACCACAGTAATGATTTACATCCACCAAGGATCTGGCTCACTACTTTGATGTGTGCCACAGCATCTCCACTGTTACCACAGGCAACAGCAATGCACAGTAGGGCTGTGCGAGGCTTCAGACCATGCTTCAGATCCAGAGAAGATTCAGACGCTGCGGACACTGAAGCAGCATGTCCAGATCGAAGCGCTGGCTTCTTTAGGCTTTCCAAAGCGGTTTGGAGCTTCTGAGCCACTTCGGAAAAGCTTTAGAGCCGCTTCGGAGATCCAGCCATATGGTATAATGGGGAATCAACAAAATATCTATAACTTTGTTGTTTTTGTCCGATGTGGATGAAACTTGAAGGGGTGGTAGCCTCTGCTGAGAGCACGAAGCCTGCTAAGTTTCAGGAAGATAGGTGCAGGGGTTTGGGGGGAACTGCACCCTAAATTCTTGAAAGCAAAACTCATGTCACGTGTATGTGTTACACCACAGGGGGGTGAAAACTGCAGGGGTGGTGGCCCCTGCTGAGGCCACAAAGCCTTCCAGGTTTCAAGGAGATAAGTGCAGGGGTTTGGGGGAACTACACCTCAAGCTGCGGAAAAGCAACACTCGTGACATGGGTGACACTGTGTGTGCTAGGGTGCAGCAGGGTGAAAGCTGCAGGCCTGCTAGCCCCTGCTGTGGCCACAAAGCCTGCCAGCTGTCAAGGAGATCGGTGCAGGGGGTTCTGGGGCCCTGCACCTCTAGCTGCTGACAGGCAAAACTTGTGTCATGGGTGCTTGTGCAACTGACTGTCTCTGTCTTGGGGCAGTTGATTGTCTGTATTCAATCAACTGCCCCAAGACAGAGACAGTCAGTTGCACAAGCACCCATGTCACAAGATTTGCCTGTCAGCAGCTTGAGGTGCAGTTCCCCCCAAATCCCTGCACCTATCTCCTTGAAACTTGGCAGGCTTTGTGGCCTCAGCAGGGGTCACCATCTCTGCAATTTTCACCCTCTTGTGGTGTAACACATACATGGGACATGAGTTTTGCTTTCAAGAATGTAGGGTGCAGTTTCCCCCAAACCCCTATACCAATCTTCTTGAAGCTTGGCAGGCTTCATGCTCTCAGCAGAGGCTACCATCCCTGCAAGTTTCATCCAAATCAGACTAAAAACAAAAAGTTATAGATATTTCATTGATTCCCCATTATACCCTATGGCCGGATCTCCGAAACAACTCCAAAGCTCTGAAGCCGCTTCGGCCAAATCGAAGCGGGAAACCAATCCGGAGCTCCAGATTGGATCCCTGGCATCTGAGGCAGCCGGATCCGAAGCCAAATCAAATAGCTGCCTATTTGCACAGGCCTAATGCACAGTCACTATAATAATGGACCAGTGGCTATGTAATTATGAGAAGGACCTGCATTACATTAGCAAGCTTCATACAGAAGTTCCTGGAAGTGTCTGTACCTGCCATGGAAATTCAAATATCCCTAGGAAGATTTTCAGCAGTCTTGGCTTTGAATGCCTATTCTTACATATTTTATTGGGGACACGTGTAAAGCACAACAAAATTATACCAATCCAGTTAGGACTTGAAGGAAACAACATGGTACCCATGAGACCTGCAGGTGGAGGTCTAAAAGTGGGAAGGATGTCATTATTCACACTAGCTAGCATACAGTTGCAATACAGACAAGATCATTTTAGCAAGAGGGTGGCATCATAGCGACACTTCCAACATTTGTTTTTTATGTGCTGAAAACCAAATGCTCACCTAGTATAAATGTGTTTAGCTGCATGGGAATCCACCAAGATATGCCTGTTGACAGCAGACAAGGACTCAGTCCTAGAGCTTTATGGGACACTGGCCCCTCAAATTATTTCCTTTTCCCTTTATTAATGGACTGTGACCCCTCCCTTCCAGTCTATGATCTCCCAGGCCCACACACATCTGGATAGTGAAGGAATGGTGGAGGCGCATGCATCGCCCCCTATTAATGCTCACTGTTAGTGGGCCCTATCAGTACAGAATTTCACATGTGGTGGGACTGCAAACCAGAAGGCAGTAATGCCAGCAAAGGATTGCAGTCTATGTCTCTTCTGGGCAGTGGGGACAGAGCAGCTCGGAACCACTGCACTGACTGAGAAACAGTAAGACAGAGTTGTGTATGGGCTCACCTCTCCTTTACAGTTTGACAGCTGGCTCCTAAAGGCTGAAACAGATTTGCTCTATTTTTAAAGGGAAGGCCTCCCTGCCACAGAGGTCCAGCTGGGACTGTCACAAAAGCAACTACAACTGTTTGAGAAACATATGCAATGAACTGGAACAAGAAGGAATCAGAAGCATAGCAAGCCAGTGTTCATGGCTGCCAGAAAAACAGCCCATACCCTACCCTGCAGGGCTGAGGGAATATTGGCTATTAAGAAGGGCTCTGGAAACCCCAGCATCCTGAGTTCTGGCCCCAGTTTCTGCTAGTTCATGGCCTGAGGAAAGAGGAGGCCCTGGGACAAGTGGCAAAGGTCTCAGTTTCCAAGTGTCTGGGTTAACGAGCTCCAGTCTGAGTTTTGAAATGCCAAGTTTGAGTCTGAGTTTCCAGGTACCAAATGCCAACATGAGGTCAGAATCTGCAGGCCGTCCCCTCAGAGCTTCCCCCAAGAGGCTACAGCAAAGGGTGGGTATCAGTGCAAAAACTTTGTCCAGTCATGTCTTTTACAGAGCAGAGGATGAATTTAGTAGCTCCCCGAGTCCCACCTGCTCAGTACCACTGGCCTCCTCTTGTTAATTACACTGCCCTGAGCCACTTCAGCTCCCTATAGAAAGTGTTGTTCTCTCCAGTATGTCTCTGGAAGAGCCTGTCGATGAAGGGAGGTGACCCCAAAAGATCCTCCTACCCAAAGGCCTGAGGCAGGGAGAGCTCCAGAGCTTGGAGAAATGCTGAGCAGAGCCCAATAAGGGTTCAGTCTGCTTATCTGTGAGAGGAGACGGACAAACCTGTGAAAGGCATCCGCAGAACCAGGCCAGGTAAGACTTAGCCAGGCGTGTCCTATTTAAATTGGGATCAACCTATACCTGCTGAGGTGCAAACAGGGCCAAAGAAACAGTTTGTCCAAACCTGTGGAATGCTGTACTACATGATGTCAATAGGGCTCTGCCTCTATAGAAAAGGAAACAGAAAAATTTCTCACTTTCCCTTATTCATCCTAAAGCAGCACTGTAAAAAGGTCAAACCCCAGCTATGCCTCCCACCCTCCTTTTAAAATTCCCCTCTTCCCTGGAATGCCTTCCTAGGAGATTTTAGTCTAAAGATAATTCCCTCTCACTCCTTGTGATGAGAAGTTGCTGACAGTCCTGTGACCCCCACCTAATGCCAGAGGAGTTACTATGCAGGGGGCCCAGTGGAGTTACCACTGGGCCCCCTCCCCTACCTGGAGCAAGGAGCTAAAAGCCCCACACAATCAAGGAACTCTCTACTTCCTTCAATGTATCCCTGATACATTGCCCCAGCCCCACACAGACATCTCCCATAACGATTGGCTGACCATGAGTCTGATGTCATAATACCAATGAAAAGTTGGGTTTGGCTACTGCATTACAAATCCCTGGCAAAGGATATGTGGGGAACACCATAGCTCCAACCACCAGTTGGTGACTGACTCCCAAGCTGGATCACACTACAATCAAGAGGCCCCAGAGTCTTCTAGGAGGCTAAGTGCAGAAAGAAGGGCAAGTGCTAGACTTCCTTCTGGGGGCCATGACCTCCTGCTTCAGGCAAAAAAAAAAAAAGGTAAATTTAGAGCAGGGCTGGAAATAGGCAGAGAAGGGATGAGAGCATGGAGCTCTGCTGCTCTCAAACTCTCAGTGAGAGTCCTAGCATCTGGTGCAGGGAGACAATGTCTAGGCCTCTTCTGCACCCTCTGCTTTTCTTTTTCCAACTGTTGGGGATAGATGACATCTCTTGGCTTCTCTCAGACATGCAGTGTGGCCGAGGGCTGCAGCTCTTTTAACCATGGTGGTTAAAGGAGAAGAAAGGAAGGACTTGTTTGGGAGTTGTCCAAGAAGCCTGAAGAGAAGGCTGAAACCCTAGAGAAGGGCAATGACAAAACTCCAGAGTGATGTACAGGATGGAAGGGGTATGCCAGAAAGTCAGACCACAAACAAGGAAATAAAATGGGACCCTAGAGTTCCTAGTAGGCCAGAGAACAAAGCCCAAGGAAAATGAAAACCATGGGAGACCAGAGGTACCCACAAGGCAGGTAGCATAGAAGAGCCTGGCCTAGGGAGAAGGGCAGCAGGAAACTGGAGAAGACAAAGGGAACCTATAACCTGTGTGGAGAGAAGCCCAGGACAAAGGAAACCCCACTGCACAGAAGGAGCCAGCAAGCCTATGAGAAAAGAAAGAATCTCAGGAAGTGGACTGTGCTGCACAGGATTCCTCAAAGTTGGAAAGAGACAGGTGACCTCCCAGAACTTCCTCTATGAGCTGTTGTCTCTAAGCTGTGTTCTCTGTCTCACAAGAATGCCCGTCTCAGGTAGGCACATGATTTCTTCTGGGCCCTGGTAATGTTTCCAAGTCCTAGAGTTCTGCTAAAGCTAGATTACCTCAACCCCCATACTGGCATGCAACTCTCAGCTAGGTCTCTTCTGACACAGGCTGGCTACCAATTGTAGGATGGAGTAGATGGGAGAAAATAGTGCATGTGTGAATGCCACGTTGTATGCAGCACTATCTGTAAATGTCAGCAGCTCCAGGCAAACTTGGTCCCGGTGCAGTGGGGAGCAGAAAACTAGACTCGACAGTCCACCTACGCTATGACGGAGATGCACTGTGGGACTGAGGTGGGATGGAGCCTTGGAATGATTGCATTAGTGATCTGCACCTACAACAGAACTCTTGCAGCTCTACATCCATTATGCCTATTAGTATAGGAAGCTCTTTTTGTTCTCTTTTAGGCCTCTCTGTATTGCTGGAGTGGTATAAAGGGGTCTTAGTGGAATGGAAAAATGGCCCCTGTGAACAGTTTACTCTGAGATCACTCTGGTGAAATTCTTAAGACTATCAGGTCAGTAAAGGTGTCAGAATTGGTTTTTAAGTAAAATTCCCTACCAGATAATTAAAAAAACCTCCAACAATTAAAGTCAAACAAATAAAAATGCCAGAAGATTTTAATACAGTAACTACAAGGATATAAAAGAAACCACTTGGTCCATTCAACATAACCCATCCTAGTTATACTTGCAAATCAGCTTGTGAAATTCAAACGCTGACATAAATTAGACCAGATGTGCCATTGCTCACAAGCGATAATATTTATTACTGCAATTTCTTCTTTCCAGCTTTGTGCGAGGCCAGACAGGATTCCATTTCTTTTAAGTAAAAAAATGTGCAAAGCAGTTAGGGAGTTTTGCTTAAATCCCTGAACAAAAAGGAATGATGCATTTGTTTCTCAGTTTCTTGAAGGAGCAAAGAATAGATGTTTATCAGGAAATGAGTAATGCATATGATTTGGCTTTCAGCAGAGGTGGAAGTGCATACAGTAGGTTCCAGAATAGGTTAGCAAAAAATTAGTTAGCACCAAGTAGGAAAAGAATGATGTGTTTATTCTCTGCAAAGCATTCTTGTTTAAGCTTAATAAAAATGACTGAACTAAAAAATCCTAGTGATGTAAACTCCTCTTGATAGCAAGTGTTTTTCCATATACAAAACACTGCATTTTAAAGCAGGAGTATGAGAGATTTTTAAGCTCACAAGGCAAGATTTTAGGACACCAAACATGAATTTCAATGGGAGATAGGGATCTAATCTGTTTGGGCACTTCTGAATAACCCACTATATGCTTCTGTGCTTTTTTAGGCACTTACTCCTTCTGAAAATCTATCAGAAATATTAGTTTTCTAAATGATTTACATAACATAATAAAAATCAATAATTTTATGAAGCAATTAGAAAACAAAAATTAGCACAGTGATCTCAACCAAGGTGCCACAACAGCATAGGGTGCCTTGAGATCCTTTCAAGGGAGCCGTGGGGTGCCACACAATGTTAGCACTGCTAGGTGTGCAAACATGATTCATAAGAAAAACCCACAGATTTCTAATAGCAATCCATAGCTGTGGTCTTTCTGAGGCTTTTGCAACTGAAAAACTGATCTATTATTGTTTTGTAGTTAAAAGAGTAAAAAAACTTAGAGCTGGCACTTTTTAAGGAGCACCTCAAGTCTGTCCAGGGTGCCCTGAGTCTAAAAAGGTTGAGAATCACTGATTTAGCAAATTTGTTTTATTCTTCTTTGGATTGAAACTTTTTCCTGCAGGATTTGTGATCCAAGTATTCCAGCAATTTGCCAGTCCTTCAGAAAGAGATATTGAAGCAGGTGAATGATAAGTGAAACTGTCTGCGTAACCTGCTCCAGAAATGTACATAAATCAAGCATATATAAATAGTAAAAACCAAAGCAAAATCTACAAGGTTAGTCATGCCAGGCAAAAACATGCATCATTTTAAATATACAGCATTTCATCCAACTGCCTTTTAAAACAGATTTAAAGCATAATTTTCAGAAACAGAAACTTTAAGACGTAACAGTGACTGAATAAATAACAGCCTTAAATGACTGATGATCTGTCTGAAGCTAGGATAGAAAGCTCTGTTTAACCAGGACCAGCCAACATTTCACAGGGCAAAGCAAACATCAAAAGATTTTTCAGTCTGGTAGTGCTACATCCTGCATCATAGGTAAAGGTCAAACTAAAACCATGCATTACAGCAGCACATTCCCAACAAAGGTTTCAGTGGGAGGCCTGATGCTGTATTCCCTCCACCCTGGGAGTCCTATTTTTCTCCCTTCCTCCCACAAACCTACAAAACATAACTGCATCAGTTCTCTCAGGAGTTATTCCTGGTTTTCACCAGTACAAAGGAGAAGAGAACTGGGCCCCAAAAATTCCCCAAGGAAAACAATCAAGGTCCAGGGAGTGTAAAAGCAGCAGGTGGGCAGACTGCAACCAGTGAATGAAAACAGTCACTAGGGCAATTGTGCTTCATATCACCTTTCGGAGTCATGTGACAAATAGCAAAAATGCAACAAAGCAAATCAAAACCCAACATCTGTAACTGTTGGGTACCTAGTTGACATCTTGCCCAAGTAAAACTAGGGTGGCAAAGAATTCAGGATGACGGCAGCAGCAGACCAGAGGAAGAGATGAACCACAATTGGAACCAATGGTGAACAGCTGCTAACATTGCACCCAAAAAAAACACACACCTACAAACACAAACATAATGGAGAAAAGAGTTTAAAAGTACCATTTCCCCTTGTCTGCCAAAACGCAACAGAAGCAGTTGCTTGGTCTTCCACATATCAGTGGCAAAGAACAGTCACTGAGAATGGGTTGTGTGCAGCAAAGAATGTTAACTCTCTCCTCCCTGTTAAACATTTGGGGTGAAGACACTTGTCAGTCACCACCAGCTTCTTTGAAGTCAAGGGGGTCAGAAAGACATCTAGAGAAATTGTTGTGGTTGCAATGAAGTCAGTGGGCCTACAGTGAATTGTACCAGCTGAAGATCTGATGCATTTTAAGATCCTAACTCTGCTTTTCATCATGGCTGTAGCCCTGGGCATCTCACCACAGCAGAGGAGCAGGCATGTGAACACCATAGCAGAGGAGCAGGCAGATGTCCCCTAGGAACCTACATAATGAGGAATGTACCCCTCTAGACCCATTTCCTGAGTCTTTCACCGACACATCAACCAGCTTCCCCATCTTTAAATCTATTGCAGGCAGTTCATTTTGGGAGGGGGAGGGAATCAATCCCCTATCTCTTGTGCATCTGGGGAGCTGGAAGTGTTTTTTACTCAGATCTATCACACATCATGAAAGTACGTCTGCTCGGATTTTTTTCAATCAGCATTTTTCTTGCGCCTACAAATGGCACTTTTAGCTGTTATCATAAGTATAAGGGCAACACTGCTCCAGGCACAAGTTAAGCAGCTGTGGTTGCTGGAAGCAAACAATGATGCAAAGCTGAGAATTTAAAGCCAGATCCCACTGCACCCATTAGGTGCCTAAGTGTGACCCAGCTCCACCCTGCTAGAGTCTCTGAAAACAGTTAAATGCCAAAGGTGGGAGGGTGAGTGGGTCCTTCTCCCCCATGTTTTTTGTCTTAGTCTTTAAGGCTAAAAGGATGGCATTAAGAAAGCTGATGTATTAACGATTCTTTAGGGACTTAAGCAGAGTGGAATAGGGTGACACTTAGACACTTAATATGTAAAATAGGATTTGGCCCTTAGTATTCAAATGTTGGAGGTAAAAGACCTGATCAAGCTGACCCTCAAACACTTACTGAACAGCAGCAAACTCCAGAAATAGCCAAACAGAAATGACTGGAACTCTTTAATGTAGCTCCATATGAGCATCTCTTGTTGTCCAGTGTATGGAGAGATTTTACAGCAGGCTCTGAGAAAGGTTTGTCCTCTGGTGCCTCAGCTACAAGGTAAGCGTTAGGATAACAGCAGCAATGGAAATAGAGCACCACAGATGAGGGCCCTAACATTTAAAGGGAAGTCCTACACAGGCTGTTGGCTGGAGAGGGAGAGAAGCTATGGTTAGTGATTTTGCAGTTTAAACAAGGTGTTACACTGACTCCCAGCCAAACAGATTTCATAGACATTTGGGCTGGAAAGAACCCCGGAAGTCAGCAGGGATCTTAGGATCCCAGCAAGATAAACATCAAAATGTGTCTTGAAGGCATTCAAAGTGGGTGCTTGAACCATCTCCGACAGCAGTCTATTCCAAACCTTGGGGGCATGGACAGTAAAGAAGTTCTTCCTTATGTCCAGCCAGAAATAATTCATGTGTTCCTGAGTTAGATCCCTTCTCTATGCAGGACAACCCTCTTCTGGCACGCTAAGCCATGCTAATTGCTCACATGCTCCAAACCAAATACATCAGGAGCTGTATTTCACCACATCCTGTTTTAAGAGGAATCGGAGGACATCATCCGAGAGCCCAGGAATTTTCTTTCCCTCGTTCATTGTGGCTTCCCCGTCAGCAGGTGCTGAGAAACAAGCATTACGGGAATGATTTGGAAAGACCTTGATGTCATCTCTGTTCAAGACCATTTGAGCTATCTGGAGACTGCGCAAGGCATATTTTGTCCCATCCTTGCTGGCCAACTCTGAAATTTTCTGGGATAGACACTGTGAAGCTGCCTTGTATGCTGGATCCCCTTGGCCAGGCTGCACCTGGCAGCATTTTTCATAGAAGTTCTTTAGAGAATTTTTAATGCTAGCTCCTTCATTAGTGCCTTCATGTTCAGATGTCCAAGATGACAGAATGTCACTAGGCTGGGAGGGCTGAAACTCTGCATCTGAATGGTGCCTGGGATTTGCCTTCTCACAGAACTTGGTCCAGAAGCCCATAGTAACCAAAGAAGTACCATCTTCAGGATCTTGGCTGTTATCACCTGCAGGCACAGAACAGGGTGAAATGCATTAAACATTTAGCAGTACAGAGGAATTCCCGAACGGCTGCAGATGATTAACAGAGTTGTCCTTGAGGCACCAACAAAAAAAAAATCTCTTGCTTACTGAAGTTTCACTAATAATCTCAAAATCAGGCTGCCCAAAGGTATGACCCTATTAAATGCTGAAAGAAACCTGGTCATGCTCAGAAGAGGACTATTGCAAAATTCTGACCAGGCTGCCAGAAGGACTGCCTGTACACGTTTGTCAGAAGATATGTTACACTACTGTACTAGATTTTACTGGTGCCCTGGCCTCATTCTATCTCCAGCTGGCCTTATTTATTTTGTGGCTGGTACTACATGGCTCTTTTCTGTCCAGAAAAGAAGTGGTAATTTGCTGATTTTCTGCTGCCAGTGGCCATTACCCATTGCCCAGGCTGGCCCAATGGGAAGGCAATGGATCTCCAGGCTACCAACTTAGGCAATTTACTGCCTGGTTTCATTTTTTCCACAGCTCACTTTGTTTTTACATTTTCATAAGAGCAGAAGACTAGAAGGGGTCTCCCAAACCAAAAAGACCAGTCCCCTGAGTTTCCAGGCATCCATTTGTCCATATGGGTTCACAAAAACATCCATTCCAGCCACTCTAACATGCCACAGTAAAATAGTACCCTACAAGTAAGAACCTACCAAATGTCACAGGGAAATAGCTGGAGAGACAATGGCACCAACCTGGATTTGTTAGGTAAAATAAGACCAAGTCATTCCAGGCAGTGAACCACAACCCATGCTACAAGAGGCCTTATCTTACCGCTCCTGTGCGATGCAGATTCCTGTCCCCAGCCTTTGGCCAGAATCTAAGTGTCAGATCCAAAGCTCATTTAAGCCAACATGCATTTCCAACAACCCTGCTGGGCTTTGGACCAGACTCATGACAGAACAGCCTGTGCTCCCCTTTCCTAAACCCCATTTTTCCAGCTCTCGCAGACTAAATTCTGCTGCTAAACCTTTTAGCGGTAACTTATTTTCCATAAACCACTGGATCTTTCCAGTCCAGTCTTAGCACTCACCTTACTGTCTTACAGATACACCTTCCTTTTATTATGCAACAAGGGGGATCTCTCCTGCTCTCGTGGAAATCTATGGAATACCAGGCAGATATTTCTTATTAATGTACCAATCATGGCGGGAAGGCACTGTGCAGCTGAACATGAAGTCAGGAGGGCTTTTTACAATGCTGGTGCATCTCATCATTGCTTTGTGGCAGCAGAAAGAGCATTTCTCTATATCAGCACTGCTGACTGCTTTCTCACCCCCAAGGCTTCCCTCTAAGCTGATCTGCACAACTCCTGAGCCACATACCAAGGGGAATTTCTAAGGACTTGTTTCTGTTCTTTACTGAACAGCTACTAGCTTTACAATCTCTGGTAGGTATGTAAGCAGTATACAGAGTCGGAAAATAGCTGAGAGTCTTTCATAATTCATTGGCATATGAAGTGGAGCACAGCCCTTCATTTCAGTAAGAGATCTTGTTCAAAGGGAATCTCAACTGTGGTACAGAAGGGCTTTTCAATTTTTTTCCCAATAGATGGAAACAAAGCAGTCCTCACTTACTGCATGCTCAAAGATTCATTCATATCAAATTAATGCGTCAGTGAAGCTGTACTGTAGGTTGCATCTTTATTTCAGGAGAATTGCCTCCTCCTCCTTGCCCCCTTTGATCTTTTCTTTCAAATTCACTTCACCCCAATTCTGTTTTTTTGAGAAGAATTTATCCTTGTCCTGCCATCTGTCATTTCTAATATAGTACAAGGAAAAGCTTACGTGGCCTCCTTTTTACATCAATCTATACCACTGCAGTCATAGTACAAAGCTAATCAAAGAGAAGAGATCCATTTTCTACTAATAATCTATCAGCCTCGGTGTCCAGCTTACATTAGATTGGAAGGATCATGCAACTCCAGAAAGGCAATCAAATGTCATTTGCACTCAGACTCGAGCAGCATTTTGGATATCTCTGCCATCTCCTTGCTACTTGTTACATTCAGCTTGCAGCTTTATTTTGTCCGAAAGCAAAAGCAGTAGCAGCAGCAACTTTTAGCTTAAACCCTCCAGGATTCAGTAAGAGCAAAGCCCGGTTAGCTTCACATGATCCAGAAAGACTTCTGTCTAGGCCCTTTGTCATGCAGTTATAACCTCAGCATGAATGGTATTTTCCATCTTTCTTTAGTTGTAGCCAGCCCACCAAAGAAATGACCTGCAGTTATTAAGGGATGGATATATTTTTTTCTAACTGAAGATATTCAATTATATTATGAAGATGATGCTATAGATGTCTTTGGTGTCTTGTTTTTCAGTGGAAAGCAGCTATCTCAAAGTGGTAGTCACCCTGAGCCTGATCTAATGGGAGTCTTGCTATAGACTTCAAAAGGCTTTGGATCAGGCTCCAGAAATCAGTGCTCACCAAAGACCACAAATGTGTTTAACCAGCAACCATAACTCAGATTGTGGTGGTCAGCTGACAACACCCTAACCACAGTGCATGACTGATACCATTTAGGAAACATGTCAGTGACCTCCAAATAACAGGGATGACAAAATTCAAATCTCTGCACCCAGCTAAATCATCTTAGTTTTTTGCAAACTCTCTCCATACTCAAGCCCCAGCCTAAAAAAACCTTAGCATTTTGTTCATATGACCCTAAGCCTTTTCCATGTGGCTTTCTTAATGTGATACAAATCCAACACAAAGGAGCTGATCCAAAATCTGTTAAGCTATAGAGGGATCATTGTTCGACCTGTCAGAGCATGTTACATGTTATTCTCTCACTTTTTATGTTCTCTCTTCAGTTCCAGTCCAAATCACAACATAAAATATTTCCCATTCCTTATTAATGGAACACACCATTCTGCTTGCTCTTGCTTCTTAGAATTCAGAATAGGCAAGCATCACCTCTGAGCTTTCTTGACTACCACTGTAGTACTTAAACTAGTCTCTGACACCACCCTTGGCCTTCTGCTTCTCCAAATAATCTGCTATCAAGCTGCAGAATTTTTTCAGTGAATATAAATTCTTCAGAAATATGCTGCCCCCGACCCCTTAAAACAACTGGCTTCCAACAGATAATTTGCTTAGGAACTAAGGGAGCTTGGAAGTTTTATGCCTGGAGGGATGAGCTACTGTTTTGTGGTGGTCCAAGGGATGTGCTTGTGATGGGGACTCCAGTGCACATTCTTGGAGGATTTTGAGGCCTGCAGAATGAATCCACTCTCCAACTTCTCCCTTGTCTCCCACAGCTCAGTCTCTCCATGATGCTCTGCAGAGAACAGTCTGCAGGAGGTACAGGCTTCCTGACAGCACAGGAGATCTGTAGCACAGAATCTCATGCACCTGCTTTTCAGGGCAATCGTCTAGATTTTCTCACTCTTGCCTAATAAAACCCAATACTGCTATGGCTTCAATGGGCCTGATCACAAGGCTTCAACAAACCCAGTCCAACATCTGCTGAGGTCAGTGGACAGGGGAATGCGTATGCAGCAGGCACGGAGAGTTAGATTCTTAGCAGGGCAAACCCATGGAACCCCAGTTGTCTTCAGTGGCACTGAATGGCCTACACCAACAAAAGATCTGACTCAAACTGTTTTTAAGTGTCTTCACTATTTCTACTCCCAAGCAAGCATTCAAACAACCTATTCCATTACTCATATCTTGATTTCATTCTCATATGACAGATAGTCACCACTAAGAAGGTATATTATTTCACCCGCCTCCCCATTTCATGGTAATTGGAGACCGTAAGCTTTTGCATTTCTTTGCACAAAACTTGGAGGATGATAAACGGATATTCTGTGTTTATAGCTCTGCTGTTGATAATTTTAAAGTCTCCATATGGTACAAGTGAGTCTCTGTGCATTACAAATCTTGTACTAGGGACTCTGTTTTGTGATACAATGATGCCGCATACATTATTACTTTCACTTTCTTACATTGTCTCGTACCTCCATTTGAGAACCTATATATAGCCATACTAATGCCTCTGCCAAGCAAATACCGCTTTAGAATGAGCCACTATGCTGCCAGATTCTTGGAGAGAAAGTCTTACCCAGTGTGGCCTCTCCCTCCTTGGGCTACTGCCCTGACCCCCAAGCTGCTGCTTTATCCCTTTCACACAGGGGTTTGGCTGAAGAATTCATGTACCTGCTGATCAACCAGCCACAGCCCTGTTTGCCTCTCTCATTACCCTCCCCATATACCACTGCAGATGGAATTTGCAGAGGCCATGTATGGGATACCATTCCCCTGTGAGGGTCCATGACCTGTCTCCCTCCCCTACATGGCAGCTTTGTACCTGTGACCTGAATAGTAGAGAGCTGCTGCAGCAAGGCTTTCATACCTTTGAAAGTATTTGTTGTTAAGTATCCTGCAATAAGGCTGATTAACTGTCCTCCTTCAAGGTGTAAGCTAATTGCCACAGGGCCCAGGAAAACAATCTATCCACATACAGGACTGCTAAAATTAGTGAAATGTTTTTGGCCTTACTCAGTGCCCTTTGAAATCAGTGGCAGACTTTCTACTCCTGAGGAGGAGGAAGAGGAGATAGAGGACTAGCTGGAGGTTTCTGGCTGCTTCTGCATGGCTCACAAAGGAAGGATCAAAGATGTAAGGAGGCAGCAGTACTATTCCATGCAAGAAGTCGTGCACTCCTAAAATTAAAAATCCATGGAACTGCAATGTCATGTTTGGATCCACTGCTAATACTGGTTGCAGCAACATTCAGCTCCCCCCACACACCTTCAGTTTTCTCTTTCAGACTGCCCCACTTGCAAAGTGCATCCCCCAACTCACATGTATGGCAGCAATAGTACCCATGCAGGACCATTTTAAAATATAGCTGATACTCCATGAGCTTTCTAATGGAACGGGTGTCAAATCAGGACATCTGTGGGCTGATTATCAGTCCCAAACCCTCAAGTAGATGGCTTACCCTGCTTTTACCAAACTCTTGGTAGTCTGGCCCTCTCAAAGCCACCTACTGCTGTTATGGGCTGATGCAAAGAAAGCCTTTTCCAGAACCTAGCAACTCTGCTATATATACATCTTATTTATTAACTTTTTATGTATATGTTCACCTTGGGAACAATATGGAACCCACTTCTTTACAAAGTGTGGCAGTGACATAGACTGAATGCTTTTGAGGAGATTTTCAGAGGCAACACCAGTGGGGCGCTTAATTTCACTTTGTGCATACAAAAACTCCCTCTTCGCCACTTCATTCTTCCACTTACTCCAACTTCTTTCCAATGATCTACCTCCCCCTTCCAGTCTTCAGGGTAACAGCTATCCATCCTAGAATGTCTGGAAAGTGCCTAGCACATAGCACTCAAGCATAAATAAATAAATGGCCAAGAATTGGATTTGAGGACACAAGACGTAACTTCTAGTCTTGTGTTCCTAATGATGTAGTCACTGATTCTCAACCAGGGTGTTGGAAGATCCTTTTAGGGGTGGTGTAGGGTGCCACCCAATATTAGTACCATCAGGCATGCAAACACCTACGCATGACTCTCAAGATAAAGTCAGAGGTTTCAAATAGAAATCCCCAGTGTCAAAACCATTCTGATCTGTTGTTGTTTTTATGATTTCTTTGAAATGAAAGAATTGCTTCTTTTTTTTTCCATAGTCAAAAATCAAGTGAAAGCTAAGAGTTGGCATTTTCCTAAGTGGGTGCCTTGCGTCTTAAAATGTTGAGAACTAGTGTTTTAACATCAAACCAAAAAAAGAAATTTTGGTGATGCCAGAAAGTCTGTTTGTTTAAAGGTTAATGCAGACAGCCTGCTTAATAAAAGACTGATGTATTTCACATGTGATCCTAGAACTTTTGTCAATGGAAGTAGAGGACTGTGACACAATCACATTAGCTCGGGGCAGATCGCCATCTTAGAACCAGAAAAAAAATCAAATCATACACTAGAAGTCAAACACCTACTATAACATTTTGTAATAAAATAAAAATAAGTATTTTTGCCATGATTTGTGTTTGCATGTATATAGAGGTGACTGCATAACAACTCAAAAATAAATTCTTAGTCTTGTATATTGTGTGGGGTCCGTGTGCGTATGGTGAGGGTTTGTGAGGGGGTGTGGCCATGTGTGGGAGGGGCATAGGGTATGTTGGGGAGTTGTGGGGGCATTGTGTGGGTGTGTGGCATTTGTGGGGTGTTAGAAGGTGAGGAGGTGTGGGGACCCCCTGCACTCTCCCCATGGAGCAGCAGCAGGCAGGAGCACTTGGGGCGCTCGTGCCCAGCACAGATGCTGGTGCCCAGCAGCGTGTGGCTCCAGCCAGCGCTGCACATCATGGCGAGAGGTGCAGCCTGTGCCAGGCAGTCTCTATCGTTGGTGCTCTTCATACAGTTGCACAGCCTCCACCAGGCCATCTCTGTTGCTGATGCTCCCTGCCACACATGTGCAGTCCCCATACTTGCACAGCATGGGAGGAAAGCCCCATGCACTGAAGGCAGCTGCCTGTGCTACTCCCTGCAGGTCCAGGGGTAGGGAAGGCAGCCAGCTCCAGTGCATGGGGCTTTCCTTCCATGCAGCACGAGTGTGGGGGCTGTGTGCGTGTGCCAGGGAGTGCTGGTGATAGAGATGACCCAGCAGAAGCTGTGCCCCTTGCTGCGATGTGCAGCACTGGCTGGAGCCATGTACTACTGGGCATCAGTGCCTGTGTCAGGCACACGCGTCCCAAGCCCTCCTGCCTACTGCTGCTGCCTGTCAGGGCTGCATGCCATAAGGGGAAGGTATGGGGGGGTCCCTGACACCTCCTACCCTCCCTTACACCCACAACTTACCTAGCCAAGCTCCACACTGCCACTGGCCCCCCCCCGGATGCCGGCTCTGCACTGCCACCAGCCCCAGCCCCATGCTCCACCCTCTACCTCTGCCGCTTCTCTGTTTGCTGCCGAGAGAGAGCCAGATGCCAGGGAAGCCGAGCAGGTCCCCAGCAGCTGCTGCAGCAGCCCTGCCTGGAAGCTGTGTGCTGGCAGGGCCAGACCCTTCCACCCACGAAGGTGGGAGCAAGGCACAATAGGATATGTTGTGGGTGTGTGTATACGTGGGCACCTCGCTCCCACCCTCCTAGGCAGAAGGGCTAAGCAGGGTGCGATTTGTTGGGGAGTGCCGCAGGCCAGATAAAAGTGCCTGGACGGCCAGATCTGGTCTGCAAGCTGTATTTTGCCCACCTCTGTATTAGCCTCTTCTTCTGAATATGTTCCTGCAACTTCAAAGTAATTAGCCCTTATTCCAGAACTCTAGTCAAAACATTTTTGAAAAGGAAGGTGCATTTCCACATGAAAGGGAACATGGAAACTTCTTTTTTCTGACACCCGTCTCCGCTCCTCATATTTGGCTGACTTGGATTCGCTTTTGGGTCTGCAAAGACATAGCTGGAGAAAACTTCAAGCACTTGTGATATCAGTGTATGAAGGGTCAAAGGCTTCTTAATAAACAGGATTTCCCAACGCTAGCAGCACAGGAAACTAGCACAACAATATCTTCAATGGCAGAAACATTTGAATGGGGACACAGGCAGACAAAGGTTCTTTGGGTAAATGTGATATCTTTTGTTAGACCAAATAAGTAGTTGGAAAAATTGTTCCCTGCAAGTTTTCAGGTGCAAACACCCTTCTTCCAGTGAATGAAGACACTGCATTGTTCTCCTGACTTCCAGTTAAGAGATCTGTTAATTTCTCAGAACCACATGCTATTGGCACCTTCCTCTGTGTTGCTAAGTACTACATAGGAAGCATGGAGCTAACAATAGAACAGCTGCCACCTCTAGTTAAAGAGAATGTGCTGGAGAATTGTTCAAATCATAACCCAACAGGGCTAGGAATTTTAGAGACTGAAGACAGCTGTTTGCCAAGCTTCTGCTCCCAGGTTGCCTCCATCAAATTACTTTAAAAAGGGGGCTCTAAATTAGAGACAAGAAAACTGGGTGAAAAAATTAGCTCTTCTTAGCTAAGTACTATTTTTCATTCAATTGTTATGGAGCCACAAAAAACTGCCCTCTGTCATCTGTGGGATGTTAGTCAACTCAGAAATTAGCTAGATGGTGCTAGATGTTATATTTGTGATAACATGGCTGTTGTCATCATCAATGAACCTCCTGCTGGACACAGTGCTGAGGCATGCTTGTAATGACAGTACTGAAATGCCCAAGCATTAAATGAGATAGATACGTGGCTGCTTCCCACAATAACAAGCGTGTCTGTTCTTCATAGATTCGGAAATCTTTGGACCAGTAAAACTATCAGCATCATCTAGTCCAGTGAGGGCCAACGTTTTTGGTACGAGTTCCACAAAGTAGCTCTACACCCTTCCCACGTGCCACTCTGACCCTTTTTCCTTTATACAATCTGTGCTCCCTAACCAAGCTGCTGCTCTGCTTTCTGCTCCCTGCTTGATCTGATGCTCTGCCTTCTGCTCCCTGCTCTATCTGCCACTGTGCTGCCTGTCCCATCCCTAATCTGCTGTGTGCCATACACCAAGGCTGCCCATGCCACTGGTTGGCTACCCCTGATCTAGGCTGATCTCCGGCAGAGCACAGAACTTGACCCAATAATTAGGCCGTGATATATTCAAAGATACCTTATATGAAGTCAGTGCCACTCTAATGGATAAAATCTCCCCACCAAAAGATACCAGCCTTTTATCCAGCTCTGCATAATAAGCTGTTTCATAGATTTTATAGACTTTAGGGCTAGAAGGGACCTCATAAGATCACTGGGTCCAGGCCCCTGCCCAAGGGGCAGGAAGTCAGCTAGGGTTAAAGGATCCCAGGAAGATAAACATCCAAATGTTTCTTGAAAGTGTTCAGAATAAGTGCTTGCACCATCTCTGGGGGGAGCTTGTTCCAGGCCTTGGGGGCTTGGGAAGTAAAGAAGTTTTTCCTTATGTCTACCCTAAAACAGTCGCAGGAATTTGCGACCATTGGACCTCATCATCCCCTGGGGTGCTCTGGTGAACAGGTGTTCCCCGAGATCCTGTGGATGACTACACAGTCCGGTGGGTGGCGAATTGGCTAGAGGGTCGCACCCAAAGAGTCGTGGTAGATGGGTCGGTCTCGACCTGGAAGGGTGTGGGCAGTGGGGTCCCGCAGGGTTCGGTCCTTGGACCGATACTCTTTAATGTCTTCATCAGCGACTTGGACGTGGGAGTGAAATGTACTCTGTCCAAGTTTGCAGATGACACAAAGCTATGGGGAGAAGTGGACACGCCGGAGGGCAGGGAACAGCTGCAGGCAGACCTGGATAGGCTGGACAAGTGGGCAGAAAACAACAGGATGCAGTTCAACAAGGAGAAATGCAAAGTGCTGCACCTAGGGAGGAAAAATGTCCAGCACACCTACAGCCTAGGGAATGACCTGCTGGGTGGCACAGAGGTGGAAAGGGATCTTGGAGTCCTAGTGGACTCCAAGATGAACATGAGCCGGCAGTGTGACGAAGCCATCAGAAAAGCCAATGGCACTTTATCGTGCATCAGCAGATGCATGACAAATAGGTCCAAGGAGGTGATACTTCCCCTCTATCGGGCATTGGTCAGACCGCAGTTGGAATACTGCGTGCAATTCTGGGCGACACACTTCAAGAAGGATGCGGATAACCTGGAGAGGGTACAGCGAAGGGCAACTCGTATGGTCAAGGGCCTGCAGACCAAGCCCTACGAGGAGAGACTAGAGAAACTGGACCTTTTCAGCCTCCAAAAGAGAAGGTTGAGAGGCGACCTTGTGGCTGCCTATAAGTTCATCACGGGGGCACAGAAGGGAATTGGTGAGGATTTATTCACCAAGGCGCCCCCGGGGGTTACAAGAAACAATGGCCACAAGCTAGCAGAGAGCAGATTTAGATTGGACATTAGGAAGAACTTCTTCACAGTTCGAGTGGCCAAGGTCTGGAACGGGCTCCCAAGGGAGGTGGTGCTCTCCCCTACCCTGGGGGTCTTCAAGAGGAGGTTAGATGAGTATCTAGCTGGGGTCATCTAGACCCAGCACTCTTTCCTGCTTATGCAGGGGGTCGGACTTGATGATCTATTGAGGTCCCTTCTGACCCTAACATCTATGAATCTATGAATCCTGATGCACACCCCTTTTGTAGTTATAGGCTGCCACCATGTCACTCAAGCCTGCACTTTTCCAGGCTGAAGAGTCTTGTAGCTCACAGCCTCTCTTCATAAGGCCTGTTTTCATGCCCTCCAATCATGCACATGGCTCTCCTCTGGACTCTTTCAAGCTTCTCCATGTCCTTCCTTAATTGTAGAGCCCAGAATTGGATGCAGCCTGTAGAGTATAGTGGGATGATGACATCCTGGGTCTTAATCAAGATGCATTGGTAGATGCAAGCCAGAGTTTTACTCGCTTGGCCAGCTGTGGTATCACACTGGTGACTCATATTCATCTTGTGGTCAGTCATGACTCCCATATTTCTTTCAGTCATGGTGCTATCAAGCATAGCATTGCCAAGCCTATAAGCCTGATGTGGACTTTTATTCCCCAGGTGGAACACCTTGCATTTCATTGTACTGAATGGCATCAGGTTTTCATCCACCCACTTTGTAAGCCTATTGAGATCAGCCTGGATCATCAGCCTATCCTCAAGTATGGAGACTCTTCCCCAAAGTGGGAAGTCAGCAAACCCGGCTGGTGTCATCAGCAAACCTGGGCAGTCTGTTTTTGACACGAGTGTCCAGATCATTTATGAAGACATTGAAGAGTAGAGGTACAAGACCAGAGCCCTGTGGGACATCACTAGTCACTGAGTGCCATATTGATTCTGTTCCAACAACTACCACTCTCTGGGTCTAACCCCAGAGCCAGTTCTCCAGCCATCAGACTGTGGAGTAGTTGAGGCCACAGCTGCTCAATTTTTCCATGAGGACATCATGGAACACAAGGTCAAAGGCTTTTTTAAAGTTCAAATATACGATATCAACCTCTTCCCTCTTGTCCAGGTGACACGTCACCTGGTCATAGAAGGAAATGAGATTGGACAAGCAAGACCTACCCACAACAAACCCGTGCTGGCTATCCCTCAAAACGTTGCCATCTGTTAGCCTGTCAAGAATGGCTTTGATAATTTTTTTCCAAAATCTTCCCAGGGATTGACATCAGACTGATTAGCCTGTAGTTTCCTGAGTCTTCTTTCCTCCCTTTCCTGAAGATGGGCACCACATAGGTCCTCTTCCAATCTTCAGATACTTCACCCAAGCACCACGAGTTCTTGAATATCCTCACCAGTGGCTGTGCTATGATGTCTGCCAGTTCCTTTAGCACTCTTGGGTGCAACTTATCTGGACCAGCTGATTTATGGGGATCCAGCCTCTCAAGATCCTCCCTCACAAGATCCACGCCACTGGTGGGCATATATTCATCTTCACCCCAGTCATCCTGCATCATGTTAGGCAGGGTGGTCCCTTTGGGCTGATGAAAAACTGACGCAAAGTAATCATTAAGCAGATTGGCTTTTCCTGGGTTGTCAGTAGTCAGCTGCCCCAGCTGATTTAGCAGAGGTCCAATGTTGCCCTTGTTTTTCTTTCGCCTCCCCACATATCTGAAGAAGGACTTTTTATTGTCCTTGATTCGTGTAGCCAGATGGAGTTCAGTTGCAGCCTTGGACTTGCAACTAGCTTTTCTAGTTTGGTCCCTTCAGGTGCAGGCCTGTGCAGCGTACTCCTCCTTAGTGGTGTTTCCTGTCGTCCATCCATTATGCGCCTCTCTTTTTAGATGTAGGAGGTCCCTGAGTTCCCTGCTGAGCTAAGGAGGTTGTTGAAACCTTTTACCACCTTCCCCATGTGTGGGGATGGACTCCCCTTGTGCTTCTAGGATTGCTTCCTTAAGGAGCAACCACTGATCATGAACAACCCTTCCTTGTGAAATCAGGGCCTCAAGAACAAGTCTCCAGAGCTTATGAAAGTCAGCTTTCTTAAAGTCAAGGACTACTGCATTGCTGTGTCTTGCTAGCTTTGCGATGGATAGTGAAAGTGATCAGCTCATGGTCACTGTCATCCAGTGACATCCCCTTCCCTTCAATTCTTAGGTCGCTGATTAGTTTGTCCCCTTTGGACAGTATCAGGTCCAGCAGCGCCTTGCCTCTTGTCAGCCCATAAGCTTCTTGGGACAGGAAGAAGAAGCTTTCCACGCATGTAAGGAAGCTTTGTGACTGATCGGATTTGGCCGTACGCTCATCCCATGAGATGTCCACTGAAGTCTCAGCTAGTTCTCTGGCAAATTCTTGGTCAAGCACTCGTTCCTGGTTTGGAGGTCTGTAGTAGACTCCTACCATTGTATCGCCTTCACTACATTCCCCTCGTATTCTAACCCAAAGGATCTCCCGTTGTCCTCCTTGGGTGCCAATCTCAGCTTGTAGGGACGTGTAGCTCTCCTTCACATAGAGAGCTACACCCCTGCCCCTTTTTTCAGCATGATCTCTCCTGTACAGGGTATAGCTATTTATACTGGTTGTCCAGTTATAGGAGGAGTCCCACCAGGTCTCTGTGATCCCTATGAGATGGTAGTCATTTCTGTTTAGCAGTGCTGGACCATGGGTACTTCCTCACCATCTGCCAGATAATGAGATACAGTATGTTTAAAAAAAGAGAAAAAGCAAGCAAGAAAGAAGAGGGCTACTGTGCACACGTTTGGATAACCATGTAACCCCTTCTTCCTCCTTTCAAGTGCAGAGTAGCCTGGAGAGGAATTTCCAGAAAGGTCCCCACAAACTCACAAAAGTGCATACACCGTGCCTTTCTTCTTGCAGCTGTGCCTTTCTTCTTGCAGCTGTGTTGGTGTGTAGTCACAAAGCACAAGGCACCCAGGCCTGAAACAATCTTGAAGGATCTTCCTTCCTTTCCCTAGAGGCTTTTTTCACTCCTATTTTGAATCTCCTTTCCATGCTTGTTCTCTTTCCCTTCCTCTCGCATGTTCCCCTCAGACTTTGGGTTAATTTCTGTTACTGTCACAGCTAAACTCTGAAATCTTCTTATGCATTTCCAAGAACCTGCTAACTAGTAGCAAACAGACTGGAGGTTTCTCATCCTAGATCAGATCCCTGATGATCGCCACAAATAGGATCAGCCTACTCTCATGCCATCCCCTCCTCACCCCCACTTCTCACATATATGCACTCACTATCTTATGCACATGCGTGCATACACACACACACACACACACACACACACACACACACACACACCATATAAACACACACCAGGGGCCCAAAGCCTCTGTGGAGGCAGAGCTCCAAATTGACAGTGGAGCTAAGCCAAATTACATCAGCCGAGTTGCTGGCTCCTTCAGTACAAATAAAAGCAGCAAAAAGGGATCTCCCAGCCTTCAGGAATTCCCAGGACAGTTATGCAACTTATCATTATGTGTGCTGGTCAGCTAAGGCTGTTTGTACATAAAAAGCCATTTTTCATTCTGTTCAGTAAGGTTATACATTTCAAGTTGCTGGTTACTACAGCAAGTTGCTCCCACTGCACAATGTTGTTTTACATGGATCTGGGAAAGTGCAGCAAACTCCCTGGCAGTATTTAGCATTATAGGGCTAGTTTGTGATACCCCTTTTCATATTAAATAGCCTCCATCATTGCCAGTGGTCACAAAGGGCTGGTCTAGTGCAGGTTCCACATACAGGGCATGCCCTGGACCAGCCCTGGTGCTGTGTCATGTGAGGCTGGAGCAGGAATGCGCTGCACACAGGGCTGATGAGGCACATGCTGCATGCAGTGCCCATGCTGAGTGCTGGATCTGGGGCCAGTCCAGATCAAGCCCACAGACCCAGCCCCATATACCAGATCCAGCCCACAGAGCCAGTCCTGTACAGGTACCACATGCAGCACATGCCCCAGACCAGAGTCACACACTGAGGGCTTTACTGTGCAGTAGACTAATCTACCATGCAGTAGAGCATCACTATCTATACGTGCGCACCTTTTACTATGCAGTAAATTAATCTACTGCACAGTTGGGTACCACCTGTAAATACAGGTAGTAAGTCAACTGCATAAGCCTGTATAGCATTATAGCACATGTAAACACACCCCGTATATAACATCCACCCTAAACCATCTCCACGAGCTGCATGCCACATATGGGGCTGGGGCTGGTGCACCCCACACATGGGGCCAGAGACTGCATGCACTTTGCCAGCAGTATGCATAGCCCATTCAGGGCACATGCTGCATGAAGTACACTCACTGGAGCTACCCTGTGGGCTGGATCTAGCACCCAGGGCCAGTCTGTGGGGCCAGGTGAGTTTAACACCCCTGCTTTAGTATGTACACAGCATGCATATTACTACTGTTGTTTATACTGTAATAACACCAAAAAGCCTCAAACAATCACAGGCTCAATTGTGCTGGGTGCTATACAAACATAATACACGACAGCCCCTACCCCAAAGAACTTAGTCTAAAAGATCTGTAACAAAGTCTAGTGTTTTCAAACTGCTGTAAAATTCTTCATATCTGCTCAAATTTCTCTGCATTACCATTTTGTTTTTTCTTCTGGGGAAAATGTTCCACCTTTAAAACATAGGCAAGTGGAATTTTAAATTACATTGTTTATCATTCAAAAATAAAAAGTGCTTCTTGCAGCCACCAAGAATTGAACTAAAAGTGAACATAAGATCTCCATAACTTCTGCAATCACTTTCTTCCCAAAAGGGCATGCAACAACACTTTTTTTTTTTTTTTTTGCATTTAGAAAGGTTTTTTATGTGGATGAGGTTACTGAAACGAAAAGAAAGATGATTAAGATGAAGCAGGAAACGTTAAGTTTCTCTTCCTTGGGCTTTTTCTCTCCCTCTGTTAAAGAGTAGGTAAAGGATAAAGTGGGTGCATCTACACATGCTAAGTCACTGTACAGCATGCTACAGCAATGTAGCAATCATGTGGGTCTACATGTGATCACTAGCTATGTTGTCGTAGCGGCGAACTCCCCACTTATAGTGTGCCACTACGGTGACATAGCAGGGAAATTTAAGTGTGCGCTGCCTGTACAGTGCAAATATGGGTGGTTACTGTGCTGTGTTTTAGCACTTCCAAAAGCAAGTACTAAAGCACAGCACAGTTACAACGTCGCTCTACAGTGATGTGTAGACACAACCAGTGTTACCAAAATATAATAATTAGGAAGAGGATGGTACTGAGGCTTCCAAAACCCCTAGGTAGCTTCACAAATCCCACACTTAGTATTTAACCACCATGTGTTCTGAAAAGCCAGAGCCAGTATTTGATGCTTTATTCTTTAAAGGCTGATGAAAAAGCTAGTTTAAATTTAATCTTCAGTGAAATGCAATGATCAAATATGTTTGATGTTAATGGCAGCACAGCAAGGCAACTAGAATATTTAACTGTTGCAAATTAACATCTTTTGTAGCATTCTGAGCTCCTGGACATGTATTACCCATATGATCTCAAGAATCTGTCTCCAAAGCAACTAATCTGTAGGGTATGCCATGATGGATATATACATGAGTAGTGGAAATCAATATTTAACCACCACAATCTTTGTTTAGTTTGGTATATACCTCACCAGGCATCACAGCGATGAGCAAAGTACAAGAACATCATTTAGAACAGCTACTATAAATACAAAAGAAAAAAAATTAGATTTCTGTGTTGCTGCAATGATACCAGTTATCTTTTTAAAAGATATGGAGTAGTATTCCACTCCAGGATTATTTATTTTAGTTTGTATTGGTTTTATACATTGTGATCACATTTGGAGGCCTACTATATATATTTTAGTGCTGTTATTTTAAAATACTTAATATTTTTAAAAATAGCACAATATACTTGTTATGCATTTGCAGCAGAAACAAAATATAAAAACTGCCTTAAACCACTAATACACAAAAGTTATAGTGTGTGGTCAGGAATTCTATTATCAAGCATAGCCTTTGTCTGAAAGAAAATTAATAAAATGCAAATTGCCTAGTTTTCTAACTGAAAACATTCACTGCCAATTAAAGTTATTGTATGTTATTAGCTAGGATATGAGACAATTAAAAAGCTTGGTTAAACTGTGCCTGTCTGTTCCTTTCATATTAGATATACTGTCACAATAACTATGAACAGCAATCATCCCCACACACATAATACCAAAGAAAGTAATAATAGTCTCAAGAATACAATGTGACAGGGCTATGTCTGCTAATTACCTGGAGCCTGAGTGAAAACTGATGCTATTATAGGAAAGGTCAGAGAAACATGCTCAGCAATAACAGCGATATCATTGTAAAACCAGACAGCATCTGGTCATTTGGGTTGAAAAATTAAAAGGCAGTTGGATATGATGTACACAAGCACATCAGTAACTTGTGTACCACTGGCTACTAATACTGGTATGCCTTGATGAAACCTAACATTTTGAAATAAAAAATTAAAAAAATTATAAGAGCCATTTGAAATTGCTGGTAGATGCTGTAGCTGTCAGTTGTGAAATCTGGTTCAGCTTTCTCAGTGGTTTTACATGGGGTGCAGTATTTTATTCCAGAAGTATGAAGTACTTGAAGTAAGTAGTATTACACCCTTGTCCACCAGCATCGTCTTTGTCTTGATGAAGCTCAGCTTCAGTCAGCTTCCAGGAGAATGGATAGGGGAACCATGCAAGTGTTTGTTAAGCCGGTCTAGCCCATATCAGGGAAGGGGCCTAAGCCAGTCTAGCCCATATCAACCTAGACTTAGTTCTCATCCGATGCAACTTAACTTCAGGCCACATGCACCAAACTAAGTGACGTGAATGCTTGCATGCCCAGAGGTTTAGACCAAACTAAGCTCAGTTAGATAAATCTAAACGTAATGTTTGTATGCACCCTCCAAGGGCAGCGATAGAATGTCCAGGGAAGTTAAAGTGTTCTGCCACAGCCTTGTCTGTCTTTCTGATCAGAGTTTATTCATTCTTACCAGTAGGGATCACTCCATCTGTCCAGTGTAGCTAGCAGAAGGGCACTGTAAGCAGGTGATGACACATATGACATTCATAGTGGTACAGGTAAATGAACCTCAGATGCTGTAAGCTATATTATTTGATGATGAACTGGTCTGTGTTGATGAGGGGGCACAGATGGCATTTAGTCTGTAATATGTTGCTAGAGAGATGGCATTTGAGGTGGGGGGAAGGGGCTGTCTGTAAGCCAAGACAGGTTTCTCCCTCATAGCTATCTTGAGATGGTTGTCCTTTTCCAGGAGGGGTTGAAAGTCATTAATGATACGTGTCTGAGGTGTTCAAGCTGGGGGCTGTAGGTGACAGCTAAAGGGACTCTGTTGTCCTCATCTCAGGGCTGATATTGTACCAGGTCCAAGCACAGTCTCAATCTGGCTCTAGTGGTTTGAGCGCCTATAGTTTTAGGATTGAATTGTAATTGTAGAAATCCCTGCTCCAGATACTTAAGTATGTATCCTGGTGATCAGTGAGTCAGGTTTCAACATCAATCTCAAATAATACCTGCAGACTGTTTGTACAAATGAAATGTCTGGGACATTTTATCCAAAAAAAGAATTTAATGCTATCCAAAAGCCAGAAGAGGTCTAAGACAAGAAACAAGTGTCTAGAAATGCTTTTCTGTGAAACAAGTAGAGCCAGAGAAAAAAAAATGTTCACTCTGAAGTACCAGAATAGTACATAACATGCAGCAAGGGATTCTTATTACCAGCTGACTATGTGGCCTTGCAAAAGGAAACCAAAATTAATATAAGACCCTTCCCCCCTTCCTCCTCCCACACCGTTATGACGTACAGTGACCTGATGCATTACAATTATGGGACCCACAATGTTTACACATGCCTTTAGGACCAGTGCTTCAGCTATTGATGCACGGGAGCTCCATTCTGCCTACTTCACAGCTCACCTTTGTGACTTACTTGGGGGCCACAAAGTTTCTCTGCCTGCAGGTGCAATGTCTCAGCCTGCCCGGAACACATCCAAAAAAAGCTAAGGAGACTGACAGGAAGGGAAAGAGTCTGACAATTTTGGGATTGTGATGGCTTAGGCTTCTCTAACATTCCCTAAATTATCTCAGATGCCTTAAAACCATCAACCCAGCTAAAAAAAGACAAACTGCATGAAGGCTTCTACAAGCCTTTACCGCATGCCCATTTCCAGACTGTTCAATAATTAAAATGGCTCTGATCCTTACCTACAGAATTTGGCAGAAGTTTTGACTGGACCTCTATGGAGCCCAACAGTCCACCCCAGGTGGCGTCAACTGTTTTCATAGTGTAAGAAAGCAACGTGAAGATTACCTCCTCTCCCATCTCCTAATGCATTGGTAGTCCCCTTATGCTTCTGCAGTATGCATAACACAGAGGTGGTCAACAAGCAGCCTCTGTGTGCCACTAAGCCACGGACAGGCAAAACGCGACCCGCAAGCCAGATGCAGCCCTCCAGGCCATTCTATCCGGCTCATGGGGCTGCTAAAAAATTTACAAACTAAATATTTATCTGCCCCTGGCTGTCTGTCATGTGGCCCTCAATGGCTTGCCAAAACTCAGTAAGTGGCCCTCTGCCCGAAATAACTGCCCACCCCTGCTGACTAAGCAGACCTGGGGAGGGACAGGTAGCAGAGACAGAGGAGGCGGCAAAAAATAGAGCAGCAGATCAGGCAGAGGCAGGGAATCAGAGTGACATTTGGGGAGGATGCAGGGCTAATTTGTGGCATGCCTGCCAAAATAGTTGGCCCTCAACTGGAATAACATCTCTGTGACAACTAACAGCATTTGCTTACAGGGAAAACCCATGGAGGAACATACTAGGTACAGCATTGTTGAAGATTAAAGTTGCCAACTCTGTTTCAATCTATTCTGGGAGGTTTCATCACATGATGTCATGACATTAATTATGGTGCACAGACTTTATGTCAGGAAGGCAAATGCACGCTACTATTACATTTTTAAAACCTACAGGAGTACTATATAAAAAATCAGAACCAACATTTATTTTAATAAATGCCTTATCATTTATCTCCTGGGTGACTTTCAGCAGTCTCCTGGAGATCTATATCTAATTCCTGGAGACTGCAGGGCAAACCTGGAAGGTTGGCAACCCTATTGAAGACAGCTGAAATGACAGCTAAAACAATGTCAGCTGCCTTAGAGACCCTGGCAGTTGTCCCAGAACAGCAGCACTGGTGTCATATAATGAACCACATCTGAGAGCTACAACCTACCCCTCTTTCTCTATTCTGTGGTCTGGAGTGGTTCTTTCTGGCCAGCTACTTGTTATAGTAAACCCAGAGATGAAGAACCAGGTAGAAAAACAAGAACTAACTCCTTCCCCCTTCTCTAGAACAGCCAGTGACAGAGCCCTGCCCTTTAGCTTTTCTGCTAGGTGCTGGAGACAGACTGATATAAAAACTTGTATTAATTAAAACAATGTGTTCTGCCCACATTCTTTTTATTTTCTTTAAGGTTATAGCAAAAAAAAAATAAGCAATTAAACAACACACTACCGTTACGTTTCCAAGAGATTTACTTGCTGCTAGCAGCAAGTAACTACTATAAAGCATTTTTTTTTTTTTTTTTTACCATTGCTGTTGTGGCTAGTGTAGTGTTAACTATACCTTAAAACTGCCCGCAAGGGTTATGTCCCTTAATTTACTGCAGCTTATTTTTCCCTTTAGTTTGGTTGTCTTTAGAGGAATAAATTATGAGGTCCAGATTCTGATTTGGAATTCATGGATGGGGAGCACTGGGTATCTTGAAAACCACTGATATTATGGATGACTAATAGACGCTTGATAGGTAAAGTCAAAGGGAAGTTTATTATCAGGACTGGGTACAATGATGCAGATAAGAAGGGCAGATTATAATGTTCGGCTGAAAGTCTTATCTAACATTTGTACAGTTTGATGAAACTCTGAATAACTTTCCAGTATGTGCATGTACACATATGTGCAATTTTTTTCATGTTCATGCATCTCTATGCTATTTAGATAAGATTTTCAATCCTAAGAGCCTAAAGTTTGGCTGTCAAGTTCTTAACTTAGACTCTTTATTTAGTTTCCCTGAGTCAGCAGATTGATTTCAAATGAAAACCCAGCAGCCCTCTCACCTCCAAAGGAAATGAGAGAACGTAGCACTTCTGAATACCAGGCCACCAATTAGAGAACACAAAGTTTATTTCATACTACAGAATGCCTATAGACCCCAATTTAGATCAGATCCCAATTAGGACAGGCACTGTACAAACAGGGTAGGAGTAAGACAGTCCCTTCTGGCTCCCAGCTTTGAAAAAAATCTTGACCCTTACTTCTGCCTACGTTCAAAAATGTTAGTGCTGAGAGCACCAAAGAAAGTTTAGAAAGAGACTGGAAGCAAGACATTTTAGACACAGCACACACAAAATGTCTGTTCTCACAAGATTTCCAGGTCAGGTTCATAGACATTAAGGGTCTGAATGAGCATGTGAATGAAATGACTGAATATCTGCTGTCTGCAGATGATTAGAGTAAAAGTAGCTGAGGTCATGATCTTGTTGTCAATGACTGGAGAGAGAGGAAGGTGTTGATGCACATAAGTACTCTCTGAGTTACTTAAAATAAGCTGACCTTAAAAATGTGCATGAGCTGTGTAGACCTTAGAAAAGTGTTGGATTTCAGGCATGGAGGCAGAGACTTGGGCTTTTACAAGTGTGTGCGCAAAAATCAGCAGGGGAGAAAGCAGATGGCGAGACTATAGCTGAGCAAACCGCCAGACCATGCACATAGGTTGGGTGTTGCACAAGTCGTATCTATAAAGATATGAACCTGCAGAGTTGCATTTATTCACTATCCACACATAGCACAGGCTGCAGCACTGCAATATGGCTGGGTATTTCCACTGTAACTCAGAAGTGACCACTTCTAGAGGACAAAGATGAGCACAAATTTCTCTACTCTGTCTGCCTATGGCCTCTCTCCTGAAATAGCCATTAGGAAGTTGTGATAGCAGTGGAGATTTCTATAACGCAGATAACCTTCTCTGGGGACTAGACAGAGACCATCAACTCCCCACTAAACACGTAAGGGCTAGGCTTTTTTTTTCAGTCTAGTTTGTATAAGCTGAGCTGCCCCAAGGGCACCCCAAAGAAGAAACCATGCTTTACAGTGTGGGTTAAATCAGCTCCTGGCTTTTACCAATGGTAGAATTTACCCTTCACCTACTTAGCTACACTAAAGATGGAGCTGATCTGATCTCTTCCCACTGGCTTGCTTTGAAAGTGAGGAGTAGCAACAGACATACAGCTTACACTTACCCTTCTGTGCCTGGATCCAAAGATCAGGGGCATGATCCTTGGATCCTACTCCCCACCTTTATATACCTCTATACCCATGTAAGCTAGTCATTGATCTAGCCCTAGGGCATCATAGAGTCATAGAGTCCATGGACCGGACGGGACCTGTAAGATCATTGAGTCTGGTCCCCTGCAATAGACAGGAGGTGAAAAAGCTCAAACTTTCTCAACAAGGTGCTTAACCACCCTCCTCTTGAACACCTCTAAGGATGGCAACTGCACCACCTCTGCTGGGACCGTGTTCCAGGTTCTAGTTACCCTTATGGAGAAGAAGTTCTTCCTTATGTCCAGCCAAATCTTCCCTCCATTAATTTGTGACCACTGGTCCCTCTATTAATTTGTGACCAAAGGGTGCCTTCCTGAAGCATTGCTCCCCCAGATCCTGGTGTTCTCCCCGACATATTTGTAGGCAGCTATCAAGTGGATCAGTCACATCCATTTCTCAGAGGCACCCAGAGCAGACCAAAATTACCAGGAGGCAATCTCTCATGTGCAAACAAAACTGTGAAGGGGAAGCGGGGGAGTGAAGGCACTGCAGTTAGGACCTGGGACTCCAGAGAGACAGGTTCAGTTCCTCACCTGGCTCCTACTTCCTAATCAAATCTGGGCAAAGCTCTTAGTCCCTCTGTGTTTTTGTAAACTGAGAAGATGAGCACTGCCGCAACTCACAGGCATCCTGTCTTTATCTTCACTTTAAACACAGTCTCCTGTGCATAAATGGGGGTGGGAGGGGCCATACAAGTACCTCAGATAAATTAAATTTCCAACACTAAGGATTTTGGGAGTGACAACTTCTAAGCCTTTTTAAACTCTTGAAAACTAGAGAGGGAAATTGCTTCTTGGCTTGCTTTTGCCCTGTGCTGCCAGAGAGAAACTGTGCATCACTCACTTTCTTTTCAATCAGAGTAGTTCATCAAGAATGACAAACCAACCACGCTCAAGAGCAGAGGCCATCCATGTATAACACAGATGCCAATCTGTGTCTATCAGCCCCCTTGGAGCCAATAAAAGGGAACACCTTGTTATTGAGGAAAGCAATGGGTCAAATATATTAAACCATTGTCAAAGACATTTCAGAAAAATATAAGATGGAAAATCACAGTTGCAAGGTAGGACACAAAAGTTCAATATTTTAGGAATATTTGTTTGTCACATTGTATACTCCATGTCATTTTTAGTTGGCTGGCTTCAAAGTATTTTTAACCACTATCTAGGGCATTGACCTCCGCTACAGTTTTACATTTAGGTAAATAATGAAGAGTAAAATTATTGGAACAGAACAATGGACACATTTACATACCCTACACAGTTCCTGCAGGCTTGGAAACAACTGCTATTTGGGTTCTCTTGGTTAGTTACTCTAGTTTAGGAGAAATTCTCCAGCAGACTTAATTAGTCGAGTCTGCTCTGATGCACTATAATTACAGTGCGTTGGAGCAGCGTCCCTGCACATCTACGGGTACCCTTAGATTCCAACATGTTCTCCTATTCTCTGAATTGAGAAACCCAACTGGACTGTATTTCCCAGAAGGCACTGTGGCTACCAGGCTCCCATAGTATCCTGCAGCAGCTCAGCAAAGAAGGGCAACTGGTACATTTTTAAAGTGGCTCTGATGTGGATACCAGCAGTGCTTCACCCATCATTCTTAAGAGATCACTTCTTGATAAGCAGTTACGTCGGTCTCCTGGCACCATTCAGTCTTTGTCTTCTTAACAAGACATTCAGTAAAACATTTGGGATGTTGACATCCAGCCACTACAAAATGAGTCAAGACCCAACAACTTTCACCAAGGCCAAACAATAAAATCTGAGACTGAGATCATCACTAGGTCTAATATCATGAGGCTGAAAGATCTTTTTCTTGCTAATTCAGTTTCACATTTTGAACGTTTAGGCAGGCAGGAGCAGCATCAGGAGCAGCAGTCAGAGCAAGAACTTGAGATAGAAAATAAAGAAAGCTAAATTCTTAACGCTAATTATCCATGAATAAGCTTCAGATGAAATTCTAGTCCTACTAAAGTCGAGGGGAATTTTGCCACAGACATCAATAGAGCCCATATTTCTTTTTTTTCTTCTTTAACAAATCTAATTATTCTTTGGAAATTTTTCTATGAACATTTAGGACAAGAGGCGCTATACTGATTTACATGAAGTGAGAATCTGGTCCTTCGAGCTCAGATCAAATTTTGTGCTACTCAGAACAGTGGGAAAAGGTCACCCCTGTCTGGAAAAGGTGCAGGGGACAGCTGCTCCTGCCCCTCCCATAGACTGGGATGGAAGGGGAGGAGCAGCCACTAGCTGCTCCCCGCCGGCTCCTCACATACCAGAGTAAGTCCCTGGTGTGAGAAGTGGATAGGGAACTTGACCCCCCTGCTTCAGCCCCACAGGAATGGGAGGACTGAAACAGCCCACACTTTTTCCAGACTGGGACCACCTGAGTCTCAGGAAGGCAGAAGGAGCTAAGAAGGAGGAATAATTTCTAGTGGTATAAATTTTCTATCATTAGTAATGAACATTTGCGTGCAGCCAATGTCTGTGGAACAGTTCCTTTGATCTTACTATTAACTGCCATAAAGATTTTGCTGTGTGGATACAGGAAGACAAATATAGCTATCTGTGGTTTTCAGAATCTATTTGATATTTGAGAATGTAAACTAATTATCTGAAGCACTTACAAATAGAAAAGAATAGGCCTAATTATTTTTCAAGGGGATTAAAGAGTATGTGCAGGACTTAATATAAAAGTGTAATTCATTTCAATTCTTTTATTTGCTCAGGACTACTCTCTGGTTAAATACTGGGGATTATAAAGAAGAGATATATAGATATGGGTAAACAACAAGCCTGCAGCTTACAAGGCAAATTTGCAAAAATATCCAGCTCTTAATTATACATCTGAAAGAGGTGGTTAGATTGCACTTAGTACCCTGAAACTCTACTGTTCTCTTTTGGTATCTAAACAGAAACTCTGGTCTTTTAATAATCTGGCCCTATATTATCAGGAGGGAAAAATAAACAAAAAGAAAAACTATAAAGAAAAAAATCCACCAATAAATAAATAAATGTTTAGTGAACAGCTGGCAAACACATACAGGGAGATTTCTAGCTAAACAGGGAGCCCAGGCCCCTCTTGAGGCCAGATGACCAATGGCCACAACGCACATGCATTTAAAAGATGTTCCTAAAAACCTGGCACAGTGTTACTGTGAGAGTGCAGGATTCTTCTAACTGTGACAGGATGAGCTGAAGATGACTCTGGACTGCATAGTCAATGAGACCTGGCTTTCTGCATAAGGCTCCCTCAACTGGCTGGACCTGTGGGCGTCCTCTGAAAAAGTGTAGGAGCCTGGGTTCTTTAAAGAACAGCAAGTTCCTTTAGTATGCTGGTAGAGCTCTCTGAACTCTCAGCCCATAAGGTCTTCTCATGCACCTTGAAAGCAGTCACATAGACTAATGCAGGGGTGCTCAAACTCCAATCCACAGAGTCCTATGATGTGGCCTGCAGGGCCCTCCAGGGTTTCAGAAATTTGACAGGGAAGAGTAGTAGCAATTAATGCTCCCACCATGCCCCCACCATCAAATTTTGAAGCCCTGCAGGCCAGGTGACATGGCCCAGCATATAGGGAGCTGGGGTGGCAGGACCTGATGCAGTTCATGCTGGATTGGAGCTGAGTAGGAAAAAATAATCTGGCACATGCAGGTTTGGGATTGGGACCAGGGGGACGGACCCAATCTAGCATGTACAGGGCTATGGCTTGAACCAGGGCTGCAGGCCCAATCCAGTGCGAGCAGGGCCGGGATTATGGGCCCAATATGGGCCAGAATATGTCGTGCATGTCAGACTAGGCCCACAGACTGGATCTGGCTCACAGACCCACCCTGCACCACTCATCTGGCCCACAAGGCCAAAATATTGAGCAGCACTGGACTAACGTTTTAAAGGGAAAGGGGTAAAGAAGAGTGTGTGTGTGGATGTTGTTTTGCTTGTTGAGGAAGGTTTGCTAGTATAGGTAACTAAGGACCTGTGAAGAGATTCTCTTTCAAAATTAATCTAGGTTGAAATATGAGTGAAAGAGATGCGTTTAAATTAAATCAGCAGCATGAAATTCAGTTATTCGTAACACTCTGGGACCTGATTATGTAGGAAGTGAAAGGCAAGTTATAATTGTGAATGTCTGACACTAAGCTATGAAGTTTCTGAACACAGCTTCATTATTCAGTGAAACTCAGGACAGAGTGGATATATAAACCTGGGAACCTGATTCAATTAACAAAATAGCTTCAAAACATAAAGCTCATTGTTCCTAGATAAGCAACACCAAATCTGGCTACAAGACATGTACATGTGATCTATAGTAGGTAGCCAACAGATTTCTTCAGGTGTATGAACAGATGGAGGTAATGGGCCGAATCCTCAGGCAGAGTAATCTGAGGAGGTAGGCAGATCTACACCAGCAGAAGAATGGACTGATATGTTTCTATGCCTTTCTGAGGCATTGCTGCTTCCAGGTCATAGAAAATTGCACATGGCTAAGTTTACTGGGCAGAAATGAAGAACGTGCTGGTCAAACTTATTGTGAAACACGAACCCACTACTATGCTTCTTTTCGGTAGCCAGAAAAGGTGGACCAAGTAAGTTTCCTACATGTTAACTACCAAATGTCATTCTCAGAATGCCCAAATACTGGAAATTTTATAATAAACAAAACATTTTATAATAAACAAAAATGCAATTGTGAGAGGAGGGGCTATTCTAATCATCAGCAGTTACTGGTGGGTAGTCAGCTTTTCTGGCAGACACTATATCTAATTTTAACAGTAAATATTACTGGATATTAGCAAAGTGCTTGGGAAGTTCAAAGCACTGAATGCACATTTTACTATATACAGTACTTGGTCAAAAGGAGAGAAATCGCTATATTACCCATCATGTAAAACAAAGAGGAAGAAAGTAAAATAATTCCAATTAGAGAAGAATGGGCATTTTCCTGGTTATTACTGTTAACAACAGAAGTTACCTGGGCCATGTCTACTCTGCTTGAGGGCTGGCTTATGGATCCTGTGCTTAGCAGTGCTGTTGGGTGGGCTACCCGCAAAACACCATGCAGGTATAGCTATGCTGCTTCTGAGGTAGGAGGCGGCCTGCAAGTAGCAGTGCCCTGTGTTTTAGGGAACTACTTTTGTGCATGGTAAGCTTCACATGTAGACATGGCTTTAAACAGTCAAAGAGAAGTATGGCCTCTCCATCATTTGAACTCTACATACAGGTGGGATGCCTAGTGCAGAGATGTCAAATAGTTTAGGCCCCAGAGACCAAATCTGGACGGCAAGCCTTCCTACAGGCCAGACGACCTGTGAGCAGCATCAGCAACAACATTAACCCCTGTGGCCACTGGAGCGGCTGCTTCAGCAGCATGGCTCTGGAACCCAGGGAGTTAATGTCACTGCTGCTCTTCCTCTTTTTCCCTTGCTGCAAATTTTAGTCATCAGAGGTGATAAAAACCCTGATTTCAGCTTGTGTGCGAGTGTGTTGGGGTAGGGGGGTGGGGGGATGCTAACCAGTAGCAACTCCCTGTGTTCCAGAGCCATGCCAAAACAACAGCAATAGATGCGACCACCATAGGGGCTCTAACAACTACAGCAATGAGCCTTGTGGAATGAATCTGGTTCACAGAGGTGGGGGTCCAGCCCACAAGAAGGACCCTGGGCCAGATGTCCCTCCTCTGGAAGCCAGATCCAGTTTGCAGACTGTGTGTTTGACACCCCTGCTCCGGTGCAAGCCACAAGTTGCTGAGCTCTGGTTTGGGACTTACTGAGTAAAGTGGTCTGGAGATCAGATTAACTCATCAGAATGATCTCTTTTGGCCTCAAAAGTTTGTTTCTATAAGTGTTATTCATTCTCTTGTTGAAGAAAACCAAATTCAAACAGATCACAGTCTTTCTACTTAGATTTAAAATACATGTTTCATGAATATGAACAAGATATTCCAAGGCAAAAAGGTTCAGCAAGTATGTTCAGCTCAAGCACTGGAAATGACTTGCATTGGTTCCACTACTTAACTGACAAGTTTAATTCAAAATTTCAACAGGATGAGAACCATGGATATGTATGCGTTGAATTATTGGTCTGCTGTACTCTTTATCCACTTCCTTAGCTTATTCTTTTCGCACAGTTTGTTACAAGAGAATTAGTGACTAAGCCCTCCCTCCAAATCTCAAAGGAGAATGAGAGAGGTCTAAAGAAAGACAGAAACTACATTTCTGCCATGGGGTAAACCCTCACCTCCCATTAAACAGTTATGTCCATGGGTATGAACCTGAGCCAATAAATGCTTCTATTTAATTTTAATTCCCACCAGAAAATAATCACTTACTTAAAATTGAAGCTGTTCAAAGTACACTTCCACTAACTCACTTACTAAAAAGCAATGATATCACCAGAGGAGGCAAAACTGCCATGGAAAGAAACCTACAGACACACACACACACTTTCCCATCTCTTGCTTCCTAACACCCACACATTCAGACTCCTCACCTGTACAGACTAACCCTTCACATACAACCCACATTTCCAATTCCTTTTAATTACACAAATGTACAAGGTAAATCTCAGAAAAAATATTATAGCAAAAGCATATCTTTTGGTAAAAGAGTATACAGTGATTTAATGGAAAATAATTATGGAAATTTTGCCATCAGAAAAACCCAAAATCTTGGATAAGTTTCTGTATGATTTATGGTAACTGGCCCAGCCCCCGCTGGGAAGAGGCTGGCACAGCTCCCGGCCCTCAGCCCGCAACAGGCAAGCCGTCCTCACCGTGCACACACATCTGGGGGGCACATGCCCCTCATGCCTCCCCTGGGGATGCATGTAGAAGCAGAAAGCCTTCCCCCATGTCCCTGGCCCACTGTGCCCCCCAGACAAGCCACCCATGGCTCTGCCCCACACCCTGCCCCAGGGTCCATTCACAAAACCTGGCTGGGCAGCGCCTGCCCCTGCCCACTCCCTCACTCACCGTGGGGGCCTCAGTCTGCCCCCCTCATGCCTCTTCCCCCCCCCCCCCCCCAGACTTATCAGCCAAATGCTGCTCTCCAAGCTACCAGACTGCATTCCTGGTCATGTGCATGGGCGGCTGCATGCATGTACGTGGCATTTAATCGGTGACATTATCAGCTGTACCGCCAAAAAAAGCTGATTGCCGATAACTTCAATTTTCCTTATATCTCTGTGCCAATCCGACATGGACCGATATATCAGTGCACCTCTAATGGTTAAACTGTCCTAGGGAACAGCCATTTTCTGTTTCTTGTTCTACCATCAGTTTTTCTAAGCTTCCATAATCCCCTCCTCTCCCTAACCCCATACAAACTCTTTGTGAAAAGGGTGTTCAATCCTTTTTCAATCTCTATTCTTTGTGGTGATCTGATACTGCTCTTAACATATCACTCACACAGTAAACTAGATGCAAACCTATTTCCTTTTTATTGTGGTGTCATGGAAGCCTTCCCAGCATAAACCAAGCAAATATCAAGGCATTCCTAGTGCCCACCCCAGGGTACTCGCTCCTTTTTCTGGGCTGATTTTAAAGCCATTTCTTCTTCATAATATTATAACCTAGTAGCAGGATCTGAGACTTGAAAAGATCTAGGTCCTATGTCCAGCACTGCCACTAACCTGCTAAGAAACCTTGGGCAAGCTCACTTGCCTCACTGCACAGCACTGTCCCCAGCTGTAAAATAGGTACAGAGATACTAACTCACTTCTGAAAGCAATTTGAACAGTATTAGCTATGGAGCACCACAAGCTGTTCCCTGGAAGTGGAGCCTTGCCTGGATGTCCACTGGCAAAATTTATAACTGAACTGGAATCTGCTACTGAACTTCCCAACTCCTGTACATCCAGGCTGGAAATTTCCCAGGGACCTAAGGAAGGCACCCAGACCACACCGCTGACTGCTATGCCTCAAAGTATTTTCTTTCTTTGAAGTACACGATGCACCATGAAAAAAAACAACACATGGGGTGGAATGCTCACAAGCACCCAGGTGATTTAGGAGCATAGGCTCAGATTTTCAAAAACAGCCAGAAGACAAGAAGTGGTCAAATATCAGTAAAATGCAATGAAAGATAAGCACCTGCCTCACAGGTTCCTTTAAGAATACTACTTACTGGTCCCACTGGGCATCAATACGCTGCTCTGTAAAACCTCACCTCTCACAGCTGGTCATTCTAATATGCTCAGTCTCAAAACCTATGCTTGTCTTTGCCCTATTAGACACAGTAGAAGCCCTACAGATTTAAGCCATCTGACTCCAATGGGGAAACAAGGACATATTTATTTAGTAGGAAATAAAGACTCGTTTTTCAGCTTTATTACCAAATCTGCCTGATATATATTTGCATTTATTATTTCAGATTATTTTTTCACTATGCAACACCTTTCTGTAACAGGGGCAATTGTTTGCATGTGCCTTAAAATCAATTATACAAGCATGCCTCCTTAAAAAAAGAAAACAAAAAGTAAAAAGACTTGCAAAAAAAGAGCCCAAGTGAGGAGAAAACAAAAGTGATCGAAAATAAATTATATGCTAGCCACTAGTTAATTATATTACAAAGAGCAAACTGTCTAGCAAGAGTGCTTTGGACTATGATACACATAAAAAAATTAAATTACCCCTAAAATCAGAGCACCTGTAAATTTAGCAAAAAAAGGAGTGTTGAGCTTTTAATTGTTTTTACTGCAGACACAAACCAAAAGATGCTGATTAACTTATCTGGCTCAAGAGAGGTAATTAGTTTGCAGCAGATGTACCCGTAAAAGCAATGCTATGACACAGCTCCAGATTTAATCTGCCTTTGTTTTATGAAGACCATCTGCACCATTATTTTTTCCTAGGTTTTAGTTCTTGAGACAAACCCACCTTAGATAGAATACAAAACCTAATTACTTCCCAATATCACTATCTCCTGATGCTGCCTATTCTATAGCATATGCTGCTAAGCCCCATCAAAGCTCCCTATCTGAAAATGGAGAGTTTAATTTCCTTTCCAAAAAGTTTTGTCAAATATTAAAAAGCTTAGAGGGAAAAAAAAAAACAGATGAACAGATTATAGAGCAATATGAAAAGGGATCACATAAAGTAAGTGTTTACATTGAGTCAGTGCATATTTGCATATAATAATCTTTTACAGCTTTTGTCCAATTTCATTCAGTCACTCCAGAAAATTACCCTGAGAGTTTCAGATCAGGTAGAAGATCACCATATTGTAAACCAGACTTTGAAAATCATTTAGCAAGTGACACAAACATCCTACCCTGAACTTTCCAAAACCAGCATGGTCTCTTATTATTATTGTATTACAGTACTCCTTAGAGGGTTCAACTGAGCTAGGGGCTAGAGGCTGGACAGTCGCAAAGAGTTTATGTTCAAAGCAGACAAAGACTAGGAGGTGAAATGTCCTAGGGTCACCCAGCAGGTCAGTGGTAGAAGCAGAAAGCAAGCTCAGGTCTCTGAGTGCTAGTCTATGTCATATCCCCTCCTCTTGACCACTCCATCTCACACCTGGCTGTTCACTCAAGTGGAAGAGAGTTTTAATCTCCGTTGTGCCACTGACATACTTGGGTAGTATTCAGCAAGTCACTTAACCTTCCAGCATCTCAATTTCTTCTTTTAAAAGTCTTGCTCACGCTACTGTTTTCTTGTTCAAGCTGCCCCACAGCTCCACTGGAGTCTGGGTGGGTTCATGTAGATTGCTTGCTCAAGCCAGCCTGGGTTTCAACTGCTGTGTTGAAAACATCTCCTTTGACATGGGTCAGACAGTGTTGGGTAAAATGCCCAAGTGCCCAGTAGTGCTCCCACTGTCAAGGGGTGCAGTGGTGTAAAATTAACAGAGTGAAATATGAAGAAAAATGTTACTGCCAACACAAAAGAATGTATTATTTGGACACCTTCAACAAATGCAAACTGCTAAGTATGTTTTCTGGCCCTACTAAGATAAGCCAAGATTCATTCTCAACATGCTGCTGAAGGGTATAGTAAAAGTTATTCATAGACTCAGAGCATAAGGCAAGAAGCTCTGCTCAACCTGTCCAGCATTCTCTCTAACACAGGCCACAGAACTGCATTCACTTACTCCCATCTTGGGTCCAATAATTTACTGATTTGTCAATATAACAGCTGCCAAGCAAAGGGTATGGAAACCTCACTCCAGTGCTTTTCAGATGTATTGCCACTTGTTGATACTACTCTAAGAGGAAGATCAAAACTAGACAGCCCATGGGGTCAGAGTGAGGAAGGCACACCCATTTCTGTTGTCAACACAACACAAGGGAACATCCCATCCAGCAACTTTTGACCCTCCCCTCCCCCCCCCAAGCCCAAGTAACATGGTACTCATTTATGTGCAGGTCTACTGGTCACAGCCTTTGGCAAGAGTCCATTAAGAGGCTTGAATTCATGTGTCTATACTCACACCTAGATGACAAACTCGCCCTCCCCGCCTTTACTAAAGCCAACGTCTTGAAGGCCAGCTCCTCATTTAGGCAGTCAGCATCTGACCCTACACTCAACGTGCAAATAAGACCAAGGATCTATTCACAACCTCTAGGGATGGCACTCTGACCACAGTTGCTTTCTAGTCCAAGTCACATTCTGCATTTATTACATTCCAATGAATGATTTGTTATGAAGGCAAGTACCACTGTTCTGTGACTGGTTTATTGCACCTCCCTACCTTTTTGTTTGATTTATCTGCCTAAAGTGCACTGGTGCACATCTGTCTCACTGATTTTTTTTTTCCCCCAAAGGCTGCACTGAGCATTTAGGAATATTCACATGGATCTTCCCAACCATAAACAAAGCACTGAAACTCCTGTAGCCACATCCCAAAAGCCAGCACTGCTCTTTGCTGGGAAATTTATGCAGATATCGCTCAGACTACAAAACCTAGAATGATACCCATTCTGTAGGGTGTACACAGAAGGAATAGCAGGGCTGTAACTATTATATTTTCCTGTATACCACATGCCCACAAATAAGACATGCATTAACCAAACTTTAAGATCCAAACTTTCTTGCTTATATTCCTCTATTTTAAAGTGATCAGATTCTGTTGAGTCTACTCAGTATCCAAAACTCTAACAACTTTCCCTGGCCGACAGCTAATTGCAGGTCTCTTAAGAGCTATTGATCAGAGAAAATGATCAGGGGTTGGTCATAATGACAAAAGTGGGCAACCAGCCATTAGTTTGAGAAAGCTCTCAACTGGTGAAAGGCTCAAGAAAATCGATATTTTTAGGATGTTGCACTAAACCAAACCCCCCAGCCTTCTCATGCTGGTCCAACCCTGTTCTTGGGTTCAATCCAGCTCTTACTAAACTCAGTGCAATGCACTGAGCCCACAGAAGTCAAAAGGATCAGCCTTTTACAGCACAATGAAATTTCCGAGAGTCCAATTTTTCCTCCCAGCTACACCAGAGGAATGAACTAACCATACCACTGACTTCCCAAGTATGAGCCAATTGACTTTACCAATGTAAATGTAAGGAGAAAGTGGCCCTGCAAGTTTAATCACTGTACATCAATTCATTATTGCTTCTGGAGGGCAAGCTCTGTTTTTAATGCAAAGGACATTATTGCAGAAAATATCAACAATTTCTTTGCAACTTAAAAGAAATGAATCGACTACAAAGACCTTTGCCAGATGATCTCAGAAAGAAAATTAACCTGGTCTTAAGAGAGCTTACATCAGTGCCTGTGTTTACCACAAAGTTTTAAACAAAAACCAATAAACATTTGGAGGAGGAGAGCGGGGTGGCCTCAAGGAATGGAAGGAAGAACACTGCACACATTTCTCAAGACCGATTATACAGGCATCTAATATTGGCTAGCAACTGAAAAAGTTGTCTGGAAAAGAGCATTTCCTGTGGACCAAAGAGCAGATTTATATATTTTTTTTTTTTATACCACACACAAGTCAGCATGATGCCTTCATTTTGTGCCTCATGGAGGAATTTTGTGCTTCAAGAATGGTGCAAGGCAAGTTACTGGCATGGGGCATAAAAACCACATGTACATTTTTGAGACATGACAGATATATGAAAGACGACATGAAGTTTTCTACCGCACTGAATTTTATTAGCTGTTCAATATGCAAGAGAGCTATTCAGTTGATCACCCTATAATAGAACAAGGAACTATATAAGCAGAACTAGTGATGAAAATATTAAGAAGAGATTTAAAAAAAACCCACCATGAACTTAAACTACTGGATGAATAGTTTGCATATTTTTGCTGTTGCAGGAAAAAAAAATGTGCTTAGCTTTTCCCATGAGGGACCAAATTCATTACTGATGCATGTTCTTCCATCAAAATCTCCTCCAGGTGCTTACTCCATTGTGGTGTTTAATGGTACCTGTGGTCAGTACTTGTATCACACAGCAGCATCATTACAATCTGAACATAAGATCTGAGATTCAAGTTCACTCTCACTTTTCAGCCTCCAAAAAGAAAATTACTTTTCCTTCTCACCTCTGAAAACACAGGGCCAAATTCTTGCCTGGTGTAAACTACTCTCACTCTCCCCATTAATATCAAAGGAATGATGCAGAATGACAGCAGCCTATCATTTTTTCACTATGCCCAAATACCCCAGCTTTATATTGGAAATTTTGATGAATGTGCAGCAATAATGAATTTGATCCCTCGTGGGAAAACTACAAAGTCCTGCACTTAGGACAGAACAATCCCATGCACCAGTACTGGCTGGGGACTGACAGGCTGGGCAACAGCTCTGCAGAAACAGACCTGGGGGTTACAGTGGACACTAAGCTGAATATGAGCCTTTGTAGTGATGCAGGCTAACAGCATATTGGGCTGCATTGGTAGGTTTGTTGCCAGCAGGTCAAGGGAAGTGATTATTCCCCTCTATTCAGCACTGGTAAGGCCACATCTGGAGTACTGTGTCCAGTTTTGGGCCCTCCACTATAGAAAGGATGTATACAAATTGGAAAGTCCAGTAGAGACCAATAAAAATGGTGAAGGGGCTGGGGCACATGATTTCTGAGGAGAGGCTGAAGGAACTGGGCTTATTTAGTTTGGAGAAGAGAAGACTGAGGGGGGGATTTAATAGCAGCTTTCAACTACCTGAAGGGAGGTCTGAAAGAGGATGGAGATAGACTGTTCTCAGTGGTGGCAGATGACAGAAGGAGCAACCGTCTTAAGTTGCAGCAAGGAAAGTTATCAGGAAGAATTTTCTCACTAGAAGGGGAGTAAAGCACTGGAACAGGTTACCCACAGAGGTGGTGGAAGCTCCATCCTTGGAGGTTTTCAAAACCCAACTAGACAAAGCTTTAGCTGGGATGATCTAGATGGGGCTGGTCCTGCTTGGAGCAGGGTGTTGGACTAGATGAACTCCTGAGGTCCCTTTCCAACCCTAATTTTCTATGATTCTATATGTGAAACTTCTGGAAACTAAAGACTGGAATGCTGCCAATTTAAATTTTCCTGATATCCTCTCACATTAGCTGTAACATGGGAATGAAACTCATTAGCACACTTACTGGCAGCTAAGTTAACCAATGAATCTTTGTTTCTGGAATGCTGCCACTGACTATGTATATAATTCACATATATTATTAAACAAGCTTCTCATGTAAATAATAATTAGCAGCAATAACAAATACCCCACCACAAGGCATTGGTGCATAATGAAATAGATTCTCGTTTGATTTATGTTTCACATCTTGTACTGTCTTTATTATGCTTAATTAAAGCTGCACCAGGAGAAAAATGAAACAAGAAATAACCCTATTTGGCAGGCCACAGAAGCAGCAAAGTACAATAATCTCAATTTCAACAGGGATTACAAATGTTAGTTTTCTAAATTAGATTTTGCACCAAATTAGCACTTTAATAAGAAATAAGTCTTGCGCTTCCAAAAAAAAAAAAAAAATCACCGCTGAACTGCAATATACCAGGAAACAGATCCCACTAACATCTTGTCATAACTGTGTGTTGAAAATGACATTTAATATAAAGGATCAAAGAAAAAAGCATACCAATGGCTTTCTATCAATCCACTATAAATTGCTATAAAATTACTTCAAAGGCAGTAAGGAAGGACTTGGGGCTAACAGCTGGTTCAGGACTTCAGAGATCTGAGTTCAAATCCTGGGGTTCTCACAAGTCACTTATTTTCATTGTGGCTTCAGTCCCTATTGGTAAAATGGGAATACTACTATTTCCTTTCTACACAGGAAACATATGAACTGCCAGACTGGATCCAACCCAAGTACCATGTAAGCTGCATCCCAGTTTGAACAGAGTCTAGCAGCAGGTGCTTCAGGAGGGAGCTGGAAGAATCCCACTGTGCAGATATGAGGCAATTAGTCCCATACATTACATCTCATCTTGGTCTCTAACAGCTATGGGCCTGGCTTAAACTTTGAAGAATGACATGTGATATCCATTCCATCATAATTACCTCTGCCTCATCTTGTTATCCACACAACATCCAATACCTTTTTTAACTTTGGTAAATTCTTTGTCTCAACAGTTTCTTAGGGCCCGAATTCCAGAGTCTAGGTACGATATGAAACATTGTTTCCCCACAAACAGCTTCAAAACTGCCTCTTTATTTTCAGTTAATATCTCCTTATTTTTGTCATATGATACAAAGAGAACTATGCTTTCGTATCTACTTTCTTTAGACTTCATTATTTTCTACCCCTTTATGCGCACTCTTATTCACTTCACATAGCAAACAACCCCTACCTCTTCAGCCTCTCATGATGTGCAAGGTTTTCTCTCCTGCTCCCTTCTTCTGTCACCCTTTTCTGAAACCTGTCCAGTCCTTCATTATTCTTTGTAAAATGGGACTATCATTACTACACAAATTATACCAGATTAGGCCACCCGACTAATTTTAATACAGGCATTAGTGTGTTTTCAGTTTGATGTTCTTTACCATGTTTTCTTCCACCATTTGATCTTGTCTTTTTAGATAGCAAGCTCTTCTGGACAAAGACTGCATGCACTGACAGTAATTAACAAAATGGTACCATACACTCATCTGGGGTCTAGAATCACTAAAACAACATACACAAAAATAGTAACAATAGTAGTATGGGGGGGAAAAAAACCATGCTAATTTCTGAGCGTGATACTCTGAATGATGTGTTTTTCTAAGGTCCCCCACAGATTATCTGCAGAATAAGAAGAAACGTATCATAATTTTTTTTTTTAATAATGCACTGCCTACACTGGGAAATAAAAAGTCAGTACATAAAACTAAAATAACAACCCCCCACTCAGCGAACAAAAATATCAATGTGCAGACCGAAATCCCTCAACATGCTGAAAAGAACAGCAAGCAGCACAGAGCAGAAAATACTGTCATTTGCTTGCCAGTGCTTATTACAGCAATAAATAACCAGCTGCCTTCCTGCATAACCTGAGAGGGAAGGCTCACTGTAAACAGAGAGGCACAGCTTAAACCAGCATCCATATGCTAAGGAGATTTTATACAGAACCAAGGGGCTCAGCTAGTGCAAAATCTAGAATATACAATGTGAAGAACACAGGCATTTCTGACCTCAGCTCAAGCCCAACCCTCTATTCACCCCAAAGAGCTGAGCTCCTCACTTATCAGCCTCCCGACCCACCCCATCCATGCCTTGCTTCATTCTTGGAGGTTGAGAAAGACATCCATGCAGGAACAGATGCCATTACACATTCATGCTGGGAACTACAGAGATCTGGGTTCCACACTGCAAATGACAACTGAAGATGTGGACATTGAGAGGTAAGGGCTGAGATGAGCCCCATCAGCCGTTATTTACTTTTTCTCTCACAGATTGTAGCTCTGGGTCACTGAGAGACAGTCTCAGCTGGCATAAATCTATGCAGCTCCAATGAAGTCAACTAAACTACATTGTTTACACCAGTTGCAGACCTGCCCATAGCACATAAATTATTCACAATTTGAGACTATTTTCTCTCCTAGATGGAACAAGTCGGCACGGGGGTGAAGAAACTCCACAAGAGCTTGACTGACACCATCTTTGGGAGAAGTTTTGGCCCTGCATAAGTTAGTGTGAATTTCACCAATGACTTGAATTCAATGAAGCCATGATTTCACCCTCAGAGCCTTCAATGACATTGACTTCTTTGCCCATGACAAGTTGTCAGAGGTCCTTCTAAGTGTTTATTTCTTATATTAATGAGTAGAAGAGCTCAGACGATAGGGAGGAACCCCTCTCCCTAAA